>NW_026060868.1:6987500-7272000 GCF_929443795.1 Astur gentilis | reverse complement strand
GTTCCTCCTCTGGGCAAGCCCGGGTCCCAGATCCTGTTGTGCCTGTGAATAGGCTGCAGGGGGACGGTGAAGACCAGCAACAGCTTTCAGGGCTGCCACCTTCCGTGTGGGACAAGGAGCCGGACGTGTGCCTTTTCGGAAAGAGACTCTGCCGAGGACGAGAGCCATGAGATGATCCTCCTGGGCAAGCCCGGGTCCCAGATCCTGTTGTGCCTGTGAATAGGCTGCAGGGGGACGGTGAAGACCAGCAACATCTTTCAGGGCTGCCACCTTCCGTGTGGGACAAGGAGCCGGACGTGTGCCTTTTCGGAAAGGGGCTCTGCCGAGGACGAGAGCCATGAGATGTTCCTCCTCTGGGCAAGCCCGGGTCCCAGATCCTGTTGTGCCTGTGAATAGGCTGCAGGGGGACGGTGAAGACCAGCAAGAGCTTTCCGGCCTGCCACCTTCCGTGTGGGACAAGTAGCCGGACATGTGCCTTTCCGGAATCAGGCTCTGCCGAGGACGAGAGCCATGAGATGTTCCTCCTCTGGGCAAGCCCGGGTCCCAGATCCTGTTGTGCCTGTGAATAGGCTGCAGGGGGACGGTGAAGACCAGCAACAGCTTTACCCGGCCTGCCACCTTCCGTGTGGGACAAGGAGCCGGACGTGTGACTTTTCAGAAATAGGCTCTGCCGAGGACGAGAGCCATGAGATGTTCCTCCTCTGGGCAAGCCCGGGTCCCAGATCCTGTTGTGCCTGTGAATAGGCTGCAGGGGGACGGTGAAGACCAGCAACATCTTTCAGGGCTGCCACCTTCCGTGTGGGACAAGGAGCCGGACGTGTGCCTTTTCGGAAAGAGGCTCTGCCGAGGACGAGAGCCATGAGATGTTCCTCCTCTGGGCAAGCCCGGGGTCCCAGATCCTGTTGTGCCTGTGAATAGGCTGCAGGGGGACGGTGAAGACCAGCAACAGCTTTCCGGCCTGCCACCTTCCGTGTGGGACAAGGAGCCGGACGTGTGCCTTTTCGGAATCGGGCTCTGCCGAGGACGAGAGCCATGAGATGTTCCTCCTCTGGGCAAGCCCGGGTCCCAGATCCTGTTGTGCCTGTGAATAGGCTGCAGGGGGACGGGTGAAGACCAGCAAGAGCTTTCCGGCCTGCCACCTTCCGTGTGGGACAAGTAGCCGGACATGTGCCTTTCCGGAATCAGGCTCTGCCGAGGACGAGAGCCATGAGATGTTCCTCCTCTGGGCAAGCCCGGGTCCCAGATCCTGTTGTGCCTGTGAATAGGCTGCAGGGGGACGGTGAAGACCAGCAAACAGCTTTCCGGCCTGCCACCTTCCGTGTGGGACAAGGAGCCGGACGTGTGACTTTTCAGAAATAGGCTCTGCCGAGGACGAGAGCCATGAGATGTTCCTCCTCTGGGCAAGCCCGGGTCCCAGATCCTGTTGTGCCTGTGAATAGGCTGCAGGGGGACGGTGAAGACCAGCAACAGCTTTCCGGCCTGCCACCTTCCGTGTGGGACAAGGAGCCGGACGTGTGCCTTTTCGGAATCGGGCTCTGCCGAGGACGAGAGCCATGAGATGTTCCTGCTCTGGGCAAGCCCGGGTCCCAGATCCTGTTGTGCCTGTGAATAGGCTGCAGGGGGACGGTGAAGACCAGGGAAGAGCTTTCCGGCCTGCTACCTTCCGTGTGGGACAAGGAGCCGGACATGTGCCTTTCCGGAATCAGGCTCTGCCGAGGATGAGAGCCATGAGATGTTCCTCCTCTGGGCAAGCCCGGGGTCCCAGATCCTGTTGTGCCTGTGAATAAGCTGCAGGGGGACGGTGAAGGACCAGCAACAGCTTTCAGGGCTGCCACCTTCCGTGTGGGACAAGGAGCCGGACGTGTGCCTTTTCGGAAAGAGACTCTGCCGAGGACGAGAGCCATGAGATGATCCTCCTCTGGGCAAGCCCGGGTCCCAGATCCTGTTGTGCCTGTGAATAGGCTGCAGGGGGACGGTGAAGACCAGCAACAGCTTTCCGGCCTGCCACCTTCCGTGTGGGACAAGGAGCCGGACGTGTGCCTTTCCGGAATCAGGCTCTGCCGAGGACGAGAGCCATGAGATGTTCCTCCTCTGGGCAAGCCCGGTCCCAGATCCTGTTGTGCCTGTGAATAGGCTGCAGGGGGACGGTGAAGACCAGCAACATCTTTCAGGGCTGCCACCTTCCGTGTGGGACAAGGAGCCGGACGTGTGCCTTTTCGGAAAGAGGCTCTGCCGAGGACGAGAGCCATGAGATGTTCCTCCTCTGGGCAAGCCCGGGTCCCAGATCCTGTTGTGCCTGTGAATAGGCTGCAGGGGGACGGTGAAGACCAGCAACATCTTTCAGGGCTGCCACCTTCCGTGTGGGACAAGGAGCCGGACGTGTGCCTTTTCGGAAAGAGGCTCTGCCGAGGACGAGAGCCATGAGATGTTCCTCCTCTGGGAAAGCCCGGGTCCCAGATCCTGTTGTGCCTGTGAATAGGCTGCAGGGGGACGGTGAAGACCAGCAACAGCTTTCCGGCCTGCCACCTTCCGTGTGGGACAAGGAGCCGGACGTGTGCCTTTTCGGAATCGGGCTCTGCCGAGGACGAGAGCCATGAGATGTTCCTCCTCTGGGCAAGCCCGGGTCCCAGATCCTGTTGTGCCTGTGAATAGGCTGCAGGGGGACGGTGAAGACCAGCAAGAGCTTTCCGGCCTGCCACCTTCCGTGTGGGACAAGTAGCCGGACATGTGCCTTTCCGGAATCAGGCTCTGCCGAGGACGAGAGCCATGAGATGTTCCTCCTCTGGGCAAGCCCGGGTCCCAGATCCTGTTGTGCCTGTGAATAGGCTGCAGGGGGACGGTGAAGACCAGCAACATCTTTCCGGCCTGCCACCTTCCGTGTGGGACAAGGAGCCGGACGTGTGACTTTTCAGAAATAGGCTCTGCCGAGGACGAGAGCCATGAGATGTTCCTCCTCTGGGCAAGCCCGGTCCCAGATCCTGTTGTGCCTGTGAATAGGCTGCAGGGGGACGGTGAAGACCAGCAACAGCTTTCCGGCCTGCCACCTTCCGTGTGGGACAAGGAGCCGGACGTGTGCCTTTTCGGAATCGGGCTCTGCCGAGGACGAGAGCCATGAGATGTTCCTGCTCTGGGCAAGCCCGGGTCCCAGATCCTGTTGTGCCTGTGAATAGGCTGCAGGGGGACGGTGAAGACCAGGAAGAGCTTTCCGGCCTGCTACCTTCCGTGTGGGACAAGGAGCCGGACATGTGCCTTTCCGGAATCAGGCTCTGCCGAGGATGAGAGCCATGAGATGTTCCTCCTCTGGGCAAGCCCGGGTCCCAGATCCTGTTGTGCCTGTGAATAGGCTGCAGGGGGACGGTGAAGACCAGCAACAGCTTTCAGGGCTGCCACCTTCCGTGTGGGACAAGGAGCCGGACGTGTGCCTTTTCGGAAAGAGACTCTGCCGAGGACGAGAGCCATGAGATGATCCTCCTCTGGGCAAGCCCGGGTCCCAGATCCTGTTGTGCCTGTGAATAGGCTGCAGGGGGACGGTGAAGACCAGCAACATCTTTCAGGGCTGCCACCTTCCGTGTGGGACAAGGAGCCGGACGTGTGCCTTTTCGGAAAGGGGCTCTGCCGAGGACGAGAGCCATGAGATGTTCCTCCTCTGGGCAAGCCCGGGTCCCAGATCCTGTTGTGCCTGTGAATAGGCTGCAGGGGGACGGTGAAGACCAGCAAGAGCTTTCCGGCCTGCCACCTTCCGTGTGGGACAAGTAGCCGGACATGTGCCTTTCCGGAATCAGGCTCTGCCGAGGACGAGAGCCATGAGATGTTCCTCCTCTGGGCAAGCCCGGGTCCCAGATCCTGTTGTGCCTGTGAATAGGCTGCAGGGGGACGGTGAAGACCAGCAACAGCTTTCCGGCCTGCCACCTTCCGTGTGGGACAAGGAGCCGGACGTGTGACTTTTCAGAAATAGGCTCTGCCGAGGACGAGAGCCATGAGATGTTCCTCCTCTGGGCAAGCCCGGGTCCCAGATCCTGTTGTGCCTGTGAATAGGCTGCAGGGGGACGGTGAAGACCAGCAACATCTTTCAGGGCTGCCACCTTCCGTGTGGGACAAGGAGCCGGACGTGTGCCTTTTCGGAAAGAGGCTCTGCCGAGGACGAGAGCCATGAGATGTTCCTCCTCTGGGCAAGCCCGGGTCCCAGATCCTGTTGTGCCTGTGAATAGGCTGCAGGGGGACGGTGAAGACCAGCAACAGCTTTCCGGCCTGCCACCTTCCGTGTGGGACAAGGAGCCGGACGTGTGCCTTTTCGGAATCGGGCTCTGCCGAGGACGAGAGCCATGAGATGTTCCTCCTCTGGGCAAGCCCGGGTCCCAGATCCTGTTGTGCCTGTGAATAGGCTGCAGGGGGACGGTGAAGACCAGCAACAGCTTTCAGGGCTGCCACCTTCCGTGTGGGACAAGGAGCCGGACGTGTGCCTTTTCGGAAAGAGACTCTGCCGAGGACGAGAGCCATGAGATGATCCTCCTCTGGGCAAGCCCGGGTCCCAGATCCTGTTGTGCCTGTGAATAGGCTGCAGGGGGACGGTGAAGACCAGCAACATCTTTCAGGGCTGCCACCTTCCGTGTGGGACAAGGAGCCGGACGTGTGCCTTTCCGGAAAGGGGCTCTGCCGAGGACGAGAGCCATGAGATGTTCCTCCTCTGGGCAAGCCCGGGTCCCAGATCCTGTTGTGCCTGTGAATAGGCTGCAGGGGGACGGTGAAGACCAGCAACATCTTTCAGGGCTGCCACCTTCCGTGTGGGACAAGGAGCCGGACGTGTGCCTTTCCGGAATCAGGCTCTGCCGAGGACGAGAGCCA
This sequence comes from Astur gentilis, assembly GCF_929443795.1. Classification (NCBI taxonomy): domain Eukaryota; kingdom Metazoa; phylum Chordata; class Aves; order Accipitriformes; family Accipitridae; genus Astur; species Astur gentilis. The sequence continues at coordinate 7,267,158 of NW_026060868.1, read as the reverse complement.
TGAGATGTTCCTCCTCTGGGCAAGCCCGGGTCCCAGATCCTGTTGTGCCTGTGAATAGGCTGCAGGGGGACGGTGAAGACCAGCAACAGCTTTCCGGCCTGCCACCTTCCGTGTGGGACAAGGAGCCGGACGTGTGACTTTTCAGAAATAGGCTCTGCCGAGGACGAGAGCCATGAGATGTTCCTCCTCTGGGCAAGCCCGGGTCCCAGATCCTGTTGTGCCTGTGAATAGGCTGCAGGGGGACGGTGAAGACCAGCAACATCTTTCAGGGCTGCCACCTTCCGTGTGGGACAAGGAGCCGGACGTGTGCCTTTTCGGAAAGTGGCTCTGCCGAGGACGAGAGCCATGAGATGTTCCTCCTCTGGGCAAGCCCGGGTCCCAGATCCTGTTGTGCCTGTGAATAGGCTGCAGGGGGACGGTGAAGACCAGCAACAGCTTTCCGGCCTGCCACCTTCCGTGTGGGACAAGGAGCCGGACGTGTGCCTTTTCGGAAACGGGCTCTGCCGAGGACGAGAGCCATGAGATGTTCCTCCTCTGGGCAAGCCCGGGTCCCAGATCCTGTTGTGCCTGTGAATAGGCTGCAGGGGGACGGTGAAGACCAGCAAGAGCTTTCCGGCCTGCCACCTTCCGTGTGGGACAAGTAGCCGGACATGTGCCTTTCCGGAATCAGGCTCTGCCGAGGACGAGAGCCATGAGATGTTCCTCCTCTGGGCAAGCCCGGGTCCCAGATCCTGTTGTGCCTGTGAATAGGCTGCAGGGGGACGGTGAAGACCAGGAAGAGCTTTCCGGCCTGCTACCTTCCGTGTGGGACAAGGAGCCGGACATGTGCCTTTCCGGAATCAGGCTCTGCCGAGGATGAGAGCCATGAGATGTTCCTCCTCTGGGCAAGCCCGGGTCCCAGATCCTGTTGTGCCTGTGAATAAGCTGCAGGGGGACGGTGAAGACCAGCAACAGCTTTCAGGGCTGCCACCTTCCGTGTGGGACATGGAGCCGGACGTGTGCCTTTTCGGAAAGAGACTCTGCCGAGGACGAGAGCCATGAGATGTTCCTCCTCTGGGCAAGCCCGGGTCCCAGATCCTGTTGTGCCTGTGAATAGGCTGCAGGGGGACGGTGAAGACCAGCAACAGCTTTCCGGCCTGCCACCTTCCGTGTGGGACAAGGAGCCGGACGTGTGCCTTTTCGGAATCGGGCTCTGCCGAGGATGAGAGCCATGAGATGTTCCTCCTCTGGGCAAGCCCGGGTCCCAGATCCTGTTGTGCCTGTGAATAGGCTGCAGGGGGATGGTGAAGACCAGCAACATCTTTCAGGGCTGCCACCTTCCGTGTGGGACAAGGAGCCGGACGTGTGCCTTTTCAGAAAGAGGCTCTGCCGAGGACGAGAGCCATGAGATGTTCCTCCTCTGGGCAAGCCCGGGTCCCAGATCCTGTTGTGCCTGTGAATAGGCTGCAGGGGGACGGTGAAGACCAGCAACAGCTTTCAGGGCTGCCACCTTCCGTGTGGGACAAGGAGCCGGACGTGTGCCTTTTCGGAAAGAGACTCTGCCGAGGACGAGAGCCATGAGATGTTCCTCCTCTGGGCAAGCCCGGGTCCCAGATCCTGTTGTGCCTGTGAATAGGCTGCAGGGGGACGGTGAAGACCAGCAACATCTTTCAGGGCTGCCACCTTCCGTGTGGGACAAGGAGCCGGACGTGTGCCTTTTCGGAAAGAGGCTCTGCCGAGGACGAGAGCCATGAGATGTTCCTCCTCTGGGCAAGCCCGGGCCCCAGATCCTGTTTTGCCTGTGAATAGGCTGCAGGGGGACGGTGAAGACCAGCAACAGCTTTCAGGGCTGCCACCTTCCGTGTGGGACAAGGAGCCAGACGTGTGACTTTTCAGAAATAGGCTCTGCCGAGGACGAGAGCCATGAGATGTTCCTCCTCTGGGAAAGCCCGGGTCCCAGATCCTGTTGTGCCTGTGAATAGGCTGCAGGGGGACGGTGAAGACCAGCAACAGCTTTCCGGCCTGCCACCTTCCGTGTGGGACAAGGAGCCGGACGTGTGCCTTTTCGGAATCGGGCTCTGCCGAGGACGAGAGCCATGAGATGTTCCTCCTCTGGGCAAGCCCGGGTCCCAGATCCTGTTGTGCCTGTGAATAGGCTGCAGGGGGACTGTGAAGACCAGCAACAGCTTTCCGGCCTGCCACCTTCCGTGTGGGACAAGGAGCCGGACGTGTGCCTTTTCGGAATCTGGCTCTGCCGAGGACGAGATCCATGAGATGTTCCTCCTCTGGGCAAGCCCGGGTCCCAGATCCTGTTGTGCCTGTGAATAGGCTGCAGGGGGACGGTGAAGACCAGGAAGAGCTTTCCGGCCAGCCACCTTCCGTGTGGGACAAGGAGCCGGACATGTGCCTTTCCGGAATCAGGCTCTGCCGAGGATGAGAGCCATGAGATGTTCCTCCTCTGGGCAAGCCCGGGTCCCAGATCCTGTTGTGCCTGTGAATAAGCTTAAGGGGGACGGTGAAGACCAGCAACAGCTTTCAGGGCTGCCACCTTCCGTGTGGGACAAGGAGCCGGACGTGTGCCTTTTCGAAAAGAGACTCTGCCGAGGACGAGAGCCATGAGATGATCCTCCTCTGGGCAAGCCCGGGTCCCAGATCCTGTTGTGCCTGTGAATAGGCTGCAGGGGGACGGTGAAGACCAGCAACAGCTTTCCGGCCTGCCACCTTCCGTGTGGGACAAGGAGCCGGACATGTGCCTTTCCGGAATCAGGCTCTGCCGAGGACGAGAGCCATGAGATGTTCCTCCTCTGGGCAAGCCCGGGTCCCAGATCCTGTTGTGCCTGTGAATAGGCTGCAGGGGGACGGTGAAGACCAGCAACAGCTTTCAGGGCTGCCACCTTCCGTGTGGGACAAGGAGCCGGACGTGTGCCTTTTCGGAAAGAGACTCTGCCGAGGACGAGAGCCATGAGATGTTCCTCCTCTGGGCAAGCCCGGGTCCCAGATCCTGTTGTGCCTGTGAATAGGCTGCAGGGGGACGGTGAAGACCAGCAACATCTTTCAGGGCTGCCACCTTCCGTGTGGGACAAGGAGCCGGACGTGTGCCTTTTCGGAAAGAGGCTCTGCCGAGGACGAGAGCCATGAGATGTTCCTCCTCTGGGCAAGCCCGGGCCCCAGATCCTGTTTTGCCTGTGAATAGGCTGCAGGGGGACGGTGAAGACCAGCAACAGCTTTCAGGGCTGCCACCTTCCGTGTGGGACAAGGAGCCAGACGTGTGACTTTTCAGAAATAGGCTCTGCCGAGGACGAGAGCCATGAGATGTTCCTCCTCTGGGCAAACCCGGGTCCCAGATCCTGTTGTGCCTGTGAATAGGCTGCAGGGGGACGGTGAAGACCAGCAACAGCTTTCCGGCCTGCCACCTTCCGTGTGGGACAAGGAGCCGGACGTGTGCCTTTTCGGAATCGGGCTCTGCCGAGGACGAGAGCCATGAGATGTTCCTCCTCTGGGCAAGCCCGGGTCCCAGATCCTGTTGTGCCTGTGAATAGGCTGCAGGGGGACTGTGAAGACCAGCAACAGCTTTCCGGCCTGCCACCTTCCGTGTGGGACAAGGAGCCGGACGTGTGCCTTTTCGGAATCGGGCTCTGCCGAGGACGAGATCCATGAGATGTTCCTCCTCTGGGCAAGCCCGGGTCCCAGATCCTGTTGTGCCTGTGAATAGGCTGCAGGGGGACGGTGAAGACCAGGAAGAGCTTTCCGGCCAGCCACCTTCCGTGTGGGACAAGGAGCCGGACATGTGCCTTTCCGGAATCAGGCTCTGCCGAGGATGAGAGCCATGAGATGTTCCTCCTCTGGGCAAGCCCGGGTCCCAGATCCTGTTGTGCCTGTGAATAAGCTTAAGGGGGACGGTGAAGACCAGCAACAGCTTTCAGGGCTGCCACCTTCCGTGTGGGACAAGGAGCCGGACGTGTGCCTTTTCGGAAAGAGACTCTGCCGAGGACGAGAGCCATGAGATGTTCCTCCTCTGGGCAAGCCCGGGTCCCAGATCCTGTTGTGCCTGTGAATAGGCTGCAGGGGGACGGTGAAGACCAGCAACAGCTTTCCGGCCTGCCACCTTCCGTGTGGGACAAGGAGCCGGACATGTGCCTTTCCGGAATCAGGCTCTGCCGAGGACGAGAGCCATGAGATGTTCCTCCTCTGGGCAAGCCCGGGTCCCAGATCCTGTTGTGCCTGTGAATAGGCTGCAGGGGGACGGTGAAGACCAGCAACATCTTTCAGGGCTGCCACCTTCCGTGTGGGACAAGGAGCCGGACGTGTGCCTTTTCGGAAAGAGGCTCTGTCGAGGACGAGAGCCATGAGATGTTCCTCCTCTGGGCAAGCCCGGGTCCCAGATCCTGTTGTGCCTGTGAATAGGCTGCAGGGGGACGGTGAAGACCAGCAACAGCTTTCCGGCCTGCCACCTTCCGTGTGGGACAAGGAGCCGGACGTGTGCCTTTTCGGAATCGGGCTCTGCCGAGGACGAGAGCCATGAGATGTTCCTCCTCTGGGCAAGCCCGGGTCCCAGATCCTGTTGTGCCTGTGAATAGGCTGCAGGGGGACGGTGAAGACCAGCAAGAGCTTTCCGGCCTGCCACCTTCCGTGTGGGACAAGTAGCCGGACATGTGCCTTTCCGGAATCGGGCTCTGCCGAGGACGAGAGCCATGAGATGTTCCTCCTCTGGGCAAGCCCGGGTCCCAGATCCTGTTGTGCCTGTGAATAAGCTTAAGGGGGACGGTGAAGACCAGCAACAGCTTTCAGGGCTGCCACCTTCCGTGTGGGACAAGGAGCCGGACGTGTGCCTTTTCGGAAAGAGACTCTGCCGAGGACGAGAGCCATGAGATGATCCTCCTCTGGGCAAGCCCGGGTCCCAGATCCTGTTGTGCCTGTGAATAGGCTGCAGGGGGACGGTGAAGACCAGCAACAGCTTTCCGGCCTGCCACCTTCCGTGTGGGACAAGGAGCCGGACATGTGCCTTTCCGGAATCAGGCTCTGCCGAGGACGAGAGCCATGAGATGTTCCTCCTCTGGGCAAGCCCGGGTCCCAGATCCTGTTGTGCCTGTGAATAGGCTGCAGGGGGACGGTGAAGACCAGCAACATCTTTCAGGGCTGCCACCTTCCGTGTGGGACAAGGAGCCGGACGTGTGCCTTTTCGGAAAGAGGCTCTGTCGAGGACGAGAGCCATGAGATGTTCCTCCTCTGGGCAAGCCCGGGTCCCAGATCCTGTTGTGCCTGTGAATAGGCTGCAGGGGGACTGTGAAGACCAGCAACAGCTTTCCGGCCTGCCACCTTCCGTGTGGGACAAGGAGCCGGACGTGTGCCTTTTCGGAATCGGGCTCTGCCGAGGACGAGATCCATGAGATGTTCCTCCTCTGGGCAAGCCCGGGTCCCAGATCCTGTTGTGCCTGTGAATAGGCTGCAGGGGGACGGTGAAGACCAGGAAGAGCTTTCCGGCCAGCCACCTTCCGTGTGGGACAAGGAGCCGGACATGTGCCTTTCCGGAATCAGGCTCTGCCGAGGATGAGAGCCATGAGATGTTCCTCCTCTGGGCAAGCCCGGGTCCCAGATCCTGTTGTGCCTGTGAATAAGCTTAAGGGGGACGGTGAAGACCAGCAACAGCTTTCAGGGCTGCCACCTTCCGTGTGGGACAAGGAGCCGGACGTGTGCCTTTTCGGAAAGAGACTCTGCCGAGGACGAGAGCCATGAGATGATCCTCCTCTGGGCAAGCCCGGGTCCCAGATCCTGTTGTGCCTGTGAATAGGCTGCAGGGGGACGGTGAAGACCAGCAACAGCTTTCCGGCCTGCCACCTTCCGTGTGGGACAAGGAGCCGGACATGTGCCTTTCCGGAATCAGGCTCTGCCGAGGACGAGAGCCATGAGATGTTCCTCCTCTGGGCAAGCCCGGGTCCCAGATCCTGTTGTGCCTGTGAATAGGCTGCAGGGGGACGGTGAAGACCAGCAACATCTTTCAGGGCTGCCACCTTCCGTGTGGGACAAGGAGCCGGACGTGTGCCTTTTCGGAAAGAGGCTCTGCCGAGGACGAGAGCCATGAGATGTTCCTCCTCTGGGCAAGCCCGGGTCCCAGATCCTGTTGTGCCTGTGAATAGGCTGCAGGGGGACGGTGAAGACCAGCAACAGCTTTCCGGCCTGCCACCTTCCGTGTGGGACAAGGAGCCGGACGTGTGCCTTTTCGGAATCGGGCTCTGCCGAGGACGAGAGCCATGAGATGTTCCTCCTCTGGGCAAGCCCGGGTCCCAGATCCTGTTGTGCCTGTGAATAGGCTGCAGGGGGACGGTGAAGACCAGCAAGAGCTTTCCGGCCTGCCACCTTCCGTGTGGGACAAGTAGCCGGACATGTGCCTTTCCGGAATCAGGCTCTGCCGAGGACGAGAGCCATGAGATGTTCCTCCTCTGGGCAAGCCCGGGTCCCAGATCCTGTTGTGCCTGTGAATAGGCTGCAGGGGGACGGTGAAGACCAGCAACAGCTTTCCGGCCTGCCACCTTCCGTGTGGGACAAGGAGCCGGACGTGTGACTTTTCAGAAATAGGCTCTGCCGAGGACGAGAGCCATGAGATGTTCCTCCTCTGGGCAAGCCCGGGTCCCAGATCCTGTTGTGCCTGTGAATAGGCTGCAGGGGGACGGTGAAGACCAGCAACAGCTTTCCGGCCTGCCACCTTCCGTGTGGGACAAGGAGCCGGACGTGTGCCTTTTCGGAATCGGGCTCTGCCGAGGACGAGAGCCATGAGATGTTCCTGCTCTGGGCAAGCCCGGGTCCCAGATCCTGTTGTGCCTGTGAATAGGCTGCAGGGGGACGGTGAAGACCAGGAAGAGCTTTCCGGCCTGCTACCTTCCGTGTGGGACAAGGAGCCGGACATGTGCCTTTCCGGAATCAGGCTCTGCCGAGGATGAGAGCCATGAGATGTTCCTCCTCTGGGCAAGCCCGGGTCCCAGATCCTGTTGTGCCTGTGAATAAGCTGCAGGGGGACGGTGAAGACCAGCAACAGCTTTCAGGGCTGCCACCTTCCGTGTGGGACAAGGAGCCGGACGTGTGCCTTTTCGGAAAGAGACTCTGCCGAGGACGAGAGCCATGAGATGATCCTCCTCTGGGCAAGCCCGGGTCCCAGATCCTGTTGTGCCTGTGAATAGGCTGCAGGGGGACGGTGAAGACCAGCAACATCTTTCAGGGCTGCCACCTTCCGTGTGGGACAAGGAGCCGGACGTGTGCCTTTTCGGAAAGAGGCTCTGCCGAGGACGAGAGCCATGAGATGTTCCTCCTCTGGGCAAGCCCGGGTCCCAGATCCTGTTGTGCCTGTGAATAGGCTGCAGGGGGACGGTGAAGACCAGCAACAGCTTTCCGGCCTGCCACCTTCCGTGTGGGACAAGGAGCCGGACGTGTGCCTTTTCGGAATCAGGCTCTGCCGAGGACGAGAGCCATGAGATGTTCCTCCTCTGGGCAAGCCCGGGTCCCAGATCCTGTTGTGCCTGTGAATAGGCTGCAGGGGGATGGTGAAGACCAGCAACAGCTTTCAGGGCTGCCACCTTCCGTGTGGGACAAGGAGCCGGACGTGTGCCTTTTCAGAAAGAGGCTCTGCCGAGGACGAGAGCCATGAGATGTTCCTCCTCTGGGCAAGCCCGGGTCCCAGATCCTGTTGTGCCTGTGAATAGGCTGCAGGGGGACGGTGAAGACCAGCAACAGCTTTCAGGGCTGCCACCTTCCGTGTGGGACAAGGAGCCGGACGTGTGCCTTTTCGGAAAGAGACTCTGCCGAGGACGAGAGCCATGAGATGTTCCTCCTCTGGGCAAGCCCGGGTCCCAGATCCTGTTGTGCCTGTGAATAGGCTGCAGGGGGACGGTGAAGACCAGCAACATCTTTCAGGGCTGCCACCTTCCGTGTGGGACAAGGAGCCGGACGTGTGCCTTTTCGGAAAGAGGCTCTGCCGAGGACGAGAGCCATGAGATGTTCCTCCTCTGGGCAAGCCCGGGCCCCAGATCCTGTTTTGCCTGTGAATAGGCTGCAGGGGGACGGTGAAGACCAGCAACAGCTTTCAGGGCTGCCACCTTCCGTGTGGGACAAGGAGCCAGACGTGTGACTTTTCAGAAATAGGCTCTGCCGAGGACGAGAGCCATGAGATGTTCCTCCTCTGGGCAAACCCGGGTCCCAGATCCTGTTGTGCCTGTGAATAGGCTGCAGGGGGACGGTGAAGACCAGCAACAGCTTTCCGGCCTGCCACCTTCCGTGTGGGACAAGGAGCCGGACGTGTGCCTTTTCGGAATCGGGCTCTGCCGAGGACGAGAGCCATGAGATGTTCCTCCTCTGGGCAAGCCCGGGTCCCAGATCCTGTTGTGCCTGTGAATAGGCTGCAGGGGGACTGTGAAGACCAGCAACAGCTTTCCGGCCTGCCACCTTCCGTGTGGGACAAGGAGCCGGACGTGTGCCTTTTCGGAATCGGGCTCTGCCGAGGACGAGAGCCATGAGATGTTCCTCCTCTGGGCAAGCCCGGGTCCCAGATCCTGTTGTGCCTGTGAATAGGCTGCAGGGGGACGGTGAAGACCAGGAAGAGCTTTCCGGCCAGCCACCTTCCGTGTGGGACAAGGAGCCGGACATGTGCCTTTCCGGAATCAGGCTCTGCCGAGGATGAGAGCCATGAGATGTTCCTCCTCTGGGCAAGCCCGGGTCCCAGATCCTGTTGTGCCTGTGAATAAGCTTAAGGGGGACGGTGAAGACCAGCAACAGCTTTCAGGGCTGCCACCTTCCGTGTGGGACAAGGAGCCGGACGTGTGCCTTTTCGGAAAGAGACTCTGCCGAGGACGAGAGCCATGAGATGATCCTCCTCTGGGCAAGCCCGGGTCCCAGATCCTGTTGTGCCTGTGAATAGGCTGCAGGGGGACGGTGAAGACCAGCAACAGCTTTCCGGCCTGCCACCTTCCGTGTGGGACAAGGAGCCGGACATGTGCCTTTCCGGAATCAGGCTCTGCCGAGGACGAGAGCCATGAGATGTTCCTCCTCTGGGCAAGCCCGGGTCCCAGATCCTGTTGTGCCTGTGAATAGGCTGCAGGGGGACGGTGAAGACCAGCAACATCTTTCAGGGCTGCCACCTTCCGTGTGGGACAAGGAGCCGGACGTGTGCCTTTTCGGAAAGAGGCTCTGTCGAGGACGAGAGCCATGAGATGTTCCTCCTCTGGGCAAGCCCGGGTCCCAGATCCTGTTGTGCCTGTGAATAGGCTGCAGGGGGACGGTGAAGACCAGCAACAGCTTTCCGGCCTGCCACCTTCCGTGTGGGACAAGGAGCCGGACGTGTGCCTTTTCGGAATCGGGCTCTGCCGAGGACGAGAGCCATGAGATGTTCCTCCTCTGGGCAAGCCCGGGTCCCAGATCCTGTTGTGCCTGTGAATAGGCTGCAGGGGGACGGTGAAGACCAGCAAGAGCTTTCCGGCCTGCCACCTTCCGTGTGGGACAAGTAGCCGGACATGTGCCTTTCCGGAATCAGGCTCTGCCGAGGACGAGAGCCATGAGATGTTCCTCCTCTGGGCAAGCCCGGGTCCCAGATCCTGTTGTGCCTGTGAATAGGCTGCAGGGGGACGGTGAAGACCAGCAACAGCTTTCAGGGCTGCCACCTTCCGTGTGGGACAAGGAGCCGGACGTGTGCCTTTTCGGAAAGAGGCTCTGCCGAGGACGAGAGCCATGAGATGTTCCTCCTCTGGGCAAGCCCGGGTCCCAGATCCTGTTGTGCCTGTGAATAAGCTTAAGGGGGACGGTGAAGACCAGCAACAGCTTTCAGGGCTGCCACCTTCCGTGTGGGACAAGGAGCCGGACGTGTGCCTTTTCGGAATCGGGCTCTGCCGAGGACGAGAGCCATGAGATGATCCTCCTCTGGGCAAGCCCGGGTCCCAGATCCTGTTGTGCCTGTGAATAGGCTGCAGGGGGACGGTGAAGACCAGCAACAGCTTTCCGGCCTGCCACCTTCCGTGTGGGACAAGGAGCCGGACATGTGCCTTTCCGGAATCAGGCTCTGCCGAGGACGAGAGCCATGAGATGTTCCTCCTCTGGGCAAGCCCGGGTCCCAGATCCTGTTGTGCCTGTGAATAGGCTGCAGGGGGACGGTGAAGACCAGCAACATCTTTCAGGGCTGCCACCTTCCGTGTGGGACAAGGAGCCGGACGTGTGCCTTTTCGGAAAGAGGCTCTGTCGAGGACGAGAGCCATGAGATGTTCCTCCTCTGGGCAAGCCCGGGTCCCAGATCCTGTTGTGCCTGTGAATAGGCTGCAGGGGGACGGTGAAGACCAGCAACAGCTTTCCGGCCTGCCACCTTCCGTGTGGGACAAGGAGCCGGACGTGTGCCTTTTCGGAATCGGGCTCTGCCGAGGACGAGAGCCATGAGATGTTCCTCCTCTGGGCAAGCCCGGGTCCCAGATCCTGTTGTGCCTGTGAATAGGCTGCAGGGGGACGGTGAAGACCAGCAAGAGCTTTCCGGCCTGCCACCTTCCGTGTGGGACAAGTAGCCGGACATGTGCCTTTCCGGAATCAGGCTCTGCCGAGGACGAGAGCCATGAGATGTTCCTCCTCTGGGCAAGCCCGGGTCCCAGATCCTGTTGTGCCTGTGAATAGGCTGCAGGGGGACGGTGAAGACCAGCAACAGCTTTCAGGGCTGCCACCTTCCGTGTGGGACAAGGAGCCGGACGTGTGCCTTTTCGGAATCGGGCTCTGCCGAGGACGAGAGCCATGAGATGTTCCTCCTCTGGGCAAGCCCGGGTCCCAGATCCTGTTGTGCCTGTGAATACGCTGCAGGGGGACGGTGAAGACCAGCAACAGCTTTCAGGGCTGCCACCTTCCGTGTGGGACAAGGAGCCGGACGTGTGCCTTTTCGGAAATAGGCTCTGCCGAGGACGAGAGCCATGAGATGTTCCTCCTCTGGGCAAGCCCGGGTCCCAGATCCTGTTGTGCCTGTGAATAGGCTGCAGGGGGACGGTGAAGACCAGCAACAGCTTTCAGGGCTGCCACCTTCCGTGTGGGACAAGGAGCCGGACGTGTGCCTTTTCGGAAAGAGACTCTGCCGAGGACGAGAGCCATGAGATGTTCCTCCTCTGGGCAAGCCCGGGTCCCAGATCCTGTTGTGCCTGTGAATAGGCTGCAGGGGGATGGTGAAGACCAGCAACATCTTTCAGGGCTGCCACCTTCCGTGTGGGACAAGGAGCCGGACGTGTGCCTTTTCGGAAAGAGGCTCTGCCGAGGACGAGAGCCATGAGATGTTCCTCCTCTGGGCAAGCCCGGGCCCCAGATCCTGTTTTGCCCTGCAGGGGGACGGTGAAGACCAGCAACAGCTTTCAGGGCTGCCACCTTCCGTGTGGGACAAGGAGCCGGACGTGTGCCTTTTCGGAAAGAGACTCTGCCGAGGACGAGAGCCATGAGATGTTCCTCCTCTGGGCAAGCCCGGGTCCCAGATCCTGTTGTGCCTGTGAATAGGCTGCAGGGGGACGGTGAAGACCAGCAACATCTTTCAGGGCTGCCACCTTCCGTGTGGGACAAGGAGCCGGACGTGTGCCTTTTCAGAAAGAGGCTCTGCCGAGGACGAGAGCCATGAGATGTTCCTCCTCTGGGCAAGCCCGGGCCCCAGATCCTGTTTTGCCTGTGAATAGGCTGCAGGGGGACGGTGAAGACCAGCAACAGCTTTCAGGGCTGCCACCTTCCGTGTGGGACAAGGAGCCAGACGTGTGACTTTTCAGAAATAGGCTCTGCCGAGGACGAGAGCCATGAGATGTTCCTCCTCTGGGAAAGCCCGGGTCCCAGATCCTGTTGTGCCTGTGAATAGGCTGCAGGGGGACGGTGAAGACCAGCAACAGCTTTCCGGCCTGCCACCTTCCGTGTGGGACAAGGAGCCGGACGTGTGCCTTTTCGGAATCGGGCTCTGCCGAGGACGAGAGCCATGAGATGTTCCTCCTCTGGGCAAGCCCGGGTCCCAGATCCTGTTGTGCCTGTGAATAGGCTGCAGGGGGACTGTGAAGACCACCAAGAGCTTTCCGGCCTGCCACCTTCCGTGTGGGACAAGGAGCCGGACGTGTGCCTTTTCGGAATCGGGCTCTGCCGAGGACGAGATCCATGAGATGTTCCTCCTCTGGGCAAGCCCGGGTCCCAGATCCTGTTGTGCCTGTGAATAGGCTGCAGGGGGACGGTGAAGACCAGGAAGAGCTTTCCGGCCAGCCACCTTCCGTGTGGGACAAGGAGCCGGACATGTGCCTTTCCGGAATCAGGCTCTGCCGAGGATGAGAGCCATGAGATGTTCCTCCTCTGGGCAAGCCCGGGTCCCAGATCCTGTTGTGCCTGTGAATAAGCTTAAGGGGGACGGTGAAGACCAGCAAGAGCTTTCCGGCCTGCCACCTTCCGTGTGGGACAAGGAGCCGGACGTGTGCCTTTCCGGAATCGGGCTCTGCCGAGGATGAGAGCCATGAGATGTTCCTCCTCTGGGCAAGCCCGGGTCCCAGATCCTGTTGTGCCTGTGAATAAGCTTAAGGGGGACGGTGAAGACCAGCAACAGCTTTCAGGGCTGCCACCTTCCGTGTGGGACAAGGAGCCGGACGTGTGCCTTTTCGGAAAGAGACTCTGCCGAGGACGAGAGCCATGAGATGATCCTCCTCTGGGCAAGCCCGGGTCCCAGATCCTGTTGTGCCTGTGAATAGGCTGCAGGGGGACGGTGAAGACCAGCAACAGCTTTCCGGCCTGCCACCTTCCGTGTGGGACAAGGAGCCGGACGTGTGACTTTTCAGAAATAGGCTCTGCCGAGGACGAGAGCCATGAGATGTTCCTCCTCTGGGCAAGCCCGGGTCCCAGATCCTGTTGTGCCTGTGAATAGGCTGCAGGGGGACGGTGAAGACCAGGAAGAGCTTTCCGGCCTGCTACCTTCCGTGTGGGACAAGGAGCCGGACATGTGCCTTTCCGGAATCAGGCTCTGCCGAGGATGAGAGCCATGAGATGTTCCTCCTCTGGGCAAGCCCGGGTCCCAGATCCTGTTGTGCCTGTGAATAAGCTTAAGGGGGACGGTGAAGACCAGCAACAGCTTTCAGGGCTGCCACCTTCCGTGTGGGACAAGGAGCCGGACGTGTGCCTTTTCGGAAAGAGACTCTGCCGAGGACGAGAGCCATGAGATGATCCTCCTCTGGGCAAGCCCGGGTCCCAGATCCTGTTGTGCCTGTGAATAGGCTGCAGGGGGACGGTGAAGACCAGCAACAGCTTTCCGGCCTGCCACCTTCCGTGTGGGACAAGGAGCCGGACGTGTGCCTTTCAGGAATCAGGCTCTGCCGAGGACGAGAGCCATGAGATGTTCCTCCTCTGGGCAAGCCCGGGTCCCAGATCCTGTTGTGCCTGTGAATAGGCTGCAGGGGGACGGTGAAGACCAGCAACATCTTTCAGGGCTGCCACCTTCCGTGTGGGACAAGGAGCCGGACGTGTGCCTTTTCGGAAAGAGGCTCTGTCGAGGACGAGAGCCATGAGATGTTCCTCCTCTGGGCAAGCCCGGGTCCCAGATCCTGTTGTGCCTGTGAATAGGCTGCAGGGGGACGGTGAAGACCAGCAACAGCTTTCAGGGCTGCCACCTTCCGTGTGGGACAAGGAGCCGGACGTGTGCCTTTTCGGAATCGGGCTCTGCCGAGGACGAGAGCCATGAGATGTTCCTCCTCTGGGCAAGCCCGGGTCCCAGATCCTGTTGTGCCTGTGAATAGGCTGCAGGGGGACGGTGAAGACCAGCAAGAGCTTTCCGGCCTGCCACCTTCCGTGTGGGACAAGTAGCCGGACATGTGCCTTTCCGGAATCAGGCTCTGCCGAGGACGAGAGCCATGAGATGTTCCTCCTCTGGGCAAGCCCGGGTCCCAGATCCTGTTGTGCCTGTGAATAGGCTGCAGGGGGACGGTGAAGACCAGCAACAGCTTTCAGGGCTGCCACCTTCCGTGTGGGACAAGGAGCCGGACGTGTGCCTTTTCGGAATCGGGCTCTGCCGAGGACGAGAGCCATGAGATGTTCCTCCTCTGGGCAAGCCCGGGTCCCAGATCCTGTTGTGCCTGTGAATAAGCTTAAGGGGGACGGTGAAGACCAGCAACAGCTTTCAGGGCTGCCACCTTCCGTGTGGGACAAGGAGCCGGACGTGTGCCTTTTCGGAAATAGGCTCTGCCGAGGACGAGAGCCATGAGATGTTCCTCCTCTGGGCAAGCCCGGGTCCCAGATCCTGTTGTGCCTGTGAATAAGCTTAAGGGGGACGGTGAAGACCAGCAACAGCTTTCAGGGCTGCCACCTTCCGTGTGGGACAAGGAGCCGGACGTGTGCCTTTTCGGAAAGAGACTCTGCCGAGGACGAGAGCCATGAGATGATCCTCCTCTGGGCAAGCCCGGGTCCCAGATCCTGTTGTGCCTGTGAATAGGCTGCAGGGGGACGGTGAAGACCAGCAACAGCTTTCCGGCCTGCCACCTTCCGTGTGGGACAAGGAGCCGGACATGTGCCTTTCCGGAATCAGGCTCTGCCGAGGACGAGAGCCATGAGATGTTCCTCCTCTGGGCAAGCCCGGGTCCCAGATCCTGTTGTGCCTGTGAATAGGCTGCAGGGGGACGGTGAAGACCAGCAACATCTTTCAGGGCTGCCACCTTCCGTGTGGGACAAGGAGCCGGACGTGTGCCTTTTCGGAAAGAGGCTCTGTCGAGGACGAGAGCCATGAGATGTTCCTCCTCTGGGCAAGCCCGGGTCCCAGATCCTGTTGTGCCTGTGAATAGGCTGCAGGGGGACGGTGAAGACCAGCAACAGCTTTCAGGGCTGCCACCTTCCGTGTGGGACAAGGAGCCGGACGTGTGCCTTTTCGGAATCGGGCTCTGCCGAGGACGAGAGCCATGAGATGTTCCTCCTCTGGGCAAGCCCGGGTCCCAGATCCTGTTGTGCCTGTGAATAGGCTGCAGGGGGACGGTGAAGACCAGCAAGAGCTTTCCGGCCTGCCACCTTCCGTGTGGGACAAGTAGCCGGACATGTGCCTTTCCGGAATCAGGCTCTGCCGAGGACGAGAGCCATGAGATGTTCCTCCTCTGGGCAAGCCCGGGTCCCAGATCCTGTTGTGCCTGTGAATAGGCTGCAGGGGGACGGTGAAGACCAGCAACAGCTTTCAGGGCTGCCACCTTCCGTGTGGGACAAGGAGCCGGACGTGTGCCTTTTCGGAATCTGGCTCTGCCGAGGACGAGAGCCATGAGATGTTCCTCCTCTGGGCAAGCCCGGGTCCCAGATCCTGTTGTGCCTGTGAATACGCTGCAGGGGGACGGTGAAGACCAGCAACAGCTTTCAGGGCTGCCACCTTCCGTGTGGGACAAGGAGCCGGACGTGTGCCTTTTCGGAAATAGGCTCTGCCGAGGACGAGAGCCATGAGATGTTCCTCCTCTGGGCAAGCCCGGGTCCCAGATCCTGTTGTGCCTGTGAATAGGCTGCAGGGGGACGGTGAAGACCAGCAACAGCTTTCAGGGCTGCCACCTTCCGTGTGGGACAAGGAGCCGGACGTGTGCCTTTTCGGAAAGAGACTCTGCCGAGGACGAGAGCCATGAGATGTTCCTCCTCTGGGCAAGCCCGGGTCCCAGATCCTGTTGTGCCTGTGAATAGGCTGCAGGGGGATGGTGAAGACCAGAAACATCTTTCAGGGCTGCCACCTTCCGTGTGGGACAAGGAGCCGGACGTGTGCCTTTTCGGAAAGAGGCTCTGCCGAGGACGAGAGCCATGAGATGTTCCTCCTCTGGGCAAGCCCGGGCCCCAGATCCTGTTTTGCCTGTGAATAGGCTGCAGGGGGACGGTGAAGACCAGCAACAGCTTTCAGGGCTGCCACCTTCCGTGTGGGAAAAGGAGCCGGACGTGTGCCTTTTCGGAAAGAGACTCTGCCGAGGACGAGAGCCATGAGATGTTCCTCCTCTGGGCAAGCCCGGGTCCCAGATCCTGTTGTGCCTGTGAATAGGCTGCAGGGGGACGGTGAAGACCAGCAACATCTTTCAGGGCTGCCACCTTCCGTGTGGGACAAGGAGCCGGACGTGTGCCTTTTCAGAAAGAGGCTCTGCCGAGGACGAGAGCCATGAGATGTTCCTCCTCTGGGCAAGCCCGGGCCCCAGATCCTGTTTTGCCTGTGAATAGGCTGCAGGGGGACGGTGAAGACCAGCAACAGCTTTCAGGGCTGCCACCTTCCGTGTGGGACAAGGAGCCAGACGTGTGACTTTTCAGAAATAGGCTCTGCCGAGGACGAGAGCCATGAGATGTTCCTCCTCTGGGAAAGCCCGGGTCCCAGATCCTGTTGTGCCTGTGAATAGGCTGCAGGGGGACGGTGAAGACCAGCAACAGCTTTCCGGCCTGCCACCTTCCGTGTGGGACAAGGAGCCGGACGTGTGCCTTTTCGGAATCGGGCTCTGCCGAGGACGAGAGCCATGAGATGTTCCTCCTCTGGGCAAGCCCGGGTCCCAGATCCTGTTGTGCCTGTGAATAGGCTGCAGGGGGACTGTGAAGACCAGCAACAGCTTTCCGGCCTGCCACCTTCCGTGTGGGACAAGGAGCCGGACGTGTGCCTTTTCGGAATCGGGCTCTGCCGAGGACGAGATCCATGAGATGTTCCTCCTCTGGGCAAGCCCGGGTCCCAGATCCTGTTGTGCCTGTGAATAGGCTGCAGGGGGACGGTGAAGACCAGGAAGAGCTTTCCGGCCAGCCACCTTCCGTGTGGGACAAGGAGCCGGACATGTGCCTTTCCGGAATCAGGCTCTGCCGAGGATGAGAGCCATGAGATGTTCCTCCTCTGGGCAAGCCCGGGTCCCAGATCCTGTTGTGCCTGTGAATAAGCTTAAGGGGGACGGTGAAGACCAGCAACAGCTTTCAGGGCTGCCACCTTCCGTGTGGGACAAGGAGCCGGACGTGTGCCTTTTCGGAAAGAGACTCTGCCGAGGACGAGAGCCATGAGATGATCCTCCTCTGGGCAAGCCCGGGTCCCAGATCCTGTTGTGCCTGTGAATAGGCTGCAGGGGGACGGTGAAGACCAGCAACAGCTTTCCGGCCTGCCACCTTCCGTGTGGGACAAGGAGCCGGACATGTGCCTTTCCGGAATCAGGCTCTGCCGAGGACGAGAGCCATGAGATGTTCCTCCTCTGGGCAAGCCCGGGTCCCAGATCCTGTTGTGCCTGTGAATAGGCTGCAGGGGGACGGTGAAGACCAGCAACATCTTTCAGGGCTGCCACCTTCCGTGTGGGACAAGGAGCCGGACGTGTGCCTTTTCGGAAAGAGGCTCTGCCGAGGACGAGAGCCATGAGATGTTCCTCCTCTGGGCAAGCCCGGGTCCCAGATCCTGTTGTGCCTGTGAATAGGCTGCAGGGGGACGGTGAAGACCAGCAACATCTTTCAGGGCTGCCACCTTCCGTGTGGGACAAGGAGCCGGACGTGTGCCTTTTCGGAAAGAGGCTCTGCCGAGGACGAGAGCCATGAGATGTTCCTCCTCTGGGCAAGCCCGGGTCCCAGATCCTGTTGTGCCTGTGAATAGGCTGCAGGGGGACGGTGAAGACCAGCAACAGCTTTCCGGCCTGCCACCTTCCGTGTGGGACAAGGAGCCGGACGTGTGCCTTTTCGGAATCGGGCTCTGCCGAGGACGAGAGCCATGAGATGTTCCTCCTCTGGGCAAGCCCGGGTCCCAGATCCTGTTGTGCCTGTGAATAGGCTGCAGGGGGACGGTGAATACCAGCAAGAGCTTTCCGGCCTGCCACCTTCCGTGTGGGACAAGTAGCCGGACATGTGCCTTTCCGGAATCAGGCTCTGCCGAGGACGAGAGCCATGAGATGTTCCTCCTCTGGGCAAGCCCGGGTCCCAGATCCTGTTGTGCCTGTGAATAGGCTGCAGGGGGACGGTGAAGACCAGCAACAGCTTTCCGGCCTGCCACCTTCCGTGTGGGACAAGGAGCCGGACGTGTGACTTTTCAGAAATAGGCTCTGCCGAGGACGAGAGCCATGAGATGTTCCTCCTCTGGGCAAGCCCGGGTCCCAGATCCTGTTGTGCCTGTGAATAGGCTGCAGGGGGACGGTGAAGACCAGCAACAGCTTTCCGGCCTGCCACCTTCCGTGTGGGACAAGGAGCCGGACGTGTGCCTTTTCGGAATCGGGCTCTGCCGAGGACGAGAGCCATGAGATGATCCTGCTCTGGGCAAGCCCGGGTCCCAGATCCTGTTGTGCCTGTGAATAGGCTGCAGGGGGACGGTGAAGACCAGGAAGAGCTTTCCGGCCTGCTACCTTCCGTGTGGGACAAGGAGCCGGACATGTGCCTTTCCGGAATCAGGCTCTGCCGAGGATGAGAGCCATGAGATGTTCCTCCTCTGGGCAAGCCCGGGTCCCAGATCCTGTTGTGCCTGTGAATAAGCTGCAGGGGGACGGTGAAGACCAGCAACAGCTTTCAGGGCTGCCACCTTCCGTGTGGGACAAGGAGCCGGACGTGTGCCTTTTCGGAAAGAGACTCTGCCGAGGACGAGAGCCATGAGATGATCCTCCTCTGGGCAAGCCCGGGTCCCAGATCCTGTTGTGCCTGTGAATAGGCTGCAGGGGGACGGTGAAGACCAGCAACATCTTTCAGGGCTGCCACCTTCCGTGTGGGACAAGGAGCCGGACGTGTGCCTTTTCGGAATCGGGCTCTGCCGAGGACGAGAGCCATGAGATGTTCCTCCTCTGGGCAAGCCCGGGTCCCAGATCCTGTTGTGCCTGTGAATAGGCTGCAGGGGGACGGTGAAGACCAGCAAGAGCTTTCCGGCCTGCCACCTTCCGTGTGGCACAAGGAGCCGGACATGTGCCTTTCCGGAATCAGGCTCTGCCGAGGACGAGAGCCATGAGATGTTCCTCCTCTGGGCAAGCCCGGGTCCCAGATCCTGTTGTGCCTGTGAATAGGCTGCAGGGGGACGGTGAAGACCAGCAACAGCTTTCCGGCCTGCCACCTTCCGTGTGGGACAAGGAGCCGGACGTGTGACTTTTCAGAAATAGGCTCTGCCGAGGACGAGAGCCATGAGATGTTCCTCCTCTGGGCAAGCCCGGGTCCCAGATCCTGTTGTGCCTGTGAATAGGCTGCAGGGGGACGGTGAAGACCAGCAACATCTTTCAGGGCTGCCACCTTCCGTGTGGGACAAGGAGCCGGACGTGTGCCTTTTCGGAAAGAGGCTCTGCCGAGGACGAGAGCCATGAGATGTTCCTCCTCTGGGCAAGCCCGGGTCCCAGATCCTGTTGTGCCTGTGAATAGGCTGCAGGGGGACGGTGAAGACCAGCAACAGCTTTCCGGCCTGCCACCTTCCGTGTGGGACAAGGAGCCGGACGTGTGCCTTTTCGGAATCGGGCTCTGCCGAGGACGAGATCCATGAGATGTTCCTCCTCTGGGCAAGCCCGGGTCCCAGATCCTGTTGTGCCTGTGAATAGGCTGCAGGGGGACGGTGAAGACCAGCAAGAGCTTTCCGGCCTGCCACCTTCCGTGTGGGACAAGTAGCCGGACATGTGCCTTTCCGGAATCAGGCTCTGCCGAGGACGAGAGCCATGAGATGTTCCTCCTCTGGGCAAGCCCGGGTCCCAGATCCTGTTGTGCCTGTGAATAGGCTGCAGGGGGACGGTGAAGACCAGCAACAGCTTTCCGGCCTGCCACCTTCCGTGTGGGACAAGGAGCCGGACGTGTGACTTTTCAGAAATAGGCTCTGCCGAGGACGAGAGCCATGAGATGTTCCTCCTCTGGGCAAGCCCGGGTCCCAGATCCTGTTGTGCCTGTGAATAGGCTGCAGGGGGACGGTGAAGACCAGCAACAGCTTTCCGGCCTGCCACCTTCCGTGTGGGACAAGGAGCCGGACGTGTGCCTTTTCGGAATCGGGCTCTGCCGAGGACGAGAGCCATGAGATGTTCCTGCTCTGGGCAAGCCCGGGTCCCAGATCCTGTTGTGCCTGTGAATAGGCTGCAGGGGGACGGTGAAGACCAGGAAGAGCTTTCCGGCCTGCCACCTTCCGTGTGGGACAAGGAGCCGGACATGTGCCTTTCCGGAATCAGGCTCTGCCGAGGATGAGAGCCATGAGATGTTCCTCCTCTGGGCAAGCCCGGGTCCCAGATCCTGTTGTGCCTGTGAATAAGCTGCAGGGGGACGGTGAAGACCAGCAACATCTTTCAGGGCTGCCACCTTCCGTGTGGGACAAGGAGCCGGACGTGTGCCTTTTCGGAAAGAGGCTCTGCCGAGGACGAGAGCCATGAGATGTTCCTCCTCTGGGCAAGCCCGGGTCCCAGATCCTGTTGTGCCTGTGAATAGGCTGCAGGGGGACGGTGAAGACCAGCAACAGCTTTCCGGCCTGCCACCTTCCGTGTGGGACAAGGAGCCGGACGTGTGCCTTTTCGGAATCAGGCTCTGCCGAGGACGAGAGCCATGAGATGTTCCTCCTCTGGGCAAGCCCGGGTCCCAGATCCTGTTGTGCCTGTGAATAGGCTGCAGGGGGATGGTGAAGACCAGCAACAGCTTTCAGGGCTGCCACCTTCCGTGTGGGACAAGGAGCCGGACGTGTGCCTTTTCAGAAAGAGGCTCTGCCGAGGACGAGAGCCATGAGATGTTCCTCCTCTGGGCAAGCCCGGGTCCCAGATCCTGTTGTGCCTGTGAATAGGCTGCAGGGGGACGGTGAAGACCAGCAACAGCTTTCAGGGCTGCCACCTTCCGTGTGGGACAAGGAGCCGGACGTGTGCCTTTTCGGAAAGAGACTCTGCCGAGGACGAGAGCCATGAGATGTTCCTCCTCTGGGCAAGCCCGGGTCCCAGATCCTGTTGTGCCTGTGAATAGGCTGCAGGGGGACGGTGAAGACCAGCAACATCTTTCAGGGCTGCCACCTTCCGTGTGGGACAAGGAGCCGGACGTGTGCCTTTTCGGAAAGAGGCTCTGCCGAGGACGAGAGCCATGAGATGTTCCTCCTCTGGGCAAGCCCGGGCCCCAGATCCTGTTTTGCCTGTGAATAGGCTGCAGGGGGACGGTGAAGACCAGCAACAGCTTTCAGGGCTGCCACCTTCCGTGTGGGACAAGGAGCCAGACGTGTGACTTTTCAGAAATAGGCTCTGCCGAGGACGAGAGCCATGAGATGTTCCTCCTCTGGGCAAGCCCGGGTCCCAGATCCTGTTGTGCCTGTGAATAGGCTGCAGGGGGACGGTGAAGACCAGCAACAGCTTTCAGGCCTGCCACCTTCCGTGTGGGACAAGGAGCCGGACGTGTGCCTTTTCGGAATCGGGCTCTGCCGAGGACGAGAGCCATGAGATGTTCCTCCTCTGGGCAAGCCCGGGTCCCAGATCCTGTTGTGCCTGTGAATAGGCTGCAGGGGGACGGTGAAGACCAGCAACAGCTTTCCGGCCTGCCACCTTCCGTGTGGGACAAGGAGCCGGACGTGTGCCTTTTCGGAATCGGGCTCTGCCGAGGACGAGATCCATGAGATGTTCCTCCTCTGGGCAAGCCCGGGTCCCAGATCCTGTTGTGCCTGTGAATAGGCTGCAGGGGGACGGTGAAGACCAGGAAGAGCTTTCCGGCCAGCCACCTTCCGTGTGGGACAAGGAGCCGGACATGTGCCTTTCCGGAATCAGGCTCTGCCGAGGATGAGAGCCATGAGATGTTCCTCCTCTGGGCAAGCCCGGGTCCCAGATCCTGTTGTGCCTGTGAATAAGCTTAAGGGGGACGGTGAAGACCAGCAACAGCTTTCAGGGCTGCCACCTTCCGTGTGGGACAAGGAGCCGGACGTGTGCCTTTTCGGAAAGAGACTCTGCCGAGGACGAGAGCCATGAGATGATCCTCCTCTGGGCAAGCCCGGGTCCCAGATCCTGTTGTGCCTGTGAATAGGCTGCAGGGGGACGGTGAAGACCAGCAACAGCTTTCCGGCCTGCCACCTTCCGTGTGGGACAAGGAGCCGGACATGTGCCTTTCCGGAATCAGGCTCTGCCGAGGACGAGAGCCATGAGATGTTCCTCCTCTGGGCAAGCCCGGGTCCCAGATCCTGTTGTGCCTGTGAATAGGCTGCAGGGGGACGGTGAAGACCAGCAACATCTTTCAGGGCTGCCACCTTCCGTGTGGGACAAGGAGCCGGACGTGTGCCTTTTCGGAAAGAGGCTCTGTCGAGGACGAGAGCCATGAGATGTTCCTCCTCTGGGCAAGCCCGGGTCCCAGATCCTGTTGTGCCTGTGAATAGGCTGCAGGGGGACGGTGAAGACCAGCAACAGCTTTCCGGCCTGCCACCTTCCGTGTGGGACAAGGAGCCGGACGTGTGCCTTTTCGGAATCGGGCTCTGCCGAGGACGAGAGCCATGAGATGTTCCTCCTCTGGGCAAGCCCGGGTCCCAGATCCTGTTGTGCCTGTGAATAGGCTGCAGGGGGACGGTGAAGACCAGCAAGAGCTTTCCGGCCTGCCACCTTCCGTGTGGGACAAGTAGCCGGACATGTGCCTTTCCGGAATCAGGCTCTGCCGAGGACGAGAGCCATGAGATGTTCCTCCTCTGGGCAAGCCCGGGTCCCAGATCCTGTTGTGCCTGTGAATAGGCTGCAGGGGGACGGTGAAGACCAGCAACAGCTTTCAGGGCTGCCACCTTCCGTGTGGGACAAGGAGCCGGACGTGTGCCTTTTCGGAATCGGGCTCTGCCGAGGACGAGAGCCATGAGATGTTCCTCCTCTGGGCAAGCCCGGGTCCCAGATCCTGTTGTGCCTGTGAATACGCTGCAGGGGGACGGTGAAGACCAGCAACAGCTTTCAGGGCTGCCACCTTCCGTGTGGGACAAGGAGCCGGACGTGTGCCTTTTCGGAAATAGGCTCTGCCGAGGACGAGAGCCATGAGATGTTCCTCCTCTGGGCAAGCCCGGGTCCCAGATCCTGTTGTGCCTGTGAATAGGCTGCAGGGGGACGGTGAAGACCAGCAACAGCTTTCAGGGCTGCCACCTTCCGTGTGGGACAAGGAGCCGGACGTGTGCCTTTTCGGAATCAGGCTATGCCGAGGACGAGAGCCATGAGATGTTCCTCCTCTGGGCAAGCCCGGGTCCCAGATCCTGTTGTGCCTGTGAATAGGCTGCAGGGGGATGGTGAAGACCAGCAACATCTTTCAGGGCTGCCACCTTCCGTGTGGGACAAGGAGCCGGACGTGTGCCTTTTTGGAAAGAGGCTCTGCCGAGGACGAGAGCCATGAGATGTTCCTCCTCTGGGCAAGCCCGGGCCCCAGATCCTGTTTTGCCTGTGAATAGGCTGCAGGGGGACGGTGAAGACCAGCAACAGCTTTCAGGGCTGCCACCTTCCGTGTGGGACAAGGAGCCAGACGTGTGACTTTTCAGAAATAGGCTCTGCCGAGGACGAGAGCCATGAGATGTTCCTCCTCTGGGAAAGCCCGGGTCCCAGATCCTGTTGTGCCTGTGAATAGGCTGCAGGGGGACGGTGAAGACCAGCAACAGCTTTCCGGCCTGCCACCTTCCGTGTGGGACAAGGAGCCGGACGTGTGCCTTTTCGGAATCGGGCTCTGCCGAGGACGAGAGCCATGAGATGTTCCTCCTCTGGGCAAGCCCGGGTCCCAGATCCTGTTGTGCCTGTGAATAGGCTGCAGGGGGACGGTGAAGACCAGCAACAGCTTTCCGGCCTGCCACATTCCGTGTGGGACAAGGAGCCGGACGTGTGCCTTTTCGGAATCGGGCTCTGCCGAGGACGAGATCCATGAGATGTTCCTCCTCTGGGCAAGCCCGGGTCCCAGATCCTGTTGTGCCTGTGAATAGGCTGCAGGGGGACGGTGAAGACCAGCAACAGCTTTCAGGGCTGCCACCTTCCGTGTGGGACAAGGAGCCGGACGTGTGCCTTTTCGGAAAGAGACTCTGCCGAGGACGAGAGCCATGAGATGATCCTCCTCTGGGCAAGCCCGGGTCCCAGATCCTGTTGTGCCTGTGAATAGGCTGCAGGGGGACGGTGAAGACCAGCAACAGCTTTCCGGCCTGCCACCTTCCGTGTGGGACAAGGAGCCGGACATGTGCCTTTCCGGAATCAGGCTCTGCCGAGGACGAGAGCCATGAGATGTTCCTCCTCTGGGCAAGCCCGGGTCCCAGATCCTGTTGTGCCTATGAATAGGCTGCAGGGGGACGGTGAAGACCAGCAACAGCTTTCAGGGCTGCCACCTTCCGTGTGGGACAAGGAGCCGGACGTGTGCCTTTTCGGAATCGGGCTCTGCCGAGGACGAGAGCCATGAGATGTTCCTCCTCTGGGCAAGCCCGGGTCCCAGATCCTGTTGTGCCTGTGAATACGCTGCAGGGGGACGGTGAAGACCAGCAACATCTTTCCGGCCTGCCACCTTCCGTGTGGGACAAGGAGCCGGACGTGTGCCTTTACGGAATCAGGCTCTGCCGAGGACGAGAGCCATGAGATGTTCCTCCTCTGGGCAAGCCCGGGTCCCAGATCCTGTTGTGCCTGTGAATAGGCTGCAGGGGGATGGTGAAGACCAGCAACATCTTTCCAGTCTGCCACCTTCCGTGTGGGACAAGGAGCCGGACGTGTGCCTTTCCAGAATAAGGCTCTGCCGAGGACGAGAGACATGAGATGTTCCTCCTCTGGGCAAGCCCCGGTCCCAGATCCTGTTGTGCCTGTGAATAGGCTGCAGGGGGACGGTGTAGACCAGCAACAGCTTTCAGGGCTGCCACCTTCCGTGTGGGACAAGGAGCCGGACGTGTGCCTTTCCGGAATCAGGCTCTGCCGAGGACGAGAGCCATGAGATGTTCCTCCTCTGGGCAAGCCCGGGTCCTGAATCCTGTTGTGCCTGTGAATAGATTGCAGGGGGACGGTGAAGACCAGCAACATCTTTCAGGGCTGCCACCTTCCGTGTGGGACAAGGAGCCGGACGTGTGCCTTTTCGTAATCAGGCTCTGCCGAGGGCGAGAGCCATGAGATGTTCCTCCTCTGGGCAAGACCGGGTCCCGGATCCTGTTTTGCCTGTGAATAGGCTGCAGGGGGACGGTGAAGACCAGCAACAGCTTTCCGGCCTGCCACCTTCCGTGTGGGACAAGGAGCCGGACGTGTGCCTTTCCAGAATCGGGCTCTGCCGAGGACGAGAGCCATGAGATGTTCCTCCTCTGGGCAAGCCCGGGTCCCAGATCCTGTTGTGCCTGTGAATAGGCTGCAGGGGGACGGTGAAGACCAGCAACAGCTTTCAGGGCTGCCACCTTCCGTGTGGGACAAGGAGCCGGACGTGTGCCTTTTCGGAATCGGGCTCTGCCGAGGACGAGAGCCATGAGATGTTCCTCCTCTGGGCAAGCCCGGGTCCCAGATCCTGTTGTGCCTGTGAATAGGCTGCAGGGGGACGGTGAAGACCAGCAAGAGCTTTCCGGCCTGCCACCTTCCGTGTGGGACAAGTAGCCGGACATGTGCCTTTCCGGAATCAGGCTCTGCCGAGGACGAGATCCATGAGATGTTCCTCCTCTGGGCAAGCCCGGGTCCCAGATCCTGTTGTGCCTGTGAATAGGCTGCAGGGGGACGGTGAAGACCAGCAACAGCTTTCAGGGCTGCCACCTTCCGTGTGGGACAAGGAGCCGGACGTGTGCCTTTTCGGAATCGGGCTCTGCCGAGGACGAGAGCCATGAGATGTTCCTCCTCTGGGCAAGCCCGGGTCCCAGATCCTGTTGTGCCTGTGAATAAGCTTAAGGGGGACGGTGAAGACCAGCAACAGCTTTCAGGGCTGCCACCTTCCGTGTGGGACAAGGAGCCGGACGTGTGCCTTTTCGGAATCGGGCTCTGCCGAGGACGAGAGCCATGAGATGATCCTCCTCTGGGCAAGCCCGGGTCCCAGATCCTGTTGTGCCTGTGAATAGGCTGCAGGGGGACGGTGAAGACCAGCAACAGCTTTCAGGGCTGCCACCTTCCGTGTGGGACAAGGAGCCGGACGTGTGCCTTTTCGGAAAGAGACTCTGCCGAGGACGAGAGCCATGAGATGTTCCTCCTCTGGGCAAGCCCGGGTCCCAGATCCTGTTGTGCCTGTGAATAGGCTGCAGGGGGATGGTGAAGACCAGCAACATCTTTCAGGGCTGCCACCTTCCGTGTGGGACAAGGAGCCGGACGTGTGCCTTTTCGGAAAGAGGCTCTGCCGAGGACGAGAGCCATGAGATGTTCCTCCTCTGGGCAAGCCCGGGCCCCAGATCCTGTTGTGCCTGTGAATAGGCTGCAGGGGGACGGTGAAGACCAGCAACAGCTTTCAGGGCTGCCACCTTCCGTGTGGGACAAGGAGCCAGACGTGTGACTTTTCAGAAATAGTCTCTGCCGAGGACGAGAGCCATGAGATGTTCCTCCTCTGGGAAAGCCCGGGTCCCAGATCCTGTTGTGCCTGTGAATAGGCTGCAGGGGGACGGTGAAGACCACCAAGAGCTTTCCGGCCTGCCACCTTCCGTGTGGGACAAGGAGCCGGACGTGTGCCTTTTCGGAATCGGGCTCTGCCGATGACGAGAGCCATGAGATGTTCCTCCTCTGGGCAAGCCCGGGTCCCAGATCCTGTTGTGCCTGTGAATAGGCTGCAGGGGGACGGTGAAGACCAGCAACAGCTTTCCGGCCTGCCACCTTCCGTGTGGGACAAGGAGCCGGACGTGTGCCTTTTCAGAATCGGGCTCTGCCGAGGACGAGAGCCATGAGATGTTCCTCCTCTGGGCAAGCCCGGGTCCCAGATCCTGTTGTGCCTGTGAATAGGCTGCAGGGGGACGGTGAAGACCAGCAACAGCTTTCAGGGCTGCCACCTTCCGTGTGGGACAAGGAGCCGGACGTGTGCCTTTTCGGAAAGAGACTCTGCCGAGGACGAGAGCCATGAGATGATCCTCCTCTGGGCAAGCCCGGGTCCCAGATCCTGTTGTGCCTGTGAATAGGCTGCAGGGGGACGGTGAAGACCAGCAACAGCTTTCCGGCCTGCCACCTTCCGTGTGGGACAAGGAGCCGGACATGTGCCTTTTCGAAAAGAGGCTCTGCCGAGGACGAGAGCCATGAGATGTTCCTCCTCTGGGCAAGCCCGGGTCCCAGATCCTGTTGTGCCTGTGAATAGGCTGCAGGGGGACGGTGAAGACCAGCAACAGCTTTCAGGGCTGCCACCTTCCGTGTGGGACAAGGAGCCGGACGTGTGCCTTTCCAGAATCAGGCTCTGCCGAGGACGAGAGCCATGAGATGTTCCTCCTCTGGGCAAACCTGGGTCCCAGATCCTGTTGTGCCTGTGAATAGGCTGCAGGGGGACGGTGAAGACCAGCAACAGCTTTCCGGCCTACCACCTTCCGTGTGGGACAAGGAGCCGGACGTGTGCCTTTCCAGAATCAGACTCTGCCGAGGACGAGATCCATGAGATGTTCCTCCTCTGGGCAAGCCCGGGTCCCAGATCCTGTTGTGCCTGTGAATAGGCTGCAGGGGGACGGTGAAGACCAGCAACAGCTTTCAGGGCTGCCACCTTCCGTGTGGGACAAGGAGCCGGACATGTGCCTTTTCGGAATCGGGCTCTGCCGAGGACGAGAGCCATGAGATGTTCCTCCTCTGGGCAAGCCCGGGTCCCAGATCCTGTTGTGCCTGTGAATAGGCTGCAGGGGGACGGTGAAGACCAGCAACAGCTTTCCGGCCTGCCACCTTCCGTGTGGGACAAGGAGCCGGACGTGTGCCTTTTCGGAATCAGGCTCTGCCGAGGACGAGATCCATGAGATGTTCCTCCTTTGGGCAAGCCCGGGTCCCAGATCCTGTTGTGCCTGTGAATAGGCTGCAGGGGGACGGTGAAGACCAGCAAGAGCTTTCCGGCCTGCCACCTTCCGTGTGGGACAAGGAGCAGGACATGTGCCTTTCCGGAATCAGGCTCTGCCGAGGACGAGAGCCATGAGATGTTCCTCCTCTGGGCAAGCCCGGGTCCCAGATCCTGTTGTGCCTGTGAATAGGCTGCAGGGGGATGGTGAAGACCAGCAACATCTTTCCAGCCTGCCACCTTCCGTGTGGGACAAGGAGCCGGACGTGTGCCTTTCCAGAATAAGGCTCTGCCGAGGACGAGAGACATGAGATGTTCCTCCTCTGGGCAAGCCCCGGTCCCAGATCCTGTTGTGCCTGTGAATAGGCTGCAGGGGGACGGTGAAGACCAGCAACAGCTTTCAGGGCTGCCACATTCCGTGTGGGACAAGGAGCCGGACGTGTGCCTTTTCGGAAAGAGGCTCTGCCGAGGACGAGAGCCATGACATGTTCCTCCTCTGGGCAATCCCGGGTCCCAGATCCTGTTGTGCCTGTGAATAGGCTGCAGGGGGACGGTGAAGAACAGCAACAGCTTTCCGGCCTGCCACCTTCCGTGTGGGACAAGGAGCCGGACGTGTGCCTTTTCGAAAAGAGGCTCTGCCGAGGACGAGAGCCATGAGATGTTCCTCCTCTGGGCAAGCCCGGGTCCCAGATCCTGTTGTGCCTGTGAATAGGCTGCAGGGGGACGGTGAAGACCAGCAACAGCTTTCAGGGCTGCCACCTTCCGTGTGGGACAAGGAGCCGGACATGTGCCTGTTCGGAATCGGGCTCTGCCGAGGACGAGAGCCATGAGATGTTCCTCCTGTGGGCAAGCCCGGGTCCCAGATCCTGTTGTGCCTGTGAATAGGCTGCAGGGGGACGGTGAAGACCAGCAACAGCTTTCCGGCCTGCCACCTTCCGTGTGGGACAAGGAGCCGGACGTGTGCCTTTTCGGAATCGGGCTCTGCCGAGGACGAGATCCATGAGATGTTCCTCCTCTGGGCAAGCCCGGGTCCCAGATCCTGTTGTGCCTGTGAATAGGCTGCAGGGGGACGGTGAAGACCACCAAGAGCTTTCCGGCCTGCCACCTTCCGTGTGGGACAATGAGCAGGACATGTGCCTTTCCGGAATCAGGCTCTGCCGAGGACGAGAGCCATGAGATGTTCCTCCTCTGGGCAAGCCCGGGTCCCAGATCCTGTTGTGCCTGTGAATAGGCTGCAGGGGGATGGTGAAGACCAGCAACATCTTTCAGGGCTGCCACCTTCCGTGTGGGACAAGGAGCCGGACGTGTGCCTTTCCAGAATAAGGCTCTGCCGAGGACGAGAGACATGAGATGTTCCTCCTCTGGGCAAGCCCCGGTCCCAGATCCTGTTGTGCCTGTGAATAGGCTGCAGGGGGACGGTGAAGACCAGCAACAGCTTTCAGGGCTGCCACCTTCCGTGTGGGACAAGGAGCCGGACGTGTGCCTTTCCGGAATCAGGCTCTGCCGAGGACGAGAGCCATGAGATGTTCCTCCTCTGGGCAAGCCCGGGTCCTGAATCCTGTTGTGCCTGTGAATAGATTGCAGGGGGACGGTGAAGACCAGCAACATCTTTCAGGGCTGCCACCTTCCGTGTGGGACAAGGAGCCGGACGTGTGCCTTTTCGGAAAGAGACTCTGCCGAGGATGAGAGCCATGAGATGTTCCTCCTCTGGGCAAGCCCGGGTCCCAGATCCTGTTGTGCCTGTGAATAGGCTGCAGGGGGACGGTGAAGACCAGCAACAGCTTTCAGGGCTGCCACCTTCCGTGTGGGACAAGGAGCCGGACGTGTGCCTTTTCGGAAAGAGACTCTGCCGAGGACGAGAGCCATGAGATGTTCCTCCTCTGGGCAAGCCCGGGTCCCAGATCCTGTTGTGCCTGTGAATAGGCTGCAGGGGGATGGTGAAGACCAGCAACATCTTTCAGGGCTGCCACCTTCCGTGTGGGACAAGGAGCCGGACGTGTGCCTTTTCGGAAAGAGGCTCTGCCGAGGACGAGAGCCATGAGATGTTCCTCCTCTGGGCAAGCCCGGGCCCCAGATCCTGTTTTGCCTGTGAATAGGCTGCAGGGGGACGGTGAAGACCAGCAACAGCTTTCAGGGCTGCCACCTTCCGTGTGGGACAAGGAGCCAGACGTGTGACTTTTCAGAAATAGTCTCTGCCGAGGACGAGAGCCATGAGATGTTCCTCCTCTGGGAAAGCCCGGGTCCCAGATCCTGTTGTGCCTGTGAATAGGCTGCAGGGGGACGGTGAAGACCACCAAGAGCTTTCCGGCCTGCCACCTTCCGTGTGGGACAAGGAGCCGGACGTGTGCCTTTTCGGAATCGGGCTCTGCCGATGACGAGAGCCATGAGATGTTCCTCCTCTGGGCAAGCCCGGGTCCCAGATCCTGTTGTGCCTGTGAATAGGCTGCAGGGGGACGGTGAAGACCAGCAACAGCTTTCCGGCCTGCCACCTTCCGTGTGGGACAAGGAGCCGGACGTGTGCCTTTTCGGAATCGGGCTCTGCCGAGGACGAGAGCCATGAGATGTTCCTCCTCTGGGCAAGCCCGGGTCCCAGATCCTGTTGTGCCTGTGAATAGGCTGCAGGGGGACGGTGAAGACCAGCAACAGCTTTCAGGGCTGCCACCTTCCGTGTGGGACAAGGAGCCGGACGTGTGCCTTTTCGGAAAGAGACTCTGCCGAGGACGAGAGCCATGAGATGATCCTCCTCTGGGCAAGCACGGGTCCCAGATCCTGTTGTGCCTGTGAATAGGCTGCAGGGGGACGGTGAAGACCAGCAACAGCTTTCCGGCCTGCCACCTTCCGTGTGGGACAAGGAGCCGGACATGTGCCTTTTCGAAAAGAGGCTCTGCCGAGGACGAGAGCCATGAGATGTTCCTCCTCTGGGCAAGCCCGGGTCCCAGATCCTGTTGTGCCTGTGAATAGGCTGCAGGGGGACGGTGAAGACCAGCAACAGC
This sequence comes from Astur gentilis, assembly GCF_929443795.1. NCBI lineage: Eukaryota > Metazoa > Chordata > Aves > Accipitriformes > Accipitridae > Astur > Astur gentilis. The sequence continues at coordinate 7,236,457 of NW_026060868.1, read as the reverse complement.
TTTCAGGGCTGCCACCTTCCGTGTGGGACAAGGAGCCGGACGTGTGCCTTTCCAGAATCAGGCTCTGCCGAGGACGAGAGCCATGAGATGTTCCTCCTCTGGGCAAACCCGGGTCCCAGATCCTGTTGTGCCTGTGAATAGGCTGCAGGGGGACGGTGAAGACCAGCAACAGCTTTCCGGCCTACCACCTTCCGTGTGGGACAAGGAGCCGGACGTGTGCCTTTCCAGAATCAGACTCTGCCGAGGACGAGATCCATGAGATGTTCCTCCTCTGGGCAAGCCCGGGTCCCAGATCCTGTTGTGCCTGTGAATAGGCTGCAGGGGGACGGTGAAGACCAGCAACAGCTTTCAGGGCTGCCACCTTCCGTGTGGGACAAGGAGCCGGACATGTGCCTTTTCGGAATCGGGCTCTGCCGAGGACGAGAGCCATGAGATGTTCCTCCTCTGGGCAAGCCCGGGTCCCAGATCCTGTTGTGCCTGTGAATAGGCTGCAGGGGGACGGTGAAGACCAGCAACAGCTTTCCGGCCTGCCACCTTCCGTGTGGGACAAGGAGCCGGACGTGTGCCTTTTCGGAATCAGGCTCTGCCGAGGACGAGATCCATGAGATGTTCCTCCTTTGGGCAAGCCCGGGTCCCAGATCCTGTTGTGCCTGTGAATAGGCTGCAGGGGGACGGTGAAGACCACCAAGAGCTTTCCGGCCTGCCACCTTCCGTGTGGGACAAGGAGCAGGACATGTGCCTTTCCGGAATCAGGCTCTGCCGAGGACGAGAGCCATGAGATGTTCCTCCTCTGGGCAAGCCCGGGTCCCAGATCCTGTTGTGCCTGTGAATAGGCTGCAGGGGGATGGTGAAGACCAGCAACATCTTTCCAGCCTGCCACCTTCCGTGTGGGACAAGGAGCCGGACGTGTGCCTTTCCAGAATAAGGCTCTGCCGAGGACGAGAGACATGAGATGTTCCTCCTCTGGGCAAGCCCCGGTCCCAGATCCTGTTGTGCCTGTGAATAGGCTGCAGGGGGACGGTGAAGACCAGCAACAGCTTTCAGGGCTGCCACATTCCGTGTGGGACAAGGAGCCGGACGTGTGCCTTTTCGGAAAGAGGCTCTGCCGAGGACGAGAGCCATGACATGTTCCTCCTCTGGGCAATCCCGGGTCCCAGATCCTGTTGTGCCTGTGAATAGGCTGCAGGGGGACGGTGAAGAACAGCAACAGCTTTCCGGCCTGCCACCTTCCGTGTGGGACAAGGAGCCGGACGTGTGCCTTTTCGAAAAGAGGCTCTGCCGAGGACGAGAGCCATGAGATGTTCCTCCTCTGGGCAAGCCCGGGTCCCAGATCCTGTTGTGCCTGTGAATAGGCTGCAGGGGGACGGTGAAGACCAGCAACAGCTTTCAGGGCTGCCACCTTCCGTGTGGGACAAGGAGCCGGACATGTGCCTGTTCGGAATCGGGCTCTGCCGAGGACGAGAGCCATGAGATGTTCCTCCTGTGGGCAAGCCCGGGTCCCAGATCCTGTTGTGCCTGTGAATAGGCTGCAGGGGGACGGTGAAGACCAGCAACAGCTTTCCGGCCTGCCACCTTCCGTGTGGGACAAGGAGCCGGACGTGTGCCTTTCCGGAATCAGGCTCTGCCGAGGACGAGAGCCATGAGATGTTCCTACTCTGGGCAAGCCCGGGTCCTGAATCCTGTTGTGCCTGTGAATAGATTGCAGGGGGACGGTGAAGACCAGCAACATCTTTCAGGGCTGCCACCTTCCGTGTGGGACAAGGAGCCGGACGTGTGCCTTTTCGGAAAGAGACTCTGCCGAGGATGAGAGCCATGAGATGTTCCTCCTCTGGGCAAGACCGGGTCCCGGATCCTGTTGTGCCTGTGAATAGGCTGCAGGGGGACGGTGAAGACCAGCAACAGCTTTCCGGCCTGCCACCTTCCGTGTGGGACAAGGAGACGGACGTGTGCCTTTCCAGAATCGGGCTCTGCCGAGGACGAGAGCCATGAGATGTTCCTCCTCTGGGCAAGCCCGGGTCCCAGATCCTGTTGTACCTGTGAATAGGCTGCAGGGGGACGGTGAAGAACAGCAACAGCTTTCCGGCCTGCCACCTTCCGTGTGGGACAAGGAGCCGGACATGTGCCTTTCCGGAATCAGGCTCTGCCGAGGACGAGAGCCATGAGATGTTCCTCCTCTGGGCAAGCCCGGGTCCCAGATCCTGTTGTGCCTGTGAATAGGCTGCAGGGGGACGGTGAAGACCAGCAACAGCTTTCCGGCCTGCCACCATCCGTGTGGGACAAGGAGCCGGACGTGTGCCTTTCCAGAATCAGGCTCTGCCGAGGACGAGAGCCATGAGATGTTCCTCCTCTGGGCAAACCCGGGTCCCAGATCCTGTTGTGCCTGTGAATAGGCTGCATGGGGACGGTGAAGACCAGCAACAGCTTTCCGGCCTACCACCTTCCGTGTGGGACAAGGAGCCGGACGTGTGCCTTTCCAGAATTAGACTCTGCCGAGGACGAGATCCATGAGATGTTCCTCCTCTGGGCAAGCCCGGGTCCCAGATCCTGTTGTGCCTGTGAATAGGCTGCAGGGGGACGGTGAAGACCAGCAACAGCTTTCAGGGCTGCCACCTTCCGTGTGGGACAAGGAGCCGGACATGTGCCTTTTCGGAATCGGGCTCTGCCGAGGACGAGAGCCATGAGATGTTCCTCCTCTGGGCAAGCCCGGGTCCCAGATCCTGTTGTGCCTGTGAATAGGCTGCAGGGGGACGGTGAAGACCAGCAACAGCTTTCCGGCCTGCCACCTTCCGTGTGGGACAAGGAGCCGGACGTGTGCCTTTTCGGAATCGGGCTCTGCCGAGGACGAGATCCATGAGATGTTCCTCCTCTGGGCAAGCCCGGGTCCCAGATCCTCTTGTGCCTGTGAATAGGCTGCAGGGGGACGGTGAAGACCACCAAGAGCTTTCCGGCCTGCCACCTTCCGTGTGGGACAAGGAGCAGGACATGTGCCTTTCCGGAATCAGGCTCTGCCGAGGACGAGAGCCATGAGATGTTCCTCCTCTGGGCAAGCCCGGGTCCCAGATCCTGTTGTGCCTGTGAATAGGCTGCAGGGGGACGGTGAAGACCAGCAACAGCTTTCAGGGCTGCCACCTTCCGTGTGGGACAAGGAGCCGGACGTGTGCCTTTTCGGAAAGAGGCTCTGCCGAGGACGAGAGCCATGAGATGTTGCTCCTCTGGGCAATCCCGGGTCCCAGATCCTGTTGTGCCTGTGAATAGGCTGCAGGGGGACGGTGAAGAACAGCAACAGCTTTCCGGCCTGCCACCTTCCGTGTGGGACAAGGAGCCGGACGTGTGCCTTTTCGAAAAGAGGCTCTGCCGAGGACGAGAGCCATGAGATGTTCCTCCTCTGGGCAAGCCCGGGTCCCAGATCCTGTTGTGCCTGTGAATAGGCTGCAGGGGGACGGTGAAGACCAGCAACAGCTTTCAGGGCTGCCACCTTCCGTGTGGGACAAGGAGCCGGACATGTGCCTTTTCGGAATCGGGCTCTGCCGAGGATGAGAGCCATGAGATGTTCCTCCTCTGGGCAAGCCCGGGTCCCAGATCCTGTTGTGCCTGTGAATAGGCTGCAGGGGGACGGTGAAGACCAGCAACAGCTTTCCGGCCTGCCACCTTCCGTGTGGGACAAGGAGCCGGACGTGTGCCTTTTCGGAATCGGGCTCTGCCGAGGACGAGATCCATGAGATGTTCCTCCTCTGGGCAAGCCCGGGTCCCAGATCCTGTTGTGCCTGTGAATAGGCTGCAGGGGGACGGTGAAGACCACCAAGAGCTTTCCGGCCTGCCACCTTCCGTGTGGGACAAGTAGCAGGACATGTGCCTTTCCGGAATCAGGCTCTGCCGAGGACGAGAGCCATGAGATGTTCCTCCTCTGGGCAAGCCCGGGTCCTGAATCCTGTTGTGCCTGTGAATAGGCTGCAGGGGGACGGTGAAGACCAGCAACATCTTTCAGGGCTGCCACCTTCCGTGTGGGACAAGGAGCCGGACGTGTGCCTTTTCGGAAAGAGACTCTGCCGAGGATGAGAGCCATGAGATGTTCCTCCTCTGGGCAAGACCGGGTCCCGGATCCTGTTGTGCCTGTGAATACGCTGCAGGGGGACGGTGAAGACCAGCAACATCTTTCCGGCCTGCCACCTTCCGTGTGGGACAAGGAGCCGGACGTGTGCCTTTCCAGAATCGGGCTCTGCCGAGGACGAGAGCCATGAGATGTTCCTCCTCTGGGCAAGCCCGGGTCCCAGATCCTGTTGTGCCTGTGAATAGGCTGCAGGGGGATGGTGAAGACCAGCAACATCTTTCCAGCCTGCCACCTTCCGTGTGGGACAAGGAGCCGGACGTGTGCCTTTCCAGAATAAGGCTCTGCCGAGGACGAGAGACATGAGATGTTCCTCCTCTGGGCAAGCCCCGGTCCCAGATCCTGTTGTGCCTGTGAATAGGCTGCAGGGGGACGGTGAAGACCAGCAACAGCTTTCAGGGCTGCCACCTTCCGTGTGGGACAAGGAGCCGGACGTGTGCCTTTCCGGAATCAGGCTCTGCCGAGGACGAGAGCCATGAGATGTTCCTCCTCTGGGCAAGCCCGGGTCCTGAATCCTGTTATGATTGTGAATAGACTGCAGGGGGACGGTGAAGACCAGCAACATCTTTCAGGGCTGCCACCTTCCGTGTGGGACAAGGAGCCGGACGTGTGCCTTTTCGGAAAGAGACTCTGCCGAGGATGAGAGCCATGAGATGTTCCTCCTCTGGGCAAGACCGGGTCCCGGATCCTGTTGTGCCTGTGAATACGCTGCAGGGGCACGGTGAAGACCAGCAACAGCTTTCCGGCCTGCCACCTTCCGTGTGGGACAAGGAGCCGGACGTGTGCCTTTCCAGAATCGGGCTCTGCCGAGGACGAGAGCCATGAGATGTTCCTCCTCTGGGCAAGCCCGGGTCCCAGATCCTGTTGTGCCTGTGAATAGGCTGCAGGGGGACGGTGAAGACCAGCAACAGCTTTCAGGGCTGCCACCTTCCGTGTGGGACAAGGAGCCGGATGTGTGCCTTTTCGGAAAGAGGCTCTGCCGAGGACGAGAGCCATGAGATGTTCCTCCTCTGGGCAAGCCCGGGTCCCAGATCCTGTTGTGCCTGTGAATAGGCTGCAGGGGGACGGTGAAGACCAGCAACAGCTTTCAGGGCTGCCACCTTCCGTGTGGGACAAGGAGCCGGACATGTGCCTTTTCGGAATCGGGCTCTGCCGAGGACGAGAGCCATGAGATGTTCCTCCTCTGGGCAAGCCCGGGTCCCAGATCCTGTTGTGCCTGTGAATAGGCTGCAGGGGGACGGTGAAGACCAGCAACAGCTTTCCGGCCTGCCACCTTCCGTGTGGGACAAGGAGCCGGACGTGTGCCTTTTCGGAATCGGGCTCTGCCGAGGACGAGATCCATGAGATGTTCCTCCTCTGGGCAAGCCCGGGTCCCAGATCCTGTTGTGCCTGTGAATAGGCTGCAGGGGGACGGTGAAGACCACCAAGAGCTTTCCGGCCTGCCACCTTCCGTGTGGGACAAGGAGCCGGACATGTGCCTTTCCGGAATCAGGCTCTGCCGAGGACGAGAGCCATGAGATGTTCCTCCTCTGGGCAAGCCCGGGTCCCAGATCCTGTTGTGCCTGTGAATAGGCTGCAGGGGGACGGTGAAGACCAGCAACAGCTTTCAGGGCTGCCACCTTCCGTGTGGGACAAGGAGCCGGACGTGTGCCTTTTCGGAAAGAGGCTCTGCCGAGGACGAGAGCCATGAGATGTTCCTCCTCTGGGCAAGCCCGGGTCCCAGATCCTCTTGTGCCTGTGAATAGGCTGCAGGGGGACGGTGAAGACCACCAAGAGCTTTCCGGCCTGCCACCTTCCGTGTGGGACAAGGAGCAGGACATGTGCCTTTCCGGAATCAGGCTCTGCCGAGGACGAGAGCCATGAGATGTTCCTCCTCTGGGCAAGCCCGGGTCCCAGATCCTGTTGTGCCTGTGAATAGGCTGCAGGGGGACGGTGAAGACCAGCAACAGCTTTCAGGGCTGCCACCTTCCGTGTGGGACAAGGAGCCGGACGTGTGCCTTTTCGGAAAGAGGCTCTGCCGAGGACGAGAGCCATGAGATGTTGCTCCTCTGGGCAATCCCGGGTCCCAGATCCTGTTGTGCCTGTGAATAGGCTGCAGGGGGACGGTGAAGAACAGCAACAGCTTTCCGGCCTGCCACCTTCCGTGTGGGACAAGGAGCCGGACGTGTGCCTTTTCGAAAAGAGGCTCTGCCGAGGACGAGAGCCATGAGATGTTCCTCCTCTGGGCAAGCCCGGGTCCCAGATCCTGTTGTGCCTGTGAATAGGCTGCAGGGGGACGGTGAAGACCAGCAACAGCTTTCAGGGCTGCCACCTTCCGTGTGGGACAAGGAGCCGGACATGTGCCTTTTCGGAATCGGGCTCTGCCGAGGATGAGAGCCATGAGATGTTCCTCCTCTGGGCAAGCCCGGGTCCCAGATCCTGTTGTGCCTGTGAATAGGCTGCAGGGGGACGGTGAAGACCAGCAACAGCTTTCCGGCCTGCCACATTCCGTGTGGGACAAGGAGCCGGACGTGTGCCTTTTCGGAATCGGGCTCTGCCGAGGACGAGATCCATGAGATGTTCCTCCTCTGGGCAAGCCCGGGTCCCAGATCCTGTTGTGCCTGTGAATAGGCTGCAGGGGGACGGTGAAGACCACCAAGAGCTTTCCGGCCTGCCACCTTCCGTGTGGGACAAGGAGCCGGACGTGTGCCTTTCCAGAATCGGGCTCTGCCGAGGACGAGAGCCATGAGATGTTCCTCCTCTGGGCAAGCCCGGGTCCCAGATCCTGTTGTGCCTGTGAATAGGCTGCAGGGGGATGGTGAAGACCAGCAACATCTTTCCAGCCTGCCACCTTCCGTGTGGGACAAGGAGCCGGACGTGTGCCTTTCCAGAATAAGGCTCTGCCGAGGACGAGAGACATGAGATGTTCCTCCTCTGGGCAAGCCCCGGTCCCAGATCCTGTTGTGCCTGTGAATAGGCTGCAGGGGGACGGTGAAGACCAGCAACAGCTTTCAGGGCTGCCACCTTCCGTGTGGGACAAGGAGCCGGACGTGTGCCTTTCCGGAATCAGGCTCTGCCGAGGACGAGAGCCATGAGATGTTCCTCCTCTGGGCAAGCCCGGGTCCTGAATCCTGTTATGCCTGTGAATAGACTGCAGGGGGACGGTGAAGACCAGCAACATCTTTCAGGGCTGCCACCTTCCGTGTGGGACAAGGAGCCGGACGTGTGCCTTTTCGGAAAGAGACTCTGCCGAGGATGAGAGCCATGAGATGTTCCTCCTCTGGGCAAGACCGGGTCCCGGATCCTGTTGTGCCTGTGAATACGCTGCAGGGGCACGGTGAAGACCAGCAACAGCTTTCCGGCCTGCCACCTTCCGTGTGGGACAAGGAGCCGGACGTGTGCCTTTCCAGAATCGGGCTCTGCCGAGGACGAGAGCCATGAGATGTTCCTCCTCTGGGCAAGCCCGGGTCCCAGATCCTGTTGTGCCTGTGAATAGGCTGCAGGGGGACGGTGAAGACCAGCAACAGCTTTCAGGGCTGCCACCTTCCGTGTGGGACAAGGAGCCGGACGTGTGCCTTTTCGGAAAGAGGCTCTGCCGAGGACGAGAGCCATGAGATGTTCCTCCTCTGGGCAAGCCCGGGTCCCAGATCCTGTTGTGCCTGTGAATAGGCTGCAGGGGGACGGTGAAGACCAGCAACAGCTTTCAGGGCTGCCACCTTCCGTGTGGGACAAGGAGCCGGACATGTGCCTTTTCGGAATCGGGCTCTGCCGAGGACGAGAGCCATGAGATGTTCCTCCTCTGGGCAAGCCCGGGTCCCAGATCCTGTTGTGCCTGTGAATAGGCTGCAGGGGGACGGTGAAGACCAGCAACAGCTTTCCGGCCTGCCACCTTCCGTGTGGGACAAGGAGCCGGACGTGTGCCTTTTCGGAATCGGGCTCTGCCGAGGACGAGATCCATGAGATGTTCCTCCTCTGGGCAAGCCCGGGTCCCAGATCCTGTTGTGCCTGTGACTAGGCTGCAGGGGGACGGTGAAGACCACCAAGAGCTTTCCGGCCTGCCACCTTCCGTGTGGGACAAGGAGCAGGACTTGTGCCTTTCCGGAATCAGGCTCTGCCGAGGACGAGAGCCATGAGATGTTCCTCCTCTGGGCAAGCCCGGGTCCCAGATCCTGTTGTGCCTGTGAATAGGCTGCAGGGGGACGGTGAAGACCAGCAACAGCTTTCAGGGCTGCCACCTTCCGTGTGGGACAAGGAGCCGGACGTGTGCCTTTTCGGAAAGAGGCTCTGCCGAGGACGAGAGCCATGAGATGTTGCTCCTCTGGGCAATCCCGGGTCCCAGATCCTGTTGTGCCTGTGAATAGGCTGCAGGGGGACGGTGAAGAACAGCAACAGCTTTCCGGCCTGCCACCTTCCGTGTGGGACAAGGAGCCGGACGTGTGCCTTTTCGAAAAGAGGCTCTGCCGAGGACGAGAGCCATGAGATGTTCCTCCTCTGGGCAAGCCCGGGTCCCAGATCCTGTTGTGCCTGTGAATAGGCTGCAGGGGGACGGTGAAGACCAGCAACAGCTTTCAGGGCTGCCACCTTCCGTGTGGGACAAGGAGCCGGACATGTGACTTTTCGGAATCGGGCTCTGCCGAGGATGAGAGCCATGAGATGTTCCTCCTCTGGGCAAGCCCGGGTCCCAGATCCTGTTGTGCCTGTGAATAGGCTGCAGGGGGACGGTGAAGACCAGCAACAGCTTTCCGGCCTGCCACCTTCCGTGTGGGACAAGGAGCCGGACGTGTGCCTTTTCGGAATCGGGCTCTGCCGAGGACGAGATCCATGAGATGTTCCTCCTCTGGGCAAGCCCGGGTCCCAGATCCTGTTGTGCCTGTGAATAGGCTGCAGGGGGACGGTGAAGACCACCAAGAGCTTTCCGGCCTGCCACCTTCCGTGTGGGACAAGTAGCAGGACATGTGCCTTTCCGGAATCAGGCTCTGCCGAGGACGAGAGCCATGAGATGTTCCTCCTCTGGGCAAGCCCGGGTCCTGAATCCTGTTGTGCCTGTGAATAGGCTGCAGGGGGACGGTGAAGACCAGCAACATCTTTCAGGGCTGCCACCTTCCGTGTGGGACAAGGAGCCGGACGTGTGCCTTTTCGGAAAGAGACTCTGCCGAGGATGAGAGCCATGAGATGTTCCTCCTCTGGGCAAGACCGGGTCCCGGATCCTGTTGTGCCTGTGAATACGCTGCAGGGGGACGGTGAAGACCAGCAACATCTTTCCGGCCTGCCACCTTCCGTGTGGGACAAGGAGCCGGACGTGTGCCTTTCCAGAATCGGGCTCTGCCGAGGACGAGAGCCATGAGATGTTCCTCCTCTGGGCAAGCCCGGGTCCCAGATCCTGTTGTGCCTGTGAATAGGCTGCAGGGGGGACGGTGAAGACCAGCAACAGCTTTCAGGGCTGCCACCTTCCGTGTGGGACAAGGAGCCGGACATGTGCCTTTTCGGAATCGGGCTCTGCCGAGGACGAGAGCCATGAGATGTTCCTCCTCTGGGCAAGCCCGGGTCCCAGATCCTGTTGTGCCTGTGAATAGGCTGCAGGGGGACGGTGAAGACCAGCAACAGCTTTCCGGCCTGCCACCTTCCGTGTGGGACAAGGAGCCGGACGTGTGCCTTTTCGGAATCGGGCTCTGCCGAGGACGAGATCCATGAGATGTTCCTCCTCTGGGCAAGCCCGGGTCCCAGATCCTGTTGTGCCTGTGAATAGGCTGCAGGGGGACGGTGAAGACCACCAAGAGCTTTCCGGCCTGCCACCTTCCGTGTGGGACAAGGAGCAGGACATGTGCCTTTCCGGAATCAGGCTCTGCCGAGGACGAGATCCATGAGATGTTCCTCCTCTGGGCAAGCCCGGGTCCCAGATCCTGTTGTGCCTGTGAATAGGCTGCAGGGGGACGGTGAAGACCAGCAACAGCTTTCAGGGCTGCCACCTTCCGTGTGGGACAAGGAGCCGGACGTGTGCCTTTTCGGAAAGAGGCTCTGCCGAGGACGAGAGCCATGAGATGTTGCTCCTCTGGGCAATCCCGGGTCCCAGATCCTGTTGTGCCTGTGAATAGGCTGCAGGGGGACGGTGAAGAACAGCAACAGCTTTCCGGCCTGCCACCTTCCGTGTGGGACAAGGAGCCGGACGTGTGCCTTTTCGGAAAGAGGCTCTGCCGAGGACGAGAGCCATGAGATGTTCCTCCTCTGGGCAAGCCCGGGTCCCGGATCCTGTTGTGCCTGTGAATACGCTGCAGGGGGACGGTGAAGACCAGCAACAGCTTTCCGGCCTGCCACCTTCCGTGTGGGACAAGGAGCCGGACGTGTGCCTTTCCAGAATCGGGCTCTGCCGAGGACGAGAGCCATGAGATGTTCCTCCTCTGGGCAAGCCCGGGTCCCAGATCCTGTTGTGCCTGTGAATAGGCTGCAGGGGGATGGTGAAGACCAGCAACATCTTTCCAGCCTGCCACCTTCCGTGTGGGACAAGGAGCCGGACGTGTGCCTTTCCAGAATAAGGCTCTGCCGAGGACGAGAGACATGAGATGTTCCTCCTCTGGGCAAGCCCCGGTCCCAGATCCTGTTGTGCCTGTGAATAGGCTGCAGGGGGACGGTGAAGACCAGCAACAGCTTTCAGGGCTGCCACCTTCCGTGTGGGACAAGGAGCCGGACGTGTGCCTTTCCGGAATCAGGCTCTGCCGAGGACGAGAGCCATGAGATGTTCCTCCTCTGGGCAAGCCCGGGTCCTGAATCCTGTTATGCCTGTGAATAGACTGCAGGGGGACGGTGAAGACCAGCAACATCTTTCAGGGCTGCCACCTTCCGTGTGGGACAAGGAGCCGGACGTGTGCCTTTTCGGAAAGAGACTCTGCCGAGGATGAGAGCCATGAGATGTTCCTCCTCTGGGCAAGACCGGGTCCCGGATCCTGTTGTGCCTGTGAATACGCTGCAGGGGCACGGTGAAGACCAGCAACAGCTTTCAGGGCTGCCACCTTCCGTGTGGGACAAGGAGCCGGACGTTTGCCTTTCCAGAATCGGGCTCTGCCGAGGACGAGAGCCATGAGATGTTCCTCCTCTGGGCAAGCCCGGGTCCCAGATCCTGTTGTGCCTGTGAATAGGCTGCAGGGGGACGGTGAAGAACAGCAACAGCTTTCCGGCCTGCCACCTTCCGTGTGGGACAAGGAGCCGGACGTGTGCCTTTTCGGAAAGAGGCTCTGACGAGGACGAGAGCCATGAGATGTTGCTCCTCTGGGCAAGCCCGGGTCCCAGATCCTGTTGTGCCTGTGAATAGGCTGCAGGGGGACGGTGAAGAACAGCAACAGCTTTCCGGCCTGCCACCTTCCGTGTGGGACAAGGAGCCGGACATGTGCCTTTTCGGAATCGGGCTCTGCCGAGGACGAGAGCCATGAGATGTTCCTCCTCTGGGCAAGCCCGGGTCCCAGATCCTGTTGTGCCTGTGAATAGGCTGCAGGGGGACGGTGAAGACCAGCAACAGCTTTCCGGCCTGCCACCTTCCGTGTGGGACAAGGAGCCGGACGTGTGCCTTTTCGGAATCGGGCTCTGCCGAGGACGAGATCCATGAGATGTTCCTCCTCTGGGCAAGCCCGGGTCCCAGATCCTGTTGTGCCTGTGAATAGGCTGCAGGGGGACGGTGAAGACCACCAAGAGCTTTCCGGCCTGCCACCTTCCGTGTGGGACAAGTAGCAGGACATGTGCCTTTCCGGAATCAGGCTCTGCCGAGGACGAGAGCCATGAGATGTTCCTCCTCTGGGCAAGCCCGGGTCCTGAATCCTGTTGTGCCTGTGAATAGGCTGCAGGGGGACGGTGAAGACCAGCAACATCTTTCAGGGCTGCCACCTTCCGTGTGGGACAAGGAGCCGGACGTGTGCCTTTTCGGAAAGAGACTCTGCCGAGGATGAGAGCCATGAGATGTTCCTCCTCTGGGCAAGACCGGGTCCCGGATCCTGTTGTGCCTGTGAATACGCTGCAGGGGCACGGTGAAGACCAGCAACAGCTTTCAGGGCTGCCACCTTCCGTGTGGGACAAGGAGCCGGACGTTTGCCTTTCCAGAATCGGGCTCTGCCGAGGACGAGAGCCATGAGATGTTCCTCCTCTGGGCAAGCCCGGGTCCCAGATCCTGTTGTGCCTGTGAATAGGCTGCAGGGGGACGGTGAAGACCAGCAACAGCTTTCCGGCCTGCCACCTTCCGTGTGGGACAAGGAGCCGGACGTGTGCCTTTTCGGAAAGAGGCTCTGACGAGGACGAGAGCCATGAGATGTTGCTCCTCTGGGCAAGCCCGGGTCCCAGATCCTGTTGTGCCTGTGAATAGGCTGCAGGGGGACGGTGAAGAACAGCAACAGCTTTCCGGCCTGCCACCTTCCGTGTGGGACAAGGAGCCGGACATGTGCCTTTTCGGAATCGGGCTCTGCCGAGGACGAGAGCCATGAGATGTTCCTCCTCTGGGCAAGCCCGGGTCCCAGATCCTGTTGTGCCTGTGAATAGGCTGCAGGGGGACGGTGAAGACCAGCAACAGCTTTCCGGCCTGCCACCTTCCGTGTGGGACAAGGAGCCGGACGTGTGCCTTTTCGGAATCGGGCTCTGCCGAGGACGAGATCCATGAGATGTTCCTCCTCTGGGCAAGCCCGGGTCCCAGATCCTGTTGTGCCTGTGAATAGGCTGCAGGGGGACGGTGAAGACCACCAAGAGCTTTCCGGCCTGCCACCTTCCGTGTGGGACAAGTAGCAGGACATGTGCCTTTCCGGAATCAGGCTCTGCCGAGGACGAGAGCCATGAGATGTTCCTCCTCTGGGCAAGCCCGGGTCCTGAATCCTGTTGTGCCTGTGAATAGGCTGCAGGGGGACGGTGAAGACCAGCAACATCTTTCAGGGCTGCCACCTTCCGTGTGGGACAAGGAGCCGGACGTGTGCCTTTTCGGAAAGAGACTCTGCCGAGGATGAGAGCCATGAGATGTTCCTCCTCTGGGCAAGACCGGGTCCCGGATCCTGTTGTGCCTGTGAATACGCTGCAGGGGGACGGTGAAGACCAGCAACAGCTTTCCGGCCTGCCACCTTCCGTGTGGGACAAGGAGCCGGACGTGTGCCTTTCCAGAATCGGGCTCTGCCGAGGACGAGAGCCATGAGATGTTCCTCCTCTGGGCAAGCCCGGGTCCCAGATCCTGTTGTGCCTGTGAATAGGCTGCAGGGGGATGGTGAAGACCAGCAACATCTTTCCAGCCTGCCACCTTCCGTGTGGCACAAGGAGCCGGACGTGTGCCTTTCCAGAATAAGGCTCTGCCGAGGACGAGAGACATGAGATGTTCCTCCTCTGGGCAAGCCCCGGTCCCAGATCCTGTTGTGCCTGTGAATAGACTGCAGGGGGACGGTGAAGACCAGCAACAGCTTTCAGGGCTGCCACCTTCCGTGTGGGACAAGGAGCCGGACGTGTGCCTTTCCGGAATCAGGCTCTGCCGAGGACGAGAGCCATGAGATGTTCCTCCTCTGGGCAAGCCCGGGTCCTGAATCCTGTTGTGCCTGTGAATAGATTGCAGGGGGACGGTGAAGACCAGCAACATCTTTAAGGACTGCCACCTTCCGTGTGGGACAAGGAGCAGGACATGTGCCTTTCCGGAATCAGGCTCTGCCGAGGATGAGAGCCATGAGATGTTCCTCCTCTGGGCAAGACCGGGTCCCGGATCCTGTTGTGCCTGTGAATACGCTGCAGGGGCACGGTGAAGACCAGCAACAGCTTTCCGGCCTGCCACCTTCCGTGTGGGACAAGGAGCCGGACGTGTGCCTTTCAAGAATCGGGCTCTGCCGAGGACGAGAGACATGAGATGTTCCTCCTCTGGGCAAGCCCCGGTCCCAGATCCTGTTGTGCCTGTGAATAGGCTGCATGGGGACGGTGAAGACCAGCAACAGCTTTCAGGGCTGCCACCTTCCGTGTGGGACAAGGAGCCGGACGTGTGCCTTTTCGGAAAGAGGCTCTGCCGAGGACGAGAGCCATGAGATGTTGCTCCTCTGGGCAAGCCCGGGTCCCAGATCCTGTTGTGCCTGTGAATAGGCTGCAGGGGGACGGTGAAGAACAGCAACAGCTTTCCGGCCTGCCACCTTCCGTGTGGGACAAGGAGCCGGACGTGTGCCTTTTCGAAAAGAGGCTCTGCCGAGGACGAGAGCCATGAGATGTTCCTCCTCTGGGCAAGCCCGGGTCCCAGATCCTGTTGTGCCTGTGAATAGGCTGCAGGGGGACGGTGAAGACCAGCAACAGCTTTCCGGCCTGCCACCATCCGTGTGGGACAAGGAGCCGGACGTGTGCCTTTCCAGAATCAGGCTCTGCCGAGGACGAGAGCCATGAGATGTTCCTCCTCTGGGCAAACCCGGGTCCCAGATCCTGTTGTGCCTGTGAATAGGCTGCAGGGGGACGGTGAAGACCAGCAACAGCTTTCCGGCCTAGCACCTTCCGTGTGGGACAAGGAGCCGGACGTGTGCCTTTCCAGAATTAGACTCTGCCGAGGACGAGATCCATGAGATGTTCCTCCTCTGGGCAAGCCCGGGTCCCAGATCCTGTTGTGCCTGTGAATAGGCTGCAGGGGGACGGTGAAGACCAGCAACAGCTTTCAGGGCTGCCACCTTCCGTGTGGGACAAGGAGCCGGACATGTGCCTTTTCGGAATCGGGCTCTGCCGAGGACGAGAGCCATGAGATGTTCCTCCTCTGGGCAAGCCCGGGTCCCAGATCCTGTTGTGCCTGTGAATAGGCTGCAGGGGGACGGTGAAGACCAGCAACAGCTTTCCGGCCTGCCACCTTCCGTGTGGGACAAGGAGCAGGACATGTGCCTTTCCGGAATCAGGCTCTGCCGAGGACGAGAGCCATGAGATGTTCCTCCTCTGGGCAAGCCCGGGTCCTGTATCCTGTTGTGCCTGTGAATAGGCTGCAGGGGGACGGTGAAGACCAGCAACATCTTTCAGGGCTGCCACCTTCCGTGTGGGACAAGGAGCCGGACGTGTGCCTTTTCGGAAAGAGACTCTGCCGAGGATGAGAGCCATGAGATGTTCCTCCTCTGGGCAAGACCGGGTCCCGGATCCTGTTGTGCCTGTGAATAGGCTGCAGGGGGACGGTGAAGACCAGCAACAGCTTTCCGGCCTGCCACCTTCCGTGTGGGACAAGGAGCCGGACGTGTGCCTTTCCAGAATCGGGCTCTGCCGAGGACGAGAGCCATGAGATGTTCCTCCTCTGGGCAAGCCCGGGTCCCAGATCCTGTTGTGCCTGTGAATAGGCTGCATGGGGACGGTGAAGACCAGCAACAGCTTTCAGGGCTGCCACCTTCCGTGTGGGACAAGGAGCCGGACGTGTGCCTTTTCGGAAAGAGGCTCTGCCGAGGACGAGAGCCATGAGATGTTGCTCCTCTGGGCAAGCCCGGGTCCCAGATCCTGTTGTGCCTGTGAATAGGCTGCAGGGGGACGGTGAAGAACAGCAACAGCTTTCCGGCCTGCCACCTTCCGTGTGGGACAAGGAGCCGGACATGTGCCTTTCCGGAATCAGGCTCTGCCGAGGACGAGAGCCATGAGATGTTCCTCCTCTGGGCAAGCCCGGGTCCCAGATCCTGTTGTGCCTGTGAATAGGCTGCAGAGGGACGGTGAAGACCAGCAACAGCTTTCCGGCCTGCCACCATCCGTGTGGGACAAGGAGCCGGACGTGTGCCTTTCCAGAATCAGGCTCTGCCGAGGACGAGAGCCATGAGATGTTCCTCCTCTGGGCAAACCCGGGACCCAGATCCTGTTGTGCCTGTGAATAGGCTGCAGGGGGACGGTGAAGACCAGCAACAGCTTTCCGGCCTACCACCTTCCGTGTGGGACAAGGAGCCGGACGTGTGCCTTTCCAGAATTAGACTCTGCCGAGGACGAGATCCATGAGATGTTCCTCCTCTGGGCAAGCCCGGGTCCCAGATCCTGTTGTGCCTGTGAATAGGCTGCAGGGGGACGGTGAAGACCAGCAACATCTTTCCGGCCTGCCACCTTCCGTGTGGGACAAGGAGCCGGACGTGTGCCTTTCCAGAATCGGGCTCTGCCGAGGACGAGAGCCATGAGATGTTCCTCCTCTGGGCAAGCCCGGGTCCCAGATCCTGTTGTGCCTGTGAATAGGCTGCAGGGGGATGGTGAAGACCAGCAACATCTTTCCAGCCTGCCACCTTCCGTGTGGGACAAGGAGCCGGACGTGTGCCTTTCCAGAATAAGGCTCTGCCGAGGACGAGAGACATGAGATGTTCCTCCTCTGGGCAAGCCCCGGTCCCAGATCCTGTTGTGCCTGTGAATAGGCTGCAGGGGGACGGTGAAGACCAGCAACAGCTTTCAGGGCTGCCACCTTCCGTGTGGGACAAGGAGCCGGACGTGTGCCTTTCCGGAATCAGGCTCTGCCGAGGACGAGAGCCATGAGATGTTCCTCCTCTGGGCAAGCCCGGGTCCTGAATCCTGTTGTGCCTGTGAATAGACTGCAGGGGGACGGTGAAGACCAGCAACATCTTTCAGGGCTGCCACCTTCCGTGTGGGACAAGGAGCCGGACGTGTGCCTTTTCGGAAAGAGACTCTGCCGAGGATGAGAGCCATGAGATGTTCCTCCTCTGGGCAAGCCCGGGTCCCAGATCCTGTTGTGCCTGTGAATAGACTGCAGGGGGACGGTGAAGACCAGCAACAGCTTTCCGGCCTGCCACCTTCCGTGTGGGACAAGGAGCCGGACATGTGCCTTTTCGGAATCGGGCTCTGCCGAGGACGAGAGCCATGAGATGTTCCTCCTCTGGGCAAGCCCGGGTCCCAGATCCTGTTGTGCCTGTGAATAGGCTGCAGGGGGACGGTGAAGACCAGCAACAGCTTTCCGGCCTGCCACCTTCCGTGTGGGACAAGGAGCCGGACGTGTGCCTTTTCGGAATCGGGCTCTGCCGAGGACGAGATCCATGAGATGTTCCTCCTCTGGGCAAGCCCGGGTCCCAGATCCTGTTGTGCCTGTGAATAGGCTGCAGGGGGACGGTGAAGACCACCAAGAGCTTTCCGACCTGCCACCTTCCGTGTGGGACAAGTAGCAGGACATGTGCCTTTCCGGAATCAGGCTCTGCCGAGGACGAGAGCCATGAGATGTTCCTCCTCTGGGCAAGCCCGGGTCCTGAATCCTGTTGTGCCTGTGAATAGGCTGCAGGGGGACGGTGAAGACCAGCAACATCTTTCAGGGCTGCCACCTTCCGTGTGGGACAAGGAGCCGGACGTGTGCCTTTTCGGAAAGAGACTCTGCCGAGGATGAGAGCCATGAGATGTTCCTCCTCTGGGCAAGACCGGGTCCCGGATCCTGTTGTGCCTGTGAATACGCTGCAGGGGGACGGTGAAGACCAGCAACAGCTTTCCGGCCTGCCACCTTCCGTGTGGGACAAGGAGCCGGACGTGTGCCTTTCCAGAATCGGGCTCTGCCGAGGACGAGAGCCATGAGATGTTCCTCCTCTGGGCAAGCCCGGGTCCCAGATCCTGTTGTGCCTGTGAATAGGCTGCAGGGGGATGGTGAAGACCAGCAACATCTTTCCAGCCTGCCACCTTCCGTGTGGGACAAGGAGCCGGACGTGTGCCTTTCCAGAATAAGGCTCTGCCGAGGACGAGAGCCATGAGATGTTCCTCCTCTGGGCAAGCCCGGGTCCCAGATCCTGTTGTGCCTGTGAATAGGCTGCATGGGGACGGTGAAGACCAGCAACAGCTTTCAGGGCTGCCACCTTCCGTGTGGGACAAGGAGCCGGACGTGTGCCTTTTCGGAAAGAGGCTCTGCCGAGGACGAGAGCCATGAGATGTTGCTCCTCTGGGCAAGCCCGGGTCCCAGATCCTGTTGTGCCTGTGAATAGGCTGCAGGGGGACGGTGAAGAACAGCAACAGCTTTCCGGCCTGCCACCTTCCGTGTGGGACAAGGAGCCGGACGTGTGCCTTTTCAAAAAGAGGCTCTGCCGAGGACGAGAGCCATGAGATGTTCCTCCTCTGGGCAAGCCCGGGTCCCAGATCCTGTTGTGCCTGTGAATAGGCTGCAGGGGGACGGTGAAGACCAGCAACAGCTTTCCGGCCTGCCACCATCCGTGTGGGACAAGGAGCCGGACGTGTGCCTTTCCAGAATCAGGCTCTGCCGAGGACGAGAGCCATGAGATGTTCCTCCTCTGGGCAAACCCGGGTCCCAGATCCTGTTGTGCCTGTGAATAGGCTGCAGGGGGACGGTGAAGACCAGCAACAGCTTTCCGGCCTACCACCTTCCGTGTGGGACAAGGAGCCGGACGTGTGCCTTTCCAGAATTAGACTCTGCCGAGGACGAGATCCATGAGATGTTCCTCCTCTGGGCAAGCCCGGGTCCCAGATCCTGTTGTGCCTGTGAATAGGCTGCAGGGGGACGGTGAAGACCAGCAACAGCTTTCAGGGCTGCCACCTTCCGTGTGGGACAAGGAGCCGGACATGTGCCTTTTCGGAATCGGGCTCTGCCGAGGACGAGAGCCATGAGATGTTCCTCCTCTGGGCAAGCCCGGGTCCCAGATCCTGTTGTGCCTGTGAATAGGCTGCAGGGGGACGGTGAAGACCAGCAACAGCTTTCCGGCCTGCCACCTTCCGTGTGGGACAAGGAGCAGGACATGTGCCTTTCCGGAATCAGGCTCTGCCGAGGACGAGAGCCATGAGATGTTCCTCCTCTGGGCAAGCCCGGGTCCTGAATCCTGTTGTGCCTGTGAATAGGCTGCAGGGGGACGGTGAAGACCAGCAACATCTTTCAGGGCTGCCACCTTCCGTGTGGGACAAGGAGCCGGACGTGTGCCTTTTCGGAAAGAGACTCTGCCGAGGATGAGAGCCATGAGATGTTCCTCCTCTGGGCAAGACCGGGTCCCGGATCCTGTTGTGCCTGTGAATAGGCTGCAGGGGGACGGTGAAGACCAGCAACAGCTTTCCGGCCTGCCACCTTCCGTGTGGGACAAGGAGCCGGACGTGTGCCTTTCCAGAATCGGGCTCTGCCGAGGACGAGAGCCATGAGATGTTCCTCCTCTGGGCAAGCCCGGGTCCCAGATCCTGTTGTGCCTGTGAATAGGCTGCATGGGGACGGTGAAGACCAGCAACAGCTTTCAGGGCTGCCACCTTCCGTGTGGGACAAGGAGCCGGACGTGTGCCTTTTCGGAAAGAGGCTCTGCCGAGGACGAGAGCCATGAGATGTTGCTCCTCTGGGCAATCCCGGGTCCCAGATCCTGTTGTGCCTGTGAATAGGCTGCAGGGGGACGGTGAAGAACAGCAACAGCTTTCCGGCCTGCCACCTTCCGTGTGGGACAAGGAGCCGGACATGTGCCTTTCCGGAATCAGGCTCTGCCGAGGACGAGAGCCATGAGATGTTCCTCCTCTGGGCAAGCCCGGGTCCCAGATCCTGTTGTGCCTGTGAATAGGCTGCAGAGGGACGGTGAAGACCAGCAACAGCTTTCCGGCCTGCCACCATCCGTGTGGGACAAGGAGCCGGACGTGTGCCTTTCCAGAATCAGGCTCTGCCGAGGACGAGAGCCATGAGATGTTCCTCCTCTGGGCAAACCCGGGACCCAGATCCTGTTGTGCCTGTGAATAGGCTGCAGGGGGACGGTGAAGACCAGCAACAGCTTTCCGGCCTACCACCTTCCGTGTGGGACAAGGAGCCGGACGTGTGCCTTTCCAGAATTAGACTCTGCCGAGGACGAGATCCATGAGATGTTCCTCCTCTGGGCAAGCCCGGGTCCCAGATCCTGTTGTGCCTGTGAATAGGCTGCAGGGGGACGGTGAAGACCAGCAACATCTTTCCGGCCTGCCACCTTCCGTGTGGGACAAGGAGCCGGACGTGTGCCTTTCCAGAATCGGGCTCTGCCGAGGACGAGAGCCATGAGATGTTCCTCCTCTGGGCAAGCCCGGGTCCCAGATCCTGTTGTGCCTGTGAATAGGCTGCAGGGGGATGGTGAAGACCAGCAACATCTTTCCAGCCTGCCACCTTCCGTGTGGGACAAGGAGCCGGACGTGTGCCTTTCCAGAATAAGGCTCTGCCGAGGACGAGAGACATGAGATGTTCCTCCTCTGGGCAAGCCCCGGTCCCAGATCCTGTTGTGCCTGTGAATAGGCTGCAGGGGGACGGTGAAGACCAGCAACAGCTTTCAGGGCTGCCACCTTCCGTGTGGGACAAGGAGCCGGACGTGTGCCTTTCCGGAATCAGGCTCTGCCGAGGACGAGAGCCATGAGATGTTCCTCCTCTGGGCAAGCCCGGGTCCTGAATCCTGTTGTGCCTGTGAATAGACTGCAGGGGGACGGTGAAGACCAGCAACATCTTTCAGGGCTGCCACCTTCCGTGTGGGACAAGGAGCCGGACGTGTGCCTTTTCGGAAAGAGACTCTGCCGAGGATGAGAGCCATGAGATATTCCTCCTCTGGGCAAGCCCGGGTCCCAGATCCTGTTGTGCCTGTGAATAGACTGCAGGGGGACGGTGAAGAACAGCAACAGCTTTCCGGCCTGCCACCTTCCGTGTGGGACAAGGAGCCGGACATGTGCCTTTTCGGAATCGGGCTCTGCCGAGGACGAGAGCCATGAGATGTTCCTCCTCTGGGCAAGCCCGGGTCCCAGATCCTGTTGTGCCTGTGAATAGGCTGCAGGGGGACGGTGAAGACCAGCAACAGCTTTCCGGCCTGCCACCTTCCGTGTGGGACAAGGAGCCGGACGTGTGCCTTTTCGGAATCGGGCTCTGCCGAGGACGAGATCCATGAGATGTTCCTCCTCTGGGCAAGCCCGGGTCCCAGATCCTGTTGTGCCTGTGAATAGGCTGCAGGGGGACGGTGAAGACCACCAAGAGCTTTCCGGCCTGCCACCTTCCGTGTGGGACAAGTAGCAGGACATGTGCCTTTCCGGAATCAGGCTCTGCCGAGGACGAGAGCCATGAGATGTTCCTCCTCTGGGCAAGCCCGGGTCCTGAATCCTGTTGTGCCTGTGAATAGGCTGCAGGGGGACGGTGAAGACCAGCAACATCTTTCAGGGCTGCCACCTTCCGTGTGGGACAAGGAGCCGGACGTGTGCCTTTTCGGAAAGAGACTCTGCCGAGGATGAGAGCCATGAGATGTTCCTCCTCTGGGCAAGACCGGGTCCCGGATCCTGTTGTGCCTGTGAATACGCTGCAGGGGGACGGTGAAGACCAGCAACAGCTTTCCGGCCTGCCACCTTCCGTGTGGGACAAGGAGCCGGACGTGTGCCTTTCCAGAATCGGGCTCTGCCGAGGACGAGAGCCATGAGATGTTCCTCCTCTGGGCAAGCCCGGGTCCCAGATCCTGTTGTGCCTGTGAATAGGCTGCAGGGGGATGGTGAAGACCAGCAACATCTTTCCAGCCTGCCACCTTCCGTGTGGGACAAGGAGCCGGACGTGTGCCTTTCCAGAATAAGGCTCTGCCGAGGACGAGAGACATGAGATGTTCCTCCTCTGGGCAAGCCCCGGTCCCAGATCCTGTTGTGCCTGTGAATAGACTGCAGGGGGACGGTGAAGACCAGCAACAGCTTTCAGGGCTGCCACCTTCCGTGTGGGACAAGGAGCCGGACGTGTGCCTTTCCGGAATCAGGCTCTGCCGAGGACGAGAGCCATGAGATGTTCCTCCTCTGGGCAAGCCCGGGTCCTGAATCCTGTTGTGCCTGTGAATAGATTGCAGGGGGACGGTGAAGACCAGCAACATCTTTAAGGACTGCCACCTTCCGTGTGGGACAAGGAGCAGGACATGTGCCTTTCCGGAATCAGGCTCTGCCGAGGATGAGAGCCATGAGATGTTCCTCCTCTGGGCAAGACCGGGTCCCGGATCCTGTTGTGCCTGTGAATACGCTGCAGGGGCACGGTGAAGACCAGCAACAGCTTTCCGGCCTGCCACCTTCCGTGTGGGACAAGGAGCCGGACGTGTGCCTTTCAAGAATCGGGCTCTGCCGAGGACGAGAGCCATGAGATGTTCCTCCTCTGGGCAAGCCCGGGTCCCAGATCCTGTTGTGCCTGTGAATAGGCTGCATGGGGACGGTGAAGACCAGCAACAGCTTTCAGGGCTGCCACCTTCCGTGTGGGACAAGGAGCCGGACGTGTGCCTTTTCGGAAAGAGGCTCTGCCGAGGACGAGAGCCATGAGATGTTGCTCCTCTGGGCAAGCCCGGGTCCCAGATGCTGTTGTGCCTGTGAATAGGCTGCAGGGGGACGGTGAAGAACAGCAACAGCTTTCCGGCCTGCCACCTTCCGTGTGGGACAAGGAGCCGGACGTGTGCCTTTTCGAAAAGAGGCTCGGCCGAGGACGAGAGCCATGAGATGTTCCTCCTCTGGGCAAGCCCGGGTCCCAGATCCTGTTGTGCCTGTGAATAGGCTGCAGGGGGACGGTGAAGACCAGCAACAGCTTTCCGGCCTGCCACCATCCGTGTGGGACAAGGAGCCGGACGTGTGCCTTTCCAGAATCAGGCTCTGCCGAGGACGAGAGCCATGAGATGTTCCTCCTCTGGGCAAGCCCGGGTCCCAGATCCTGTTGTGCCTGTGAATAGGCTGCAGGGGGACGGTGAAGACCAGCAACAGCTTTCCGGCCTACCACCTTCCGTGTGGGACAAGGAGCCGGACGTGTGCCTTTCCAGAATTAGACTCTGCCGAGGACGAGATCCATGAGATGTTCCTCCTCTGGGCAAGCCCGGGTCCCAGATCCTGTTGTGCCTGTGAATAGGCTGCAGGGGGACGGTGAAGACCAGCAACAGCTTTCAGGGCTGCCACCTTCCGTGTGGGACAAGGAGCCGGACATGTGCCTTTTCGGAATCGGGCTCTGCCGAGGACGAGAGCCATGAGATGTTCCTCCTCTGGGCAAGCCCGGGTCCCGGATCCTGTTGTGCCTGTGAATAGGCTGCAGGGGGACGGTGAAGACCAGCAACAGCTTTCCGGCCTGCCACCTTCCGTGTGGGACAAGGAGCAGGACATGTGCCTTTCCGGAATCAGGCTCTGCCGAGGACGAGAGCCATGAGATGTTCCTCCTCTGGGCAAGCCCGGGTCCTGAATCCTGTTGTGCCTGTGAATAGGCTGCAGGGGGACGGTGAAGACCAGCAACATCTTTCAGGGCTGCCACCTTCCGTGTGGGACAAGGAGCCGGACGTGTGCCTTTTCGGAAAGAGACTCTGCCGAGGATGAGAGCCATGAGATGTTCCTCCTCTGGGCAAGACCGGGTCCCGGATCCTGTTGTGCCTGTGAATAGGCTGCAGGGGGACGGTGAAGACCAGCAACAGCTTTCCGGCCTGCCACCTTCCGTGTGGGACAAGGAGCCGGACGTGTACCTTTCCAGAATCGGGCTCTGCCGAGGACGAGAGCCATGAGATGTTCCTCCTCTGGGCAAGCCCGGGTCCTGAATCCTGTTGTGCCTGTGAATAGATTGCAGGGGGACGGTGAAGACCAGCAACATCTTTAAGGACTGCCACCTTCCGTGTGGGACAAGGAGCAGGACATGTGCCTTTCCGGAATCAGGCTCTGCCGAGGATGAGAGCCATGAGATGTTCCTCCTCTGGGCAAGACCGGGTCCCGGATCCTGTTGTGCCTGTGAATACGCTGCAGGGGCACGGTGAAGACCAGCAACAGCTTTCCGGCCTGCCACCTTCCGTGTGGGACAAGGAGCCGGACGTGTGCCTTTCAAGAATCGGGCTCTGCCGAGGACGAGAGCCATGAGATGTTCCTCCTCTGGGCAAGCCCGGGTCCCAGATCCTGTTGTGCCTGTGAATAGGCTGCATGGGGACGGTGAAGACCAGCAACAGCTTTCAGGGCTGCCACCTTCCGTGTGGGACAAGGAGCCGGACGTGTGCCTTTTCGGAAAGAGGCTCTGCCGAGGACGAGAGCCATGAGATGTTGCTCCTCTGGGCAAGCCCGGGTCCCAGATCCTGTTGTGCCTGTGAATAGGCTGCAGGGGGACGGTGAAGAACAGCAACAGCTTTCCGGCCTGCCACCTTCCGTGTGGGACAAGGAGCCGGACGTGTGCCTTTTCGAAAAGAGGCTCTGCCGAGGACGAGAGCCATGAGATGTTCCTCCTCTGGGCAAGCCCGGGTCCCAGATCCTGTTGTGCCTGTGAATAGGCTGCAGGGGGACGGTGAAGACCAGCAACAGCTTTCCGGCCTGCCACCATCCGTGTGGGACAAGGAGCAGGACATGTGCCTTTCCGGAATCAGGCTCTGCCGAGGACGAGAGCCATGAGATGTTCCTCCTCTGGGCAAGCCCGGGTCCTGAATCCTGTTGTGCCTGTGAATAGGCTGCAGGGGGACGGTGAAGACCAGCAACATCTTTCAGGGCTGCCACCTTCCGTGTGGGACAAGGAGCCGGACGTGTGCCTTTTCGGAAAGAGACTCTGCCGAGGATGAGAGCCATGAGATGTTCCTCCTCTGGGCAAGACCGGGTCCCGGATCCTGTTGTGCCTGTGAATAGGCTGCAGGGGGACGGTGAAGACCAGCAACAGCTTTCCGGCCTGCCACCTTCCGTGTGGGACAAGGAGCCGGACGTGTGCCTTTCCAGAATCGGGCTCTGCCGAGGACGAGAGCCATGAGATGTTCCTCCTCTGGGCAAGCCCGGGTCCCAGATCCTGTTGTGCCTGTGAATAGGCTGCATGGGGACGGTGAAGACCAGCAACAGCTTTCAGGGCTGCCACCTTCCGTGTGGGACAAGGAGCCGGACGTGTGCCTTTTCGGAAAGAGGCTCTGCCGAGGACGAGAGCCATGAGATGTTGCTCCTCTGGGCAAGCCCGGGTCCCAGATCCTGTTGTGCCTGTGAATAGGCTGCAGGGGGACGGTGAAGAACAGCAACAGCTTTCCGGCCTGCCACCTTCCGTGTGGGACAAGGAGCCGGACATGTGCCTTTTCGGAATCAGGCTCTGCCGAGGACGAGAGCCATGAGATGTTCCTCCTCTGGGCAAGCCCGGGTCCCAGATCCTGTTGTGCCTGTGAATAGGCTGCAGAGGGACGGTGAAGACCAGCAACAGCTTTCCGGCCTGCCACCATCCGTGTGGGACAAGGAGCCGGACGTGTGCCTTTCCAGAATCAGGCTCTGCCGAGGACGAGAGCCATGAGATGTTCCTCCTCTGGGCAAACCCGGGACCCAGATCCTGTTGTGCCTGTGAATAGGCTGCAGGGGGACGGTGAAGACCAGCAACAGCTTTCCGGCCTACCACCTTCCGTGTGGGACAAGGAGCCGGACGTGTGCCTTTCCAGAATTAGATCTGCCGAGGACGAGATCCATGAGATGTTCCTCCTCTGGGCAAGCCCGGGTCCCAGATCCTGTTGTGCCTGTGAATAGGCTGCAGGGGGACGGTGAAGACCAGCAACATCTTTCCGGCCTGCCACCTTCCGTGTGGGACAAGGAGCCGGACGTGTGCCTTTCCAGAATCGGGCTCTGCCGAGGACGAGAGCCATGAGATGTTCCTCCTCTGGGCAAGCCCGGGTCCCAGATCCTGTTGTGCCTGTGAATAGGCTGCAGGGGGATGGTGAAGACCAGCAACATCTTTCCAGCCTGCCACCTTCCGTGTGGGACAAGGAGCCGGACGTGTGCCTTTCCAGAATAAGGCTCTGCCGAGGACGAGAGACATGAGATGTTCCTCCTCTGGGCAAGCCCCGGTCCCAGATCCTGTTGTGCCTGTGAATAGGCTGCAGGGGGACGGTGAAGACCAGCAACAGCTTTCAGGGCTGCCACCTTCCGTGTGGGACAAGGAGCCGGACGTGTGCCTTTCCGGAATCAGGCTCTGCCGAGGACGAGAGCCATGAGATGTTCCTCCTCTGGGCAAGCCCGGGTCCTGAATCCTGTTGTGCCTGTGAATAGACTGCAGGGGGACGGTGAAGACCAGCAACATCTTTCAGGGCTGCCACCTTCCGTGTGGGACAAGGAGCCGGACGTGTGCCTTTTCGGAAAGAGACTCTGCCGAGGATGAGAGCCATGAGATGTTCCTCCTCTGGGCAAGCCCGGGTCCCAGATCCTGTTGTGCCTGTGAATAGACTGCAGGGGGACGGTGAAGAACAGCAACAGCTTTCCGGCCTGCCACCTTCCGTGTGGGACAAGGAGCCGGACATGTGCCTTTTCGGAATCGGGCTCTGCCGAGGACGAGAGCCATGAGATGTTCCTCCTCTGGGCAAGCCCGGGTCCCAGATCCTGTTGTGCCTGTGAATAGGCTGCAGGGGGACGGTGAAGACCAGCAACAGCTTTCCGGCCTGCCACCTTCCGTGTGGGACAAGGAGCCGGACGTGTGCCTTTTCGGAATCGGGCTCTGCCGAGGACGAGATCCATGAGATGTTCCTCCTCTGGGCAAGCCCGGGTCCCAGATCCTGTTGTGCCTGTGAATAGGCTGCAGGGGGACGGTGAAGACCACCAAGAGCTTTCCGGCCTGCCACCTTCCGTGTGGGACAAGTAGCAGGACATGTGCCTTTCCGGAATCAGGCTCTGCCGAGGACGAGAGCCATGAGATGTTCCTCCTCTGGGCAAGCCCGGGTCCTGAATCCTGTTGTGCCTGTGAATAGGCTGCAGGGGGACGGTGAAGACCAGCAACATCTTTCAGGGCTGCCACCTTCCGTGTGGGACAAGGAGCCGGACGTGTGCCTTTTCGGAAAGAGACTCTGCCGAGGATGAGAGCCATGAGATGTTCCTCCTCTGGGCAAGACCGGGTCCCGGATCCTGTTGTGCCTGTGAATAGGCTGCAGGGGGACGGTGAAGACCAGCAACAGCTTTCCGGCCTGCCACCATCCGTGTGGGACAAGGAGCCGGACGTGTGCCTTTCCAGAATCGGGCTCTGCCGAGGACGAGAGCCATGAGATGTTCCTCCTCTGGGCAAGCCCGGGTCCCAGATCCTGTTGTGCCTGTGAATAGGCTGCAGGGGGATGGTGAAGACCAGCAACATCTTTCCAGCCTGCCACCTTCCGTGTGGGACAAGGAGCCGGACGTGTGCCTTTCCAGAATAAGGCTCTGCCGAGGACGAGAGACATGAGATGTTCCTCCTCTGGGCAAGCCCCGGTCCCAGATCCTGTTGTGCCTGTGAATAGACTGCAGGGGGACGGTGAAGACCAGCAACATCTTTCAGGGCTGCCACCTTCCGTGTGGGACAAGGAGCCGGACGTGTGCCTTTCCGGAATCAGGCTCTGCCGAGGACGAGAGCCATGAGATGTTCCTCCTCTGGGCAAGCCCGGGTCCTGAATCCTGTTGTGCCTGTGAATAGATTGCAGGGGGACGGTGAAGACCAGCAACATCTTTAAGGACTGCCACCTTCCGTGTGGGACAAGGAGCAGGACATGTGCCTTTCCGGAATCAGGCTCTGCCGAGGATGAGAGCCATGAGATGTTCCTCCTCTGGGCAAGACCGGGTCCCGGATCCTGTTGTGCCTGTGAATACGCTGCAGGGGCACGGTGAAGACCAGCAACAGCTTTCCGGCCTGCCACCTTCCGTGTGGGACAAGGAGCCGGACGTGTGCCTTTCAAGAATCGGGCTCTGCCGAGGACGAGAGCCATGAGATGTTCCTCCTCTGGGCAAGCCCGGGTCCCAGATCCTGTTGTGCCTGTGAATAGGCTGCATGGGGACGGTGAAGACCAGCAACAGCTTTCAGGGCTGCCACCTTCCGTGTGGGACAAGGAGCCGGACGTGTGCCTTTTCGGAAAGAGGCTCTGCCGAGGACGAGAGCCATGAGATGTTGCTCCTCTGGGCAAGCCCGGGTCCCAGATCCTGTTGTGCCTGTGAATAGGCTGCAGGGGGACGGTGAAGAACAGCAACAGCTTTCCGGCCTGCCACCTTCCGTGTGGGACAAGGAGCCGGACGTGTGCCTTTTCGAAAAGAGGCTCTGCCGAGGACGAGAGCCATGAGATGTTCCTCCTCTGGGCAAGCCCGGGTCCCAGATCCTGTTGTGCCTGTGAATAGGCTGCAGGGGGACGGTGAAGACCAGCAACAGCTTTCCGGCCTGCCACCATCCGTGTGGGACAAGGAGCCGGACGTGTGCCTTTCCAGAATCAGGCTCTGCCGAGGACGAGAGCCATGAGATGTTCCTCCTCTGGGCAAGCCCGGGTCCCAGATCCTGTTGTGCCTGTGAATAGGCTGCAGGGGGACGGTGAAGACCAGCAACAGCTTTCCGGCCTGCCACCTTCCGTGTGGGACAAGGAGCAGGACATGTGCCTTTCCGGAATCAGGCTCTGCCGAGGACGAGAGCCATGAGATGTTCCTCCTCTGGGCAAGCCCGGGTCCTGAATCCTGTTGTGCCTGTGAATAGGCTGCAGGGGGACGGTGAAGACCAGCAACATCTTTCAGGGCTGCCACCTTCCGTGTGGGACAAGGAGCCGGACGTGTGCCTTTTCGGAAAGAGACTCTGCCGAGGATGAGAGCCATGAGATGTTCCTCCTCTGGGCAAGACCGGGTCCCGGATCCTGTTGTGCCTGTGAATAGGCTGCAGGGGGACGGTGAAGACCAGCAACAGCTTTCCGGCCTGCCACCTTCCGTGTGGGACAAGGAGCCGGACGTGTACCTTTCCAGAATCGGGCTCTGCCGAGGACGAGAGCCATGAGATGTTCCTCCTCTGGGCAAGCCCGGGTCCCAGATCCTGTTGTGCCTGTGAATAGGCTGCATGGGGACGGTGAAGACCAGCAACAGCTTTCAGGGCTGCCACCTTCCGTGTGGGACAAGGAGCCGGACGTGTGCCTTTTCGGAAAGAGGCTCTGCCGAGGACGAGAGCCATGAGATGTTGCTCCTCTGGGCAAGCCCGGGTCCCAGATCCTGTTGTGCCTGTGAATAGGCTGCAGGGGGACGGTGAAGAACAGCAACAGCTTTCCGGCCTGCCACCTTCCGTGTGGGACAAGGAGCCGGACATGTGCCTTTCCGGAATCAGGCTCTGCCGAGGACGAGAGCCATGAGATGTTCCTCCTCTGGGCAAGCCCGGGTCCTGAATCCTGTTGTGCCTGTGAATAGGCTGCAGAGGGACGGTGAAGACCAGCAACAGCTTTCCGGCCTGCCACCATCCGTGTGGGACAAGGAGCCGGACGTGTGCCTTTCCAGAATCAGGCTCTGCCGAGGACGAGAGCCATGAGATGTTCCTCCTCTGGGCAAACCCGGGACCCAGATCCTGTTGTGCCTGTGAATAGGCTGCAGGGGGACGGTGAAGACCAGCAACAGCTTTCCGGCCTACCACCTTCCGTGTGGGACAAGGAGCCGGACGTGTGCCTTTCCAGAATTAGACTCTGCCGAGGACGAGATCCATGAGATGTTCCTCCTCTGGGCAAGCCCGGGTCCCAGATCCTGTTGTGCCTGTGAATAGGCTGCAGGGGGACGGTGAAGACCAGCAACAGCTTTCAGGGCTGCCACCTTCCGTGTGGGACAAGGAGCCGGACGTGTGCCTTTTCGGAAAGAGGCTATGCCGAGGACGAGAGCCATGAGATGTTGCTCCTCTGGGCAATCCCGGGTCCCAGATCCTGTTGTGCCTGTGAATAGGCTGCAGGGGGACGGTGAAGAACAGCAACAGCTTTCCGGCCTGCCACCTTCCGTGTGGGACAAGGAGCCGGACATGTGCCTTTCCGGAATCAGGCTCTGCCGAGGACGAGAGCCAT
This sequence comes from Astur gentilis, assembly GCF_929443795.1. Taxonomy (NCBI): domain Eukaryota; kingdom Metazoa; phylum Chordata; class Aves; order Accipitriformes; family Accipitridae; genus Astur; species Astur gentilis. The sequence continues at coordinate 7,206,790 of NW_026060868.1, read as the reverse complement.
GAGATGTTCCTCCTCTGGGCAAGCCCGGGTCCCAGATCCTGTTGTGCCTGTGAATAGGCTGCAGGGGGACGGTGAAGACCAGCAACAGCTTTCAGGGCTGCCACCTTCCGTGTGGGACAAGGAGCCGGACATGTGCCTTTTCGGAATCGGGCTCTGCCGAGGACGAGAGCCATGAGATGTTCCTCCTCTGGGCAAGCCCGGGTGCCAGATCCTGTTGTGCCTGTGAATAGGCTGCAGGGGGACGGTGAAGACCAGCAACAGCTTTCAGGGCTGCCACCTTCCGTGTGGGACAAGGAGCCGGACGTGTGCCTTTTCGGAATCGGGCTCTGCCGAGGACGAGATCCATGAGATGTTCCTCCTCTGGGCAAGCCCGGGTCCCAGATCCTGTTGTGCCTGTGAATAGGCTGCAGGGGGACGGTGAAGACCACCAAGAGCTTTCCGGCCTGCCACCTACCGTGTGGGACAAGTAGCAGGACATGTGCCTTTCCGGAATCAGGCTCTGCCGAGGACGAGAGCCATGAGATGTTCCTCCTCTGGGCAAGCCCGGGTCCTGAATCCTGTTGTGCCTGTGAATAGGCTGCAGGGGGACGGTGAAGACCAGCAACATCTTTCAGGGCTGCCACCTTCCGTGTGGGACAAGGAGCCGGACGTGTGCCTTTTCGGAAAGAGACTCTGCCGAGGATGAGAGCCATGAGATGTTCCTCCTCTGGGCAAGACCGGGTCCCGGATCCTGTTGTGCCTGTGAATACGCTGCAGGGGGACGGTGAAGACCAGCAACAGCTTTCCGGCCTGCCACCTTCCGTGTGGGACAAGGAGCCGGACGTGTGCCTTTCCAGAATCGGGCTCTGCCGAGGACGAGAGCCATGAGATGTTCCTCCTCTGGGCAAGCCCGGGTCCCAGATCCTGTTGTGCCTGTGAATAGGCTGCAGGGGGACGGTGAAGACCAGCAACAGCTTTCCGGCCTGCCACCATCCGTGTGGGACAAGGAGCCGGACGTGTGCCTTTCCGGAATCAGGCTCTGCCGAGGACGAGAGCCATGAGATGTTCCTCCTCTGGGCAAACCCGGGTCCCAGATCCTGTTGTGCCTGTGAATAGGCTGCAGGGGGACGGTGAAGACCAGCAACAGCTTTCCGGCCTACCACCTTCCGTGTGGGACAAGGAGCCGGACGTGTGCCTTTCCAGAATTAGACTCTGCCGAGGACGAGATCCATGAGATGTTCCTCCTCTGGGCAAGCCCGGGTCCCAGATCCTGTTGTGCCTGTGAATAGGCTGCAGGGGGACGGTGAAGACCAGCAACAGCTTTCAGGGCTGCCACCTTCCGTGTGGGACAAGGAGCCGGACATGTGCCTTTTCGGAATCGGGCTCTGCCGAGGACGAGAGCCATGAGATGTTCCTCCTCTGGGCAAGCCCGGGTCCCAGATCCTGTTGTGCCTGTGAATAGGCTGCAGGGGGACGGTGAAGACCAGCAACAGCTTTCCGGCCTGCCACCTTCCGTGTGGGACAAGGAGCCGGACGTGTGCCTTTTCGGAATCGGGCTCTGCCGAGGACGAGATCCATGAGATGTTCCTCCTCTGGGCAAGCCCGGGTCCCAGATCCTGTTGTGCCTGTGAATAGGCTGCAGGGGGACGGTGAAGACCACCAAGAGCTTTCCGGCCTGCCACCTTCCGTGTGGGACAAGGAGCAGGACATGTGCCTTTCCGGAATCAGCCTCTGCCGAGGACGAGAGCCATGAGATGTTCCTCCTCTGGGCAAGCCCGGGTCCCAGATCCTGTTGTGCCTGTGAATAGGCTGCAGGGGGACGGTGAAGACCAGCAACAGCTTTCAGGGCTGCCACCTTCCGTGTGGGACAAGGAGCCGGACGTGTGCCTTTTCGGAAAGAGGCTCTGCCGAGGACGAGAGCCATGAGATGTTGCTCCTCTGGGCAATCCCGGGTCCCAGATCCTGTTGTGCCTGTGAATAGGCTGCAGGGGGACGGTGAAGAACAGCAACAGCTTTCAGGGCTGCCACCTTCCGTGTGGGACAAGGAGCCGGACGTGTGCCTTTTCGGAAAGAGGCTCTGCCGAGGACGAGAGCCATGAGATGTTCCTCCTCTGGGCAAACCCGGGTGCCAGATCCTGTTGTGCCTGTGAATAGGCTGCAGGGGGACGGTGAAGACCAGCAACAGCTTTCCGGCCTACCACCTTCCGTGTGGGACAAGGAGCCGGACGTGTGCCTTTCCAGAATTAGACTCTGCCGAGGACGAGATCCATGAGATGTTCCTCCTCTGGGCAAGCCCGGGTGCCAGATCCTGTTGTGCCTGTGAATAGGCTGCAGGGGGACGGTGAAGACCAGCAACAGCTTTCAGGGCTGCCACCTTCCGTGTGGGACAAGGAGCTGGACATGTGCCTTTTCGGAATCGGGCTCTGCCGAGGACGAGAGCCATGAGATGTTCCTCCTCTGGGCAAGCCCGGGTCCCAGATCCTGTTGTGCCTGTGAATAGGCTGCAGGGGGACGGTGAAGACCAGCAACAGCTTTCCGGCCTGCCACCATCCGTGTGGGACAAGGAGCCGGACGTGTGCCTTTCCAGAATCAGGCTCTGCCGAGGACGAGAGCCATGAGATGTTCCTCCTCTGGGTAAACCCGGGTCCCAGATCCTGTTGTGCCTGTGAATAGGCTGCAGGGGGACGGTGAAGACCAGCAACAGCTTTCCGGCCTACCACCTTCCGTGTGGGACAAGGAGCCGGACGTGTGCCTTTCCAGAATTAGACTCTGCCGAGGACGAGATCCATGAGATGTTCCTCCTCTGGGCAAGCCCGGGTCCCAGATCCTGTTGTGCCTGTGAATAGGCTGCAGGGGGACGGTGAAGACCAGTAACAGCTTTCAGGGCTGCCACCTTCCGTGTGGGACAAGGAGCTGGACATGTGCCTTTTCGGAATCGGGCTCTGCCGAGGACGAGAGCCATGAGATGTTCCTCCTCTGGGCAAGCCCGGGTCCCAGATCCTGTTGTGCCTGTGAATAGGCTGCAGGGGGACGGTGAAGACCACCAAGAGCTTTCCGGCCTGCCACCTTCCGTGTGGGACAAGGAGCAGGACATGTGCCTTTCCGGAATCAGGCTCTGCCGAGGACGAGAGCCATGAGATGTTCCTCCTCTGGGCAAACCCGGGTCCCAGATCCTGTTGTGCCTGTGAATAGGCTGCAGGGGGACGGTGAAGACCAGCAACAGCTTTCAGGGCTGCCACCTTCCGTGTGGGACAAGGAGCCGGACGTGTGCCTTTTCGGAAAGAGGCTCTGCCGAGGACGAGAGCCATGAGATGTTGCTCCTCCTGGCAATCCCGGGTCCCAGATCCTGTTGTGCCTGTGAATAGGCTGCAGGGGGACGGTGAAGAACAGCAACAGCTTTCCGGCCTGCCACCATCCGTGTGGGACAAGGAGCCGGACGTGTGCCTTTCCAGAATCAGGCTCTGCCGAGGACGAGAGCCATGAGATGTTCCTCCTCTGGGCAAACCCGGGTGCCAGATCCTGTTGTGCCTGTGAATAGGCTGCAGGGGGACGGTGAAGACCAGCAACAGCTTTCCGGCCTACCACCTTCCGTGTGGGACAAGGAGCCGGACGTGTGCCTTTCCAGAATTAGACTCTGCCGAGGACGAGATCCATGAGATGTTCCTCCTCTGGGCAAGCCCGGGTGCCAGATCCTGTTGTGCCTGTGAATAGGCTGCAGGGGGACGGTGAAGACCAGCAACAGCTTTCAGGGCTGCCACCTTCCGTGTGGGACAAGGAGCTGGACATGTGCCTTTTCGGAATCGGGCTCTGCCGAGGACGAGAGCCATGAGATGTTCCTCCTCTGGGCAAACCCGGGTCCCAGATCCTGTTGTGCCTGTGAATAGGCTGCAGGGGGACGGTGAAGACCAGCAACAGCTTTCCGGCCTACCACCTTCCGTGTGGGACAAGGAGCCGGAAGTGTGCCTTTCCAGAATTAGACTCTGCCGAGGACGAGATCCATGAGATGTTCCTCCTCTGGGCAAGCCCGGGTCCCAGATCCTGTTGTGCCTGTGAATAGGCTGCAGGGGGACGGTGAAGACCAGCAACAGCTTTCAGGGCTGCCACCTTCCGTGTGGGACAAGGAGCCGGACATGTGCCTTTTCGGAATCGGGCTCTGCCGAGGACGAGAGCCATGAGATGTTCCTCCTCTGGGCAAGCCCGGGTCCCAGATCCTGTTGTGCCTGTGAATAGGCTGCAGGGGGACGGTGAAGACCAGCAACAGCTTTCCGGCCTGCCACCTTCCGTGTGGGACAAGGAGCCGGACGTGTGCCTTTTCGGAATCGGGCTCTGCCGAGGACGAGATCCATGAGATGTTCCTCCTCTGGGCAAGCCCGGGTCCCAGATCCTGTTGTGCCTGTGAATAGGCTGCAGGGGGACGGTGAAGACCACCAAGAGCTTTCCGGCCTGCCACCTTCCGTGTGGGACAAGGAGCCGGACGTGTGCCTTTCCGGAATCAGGCTCTGCCGAGGACGAGAGCCATGAGATGTTCCTCCTCTGGGCAAGCCCGGGTCCCAGATCCTGTTGTGCCTGTGAATAGGCTGCAGGGGGACGGTGAAGACCAGCAACAGCTTTCAGGGCTGCCACCTTCCGTGTGGGACAAGGAGCCGGACGTGTGCCTTTTCGGAAAGAGGCTCTGCCGAGGACGAGAGCCATGAGATGTTCCTCCTCTGGGCAAACCCGGGTGCCAGATCCTGTTGTGCCTGTGAATAGGCTGCAGGGGGACGGTGAAGACCAGCAACAGCTTTCCGGCCTACCACCTTCCGTGTGGGACAAGGAGCCGGACGTGTGCCTTTCCAGAATTAGACTCTGCCGAGGACGAGATCCATGAGATGTTCCTCCTCTGGGCAAGCCCGGGTGCCAGATCCTGTTGTGCCTGTGAATAGGCTGCAGGGGGACGGTGATGACCAGCAACAGCTTTCCGGCCTGCCACCTTCCGTGTGGGACAAGGAGCTGGACATGTGCCTTTTCGGAATCGGGCTCTGCCGAGGACGAGAGCCATGAGATGTTCCTCCTCTGGGCAAGCCCGGGTCCCAGATACTGTTGTGCCTGTGAATAGGCTGCAGGGGGACGGTGAAGACCAGCAACAGCTTTCCGGCCTGCCACCTTCCGTGTGGGACAAGGAGCAGGACATGTGCCTTTCCGGAATCAGGCTCTGCCGAGGACGAGAGCCATGAGATGTTCCTCCTCTGGGCAAGCCCGGGTCCCAGATCCTGTTGTGCCTGTGAATAGGCTGCAGGGGGACGGTGAAGACCAGCAACAGCTTTCAGGGCTGCCACCTTCCGTGTGGGACAAGGAGCCGGACGTGTGCCTTTTCGGAATCAGGCTCTGCCGAGGACGAGAGCCATGAGATGTTCCTCCTCTGGGCAAGCCCGGGTCCCAGATCCTGTTGTGCCTGTGAATAGGCTGCAGGGGGACGGTGAAGACCAGCAACAGCTTTCAGGGCTGCCACCTTCCGTGTGGGACACGGAGCCGGACGTGTGCCTTTACGGAATCAGGCTCTGCCGAGGACGAGAGCCATGAGATGTTCCTCCTCTGGGCAAGCCCGGGTCCCAGATCCTGTTGTGCCTGTGAATAGGCTGCAGGGGGATGGTGAAGACCAGCAACATCTTTCCAGCCTGCCACCTTCCGTGTGGCAAAAGGAGCCGGACGTGTGCCTTTCCAGAATCAGGCTCTGCCGAGGACGAGAGACATGAGATGTTCCTCCTCTGGGCAAGCCCCGGTCCCAGATGCTGTTGTGCCTGTGAATAGGCTGCAGGGGGACGGTGAAGACCAGCAACAGCTTTCAGGGCTGCCACCTTCCGTGTGGGACAAGGAGCCGGACGTGTGCCTTTTCGGAAAGAGACTCTGCCGAGGATGAGAGCCATGAGATGTTCCTCCTCTGGGCAAGACCGGGTCCCGGATCCTGTTGTGCCTGTGAATACGCTGCAGGGGGACGGTGAAGACCAGCAACAGCTTTCCGGCCTGCCACCTTCCGTGTGGGACAAGGAGCCGGACGTGTGCCTTTCCAGAATCGGGCTCTGCCGAGGACGAGAGCCATGAGATGTTCCTCCTCTGGGCAAGCCCGGGTCCCAGATCCTGTTGTGCCTGTGAATAGGCTGCATGGGGACGGTGAAGACCAGCAACAGCTTTCCGGCCTGCCACCTTCCGTGTGGGACAAGGAGCCGGACGTGTGCCTTTTCGGAATCGGGCTCTGCCGAGGACGAGATCCATGAGATGTTCCTCCTCTGGGCAAGCCCGGGTCCCAGATCCTGTTGTGCCTGTGAATAGGCTGCAGGGGGACGGTGAAGACCACCAAGAGCTTTCCGGCCTGCCACCTTCCGTGTGGGACAAGGAGCCGGACGTGTGCCTTTCCGGAATCCGGCTCTGCCGAGGACGAGAGCCATGAGATGTTCCTCCTCTGGGCAAGCCCGGGTCCCAGATCCTGTTGTGCCTGTGAATAGGCTGCAGGGGGACGGTGAAGACCAGCAACAGCTTTCAGGGCTGCCACCTTCCGTGTGGGACAAGGAGCCGGACGTGTGCCTTTTCGGAAAGAGGCTCTGCCGAGGACGAGAGCCATGAGATGCTGCTCCTCTGGGCAATCCCGGGTCCCAGATCCTGTTGTGCCTGTGAATAGGCTGCAGGGGGACGGTGAAGAACAGCAACAGCTTTCCGGCCTGCCACCATCCGTGTGGGACAAGGAGCCGGACGTGTGCCTTTCCAGAATCAGGCTCTGCCGAGGACGAGAGCCATGAGATGTTCCTCCTCTGGGCAAACCCGGGTGCCAGATCCTGTTGTGCCTGTGAATAGGCTGCAGGGGGACGGTGAAGACCAGCAACAGCTTTCCGGCCTACCACCTTCCGTGTGGGACAAGGAGCCGGACGTGTGCCTTTCCAGAATTAGACTCTGCCGAGGACGAGATCCATGAGATGTTCCTCCTCTGGGCAAGCCCGGGTGCCAGATCCTGTTGTGCCTGTGAATAGGCTGCAGGGGGACGGTGAAGACCAGCAACAGCTTTCAGGGCTGCCACCTTCCGTGTGGGACTAGGAGCTGGACATGTGCCTTTTCGGAATCGGGCTCTGCCGAGGACGAGAGCCATGAGATGTTCCTCCTCTGGGCAAGCCCGGGTCCCAGATCCTGTTGTGCCTGTGAATAGGCTGCAGGGGGACGGTGAAGACCAGCAACAGCTTTCCGGCCTGCCACCTTCCGTGTGGGACAAGGAGCAGGACATGTGCCTTTCCGGAATCAGGCTCTGCCGAGGACGAGAGCCATGAGATGTTCCTCCTCTGGGCAAGCCCGGGTCCCAGATCCTGTTGTGCCTGTGAATAGGCTGCAGGGGGACGGTGAAGACCAGCAACAGCTTTCAGGGCTGCCACCTTCCGTGTGGCACAAGGAGCCGGACGTGTGCCTTTTCGGAATCGGGCTCTGCCGAGGACGAGAGACATGAGATGTTCCTCCTCTGGGCAAGCCCCGGTCCCAGATCCTGTTGTGCCTGTGAATAGGCTGCAGGGGGACGGTGAAGACCAGCAACAGCTTTCAGGGCTGCCACCTTCCGTGTGGGACAAGGAGCCGGACGTGTGCCTTTTCGGAAAGAGACTCTGCCGAGGATGAGAGCCATGAGATGTTCCTCCTCTGGGCAAGACCGGGTCCCGGATCCTGTTGTGCCTGTGAATACGCTGCAGGGGGACGGTGAAGACCAGCAACAGCTTTCCGGCCTGCCACCTTCCGTGTGGGACAAGGAGCCGGACGTGTGCCTTTCCAGAATCGGGCTCTGCCGAGGACGAGAGCCATGAGATGTTCCTCCTCTGGGCAAGCCCGGGTCCCAGATCCTGTTGTGCCTGTGAATAGGCTGCATGGGGACGGTGAAGACCAGCAACAGCTTTCAGGGCTGCCACCTTCCGTGTGGGACAAGGAGCCGGACGTGTGCCTTTTCGGAATCGGGCTCTGCCGAGGACGAGAGCCATGAGATGTTCCTCCTCTGGGCAAGCCCGGGTCCCAGATCCTGTTGTGCCTGTGAATAGGCTGCAGGGGGACGGTGAAGACCAGCAACAGCTTTCCGGCCTGCCACCTTCCGTGTGGGACAAGGAGCCGGACGTGTGCCTTTTCGGAATCGGGCTCTGCCGAGGACGAGAGCCATGAGATGTTCCTCCTCTGGGCAAGCCCGGGTCCCAGATCCTGTTGTGCCTGTGAATAGGCTGCAGGGGGACGGTGAAGACCAGCAACAGCTTTCCGGCCTGCCACCATCCGTGTGGGACAAGGAGCCGGACGTGTGCCTTTCCAGAATCAGGCTCTGCCGAGGACGAGAGCCATGAGATGTTCCTCCTCTGGGCAAGCCCGGGTCCCAGATCCTGTTGTGCCTGTGAATACGCTACAGGGGGACGGTGAAGACCACCAAGAGCTTTCCGGCCTGCCACCTTCCGTGTGGGACAAGGAGCAGGACATGTGCCTTTCCGGAATCAGGCTCTGCCGAGGACGAGAGCCATGAGATGTTCCTCCTCTGGGCAAGTCCGGGTCCTGAATGCTGTTGTGCCTGTGAATAGGCTGCATGGGGACGGTGAAGACCAGCAACAGCTTTCAGGGCTGCCACCTTCCGTGTGGGACAAGGAGCCGGACGTGTGCCTTTTCGGAAAGAGGCTCTGCCGAGGACGAGAGCCATGAGATGTTCCTCCTCTGGGCAAGCCCGGGTCCCAGATCCTGTTGTGCCTGTGAATAGGCTGCAGGGGGACGGTGAAGACCAGCAACAGCTTTCCGGCCTGCCACCTTCCGTGTGGGACAAGGAGCCGGACGTGTGCCTTTTCGAAAAGAGGCTCTGCCGAGGACGAGAGCCATGACATGTTCCTCCTCTGGGCAAGCCCGGGTCCCAGATCCTGTTGTGCCTGTGAATAGGCTGCAGGGGGACGGTGAAGACCAGCAACAGCTTTCCGGCCTGCCACCATCCGTGTGGGACAAGGAGCCGGACGTGTGCCTTTTCGGAAAGAGACTCTGCCGAGGACGAGAGCCATGAGATGTTCCTCCTCTGGGCAAGCCCGGGTCCCAGATCCTGTTGTGCCTGTGAATAGGCTGCAGGGGGACGGTGAAGACCAGCAACAGCTTTCAGGGCTGCCACCTTCCATGTGGGACAAGGAGCCGGACGTGTGCCTTTTCGGAAAGAGGCTCTGCCGAGGACGAGAGCCATGAGATGTTCCTCCTCTGGGAATGCCCGGGCCCCAGATCATGTTTTGCCTGTGAATAGGCTGCAGGGGGACGGTGAAGACCAGCAACAGCTTTCCGGCCTGCCACCTTCCGTGTGGGACAAGGAGCCGGACGTGTGCCTTTTCAGAAATAGGCTCTGCCGAGGACGAGATCCATGAGATGTTCCTCCTCTGGGCAAGCCTGGGTCCCAGATCCTGTTGTGCCTGTGAATAGGCTGCAGGGGGACGGTGAAGACCAGCAACAGCTTTCCGGCCTGCCACCTTCCGTGTGGGACAAGGAGCCGGACGTGTGCCTTTTCGGAATCGGGCTCTGCCGAGGACGAGATCCATGAGATGTTCCTCCTCTGGGCAAGCCCGGGTCCCAGATCCTGTTGTGCCTGTGAATAGGCTGCAGGGGGACGGTGAAGACCAGCAACAGCTTTCAGGGCTGCCACCTTCCGTGTGGGACAAGGGCCGGACGTGTGCCTTTTCGGAAAGAGGCTCTGCCGAGGACGAGAGCCATGAGATGTTCCTCCTCTGGGCAAGCCCGGGTCCCAGATCCTGTTGTGCCTGTGAATAGGCTGCAGGGGGACGGTGAATACCAGCAACAGCTTTCCGGCCTGCCACCTTCCGTGTGGGACAAGGAGCCGGACGTGTGCCTTTTCGGAATCGGGCTCTGCCGAGGACGAGAGCCATGAGATGTTCCTCCTCTGGGCAAGCCCGGGTCCCAGATCCTGTTGTGCCTGTGAATAGGCTGCAGGGGGACGGTGAAGACCAGCAAGAGCTTTCCGGCCTGCCACCTTCCGTGTGGGACAAGTAGCCGGACATGTGCCTTTCCGGAATCAGGCTCTGCCGAGGACGAGAGCCATGACATGTTCCTCCTCTGGGCAAGCCCGGGTCCCAGATCCTGTTGTGCCTGTGAATAGGCTGCAAGGGGACGGTGAAGACCAGCAACAGCTTTCAGGGCTGCCACCTTCCGTGTGGGACAAGGAGCCGGACGTGTGCCTTTTCGGAATCGGGCTCTGCCGAGGACGAGAGCCATGAGATGTTCCTCCTCTGGGCAAGCCCGGGTCCCAGATCCTGTTGTGCCTGTGAATAGGCTGCAGGGGGACGGTGAAGACCAGCAACAGCTTTCCGGCCTGCCACCATCCGTGTGGGACAAGGAGCCGGACGTGTGCCTTTTCGGAAAGAGACTCTGCCGAGGACGAGAGCCATGAGATGTTCCTCCTCTGGGCAAGCCCGGGTCCCAGATCCTGTTGTGCCTGTGAATAGGCTGCAGGGGGACGGTGAAGACCAGCAACAGCTTTCAGGGCTGCCACCTTCCATGTGGGACAAGGAGCCGGACGTGTGCCTTTTCGGAAAGAGGCTCTGCCGAGGACGAGAGCCATGAGATGTTCCTCCTCTGGGCATGCCCGGGCCCCAGATCATGTTTTGCCTGTGAATAGGCTGCAGGGGGACGGTGAAGACCAGCAACAGCTTTCCGGCCTGCCACCTTCCGTGTGGGACAAGGAGCCGGACGTGTGCCTTTTCAGAAATAGGCTCTGCCGAGGACGAGATCCATGAGATGTTCCTCCTCTGGGCAAGCCTGGGTCCCAGATCCTGTTGTGCCTGTGAATAGGCTGCAGGGGGACGGTGAAGACCAGCAACAGCTTTCCGGCCTGCCACCTTCCGTGTGGGACAAGGAGCCGGACGTGTGCCTTTTCGGAATCGGGCTCTGCCGAGGACGAGATCCATGAGATGTTCCTCCTCTGGGCAAGCCCGGGTCCCAGATCCTGTTGTGCCTGTGAATAGGCTGCAGGGGGACGGTGAAGACCAGCAACAGCTTTCAGGGCTGCCACCTTCTGTGTGGGACAAGGGCCGGACGTGTGCCTTTTCGGAAAGAGGCTCTGCCGAGGACGAGAGCCATGAGATGTTCCTCCTCTGGGCAAGCCCGGGTCCCAGATCCTGTTGTGCCTGTGAATAGGCTGCAGGGGGACGGTGAAGACCAGCAACAGCTTTCCGGCCTGCCACCTTCCGTGTGGGACAAGGAGCCGGACGTGTGCCTTTTCGGAATCGGGCTCTGCCGAGGACGAGAGCCATGAGATGTTCCTCCTCTGGGCAAGCCCGGGTCCCAGATCCTGTTGTGCCTGTGAATAGGCTGCAGGGGGACGGTGAAGACCAGCAAGAGCTTTCCGGCCTGCCACCTTCCGTGTGGGACAAGTAGCCGGACATGTGCCTTTCCGGAATCAGGCTCTGCCGAGGACGAGAGCCATGAGATGTTCCTCCTCTGGGCAAGCCCGGGTCCCAGATCCTGTTGTGCCTGTGAATAGGCTGCAAGGGGACGGTGAAGACCAGCAACAGCTTTCAGGGCTGCCACCTTCCGTGTGGGACAAGGAGCCGGACGTGTGCCTTTTCGGAATCGGGCTCTGCCGAGGACGAGAGCCATGAGATGTTCCTCCTCTGGGCAAGCCCGGGTCCCAGATCCTGTTGTGCCTGTGAATACGCTGCAGGGGGACGGTGAAGACCAGCAACAGCTTTCAGGGCTGCCACCTTCCGTGTGGGACAAGGAGCCGGACGTGTGCCTTTACGGAATCAGGCTCTGCCGAGGACGAGAGCCATGAGGTGTTCCTCCTCTGGGCAAGCCCGGGTCCCAGATCCTGTTGTGCCTGTGAATAGGCTGCAGGGGGATGGTGAAGACCAGCAACATCTTTCCAGCCTGCCACCTTCCGTGTGGCACAAGGAGCCGGACGTGTGCCTTTCCGGAATCAGGCTCTGCCGAGGACGAGAGCCATGAGATGTTCCTCCTCTGGGCAAGCCCGGGTCCCAGATCCTGTTGTGCCTGTGAATAGGCTGCAGGGGGACGGTGAAGACCAGCAACAGCTTTCAGGGCTGCCACCTTCCGTGTGGGACAAGGAGCCGGACGTGTGCCTTTTCGGAAAGAGACTCTGCCGAGGATGAGAGCCATGAGATGTTCCTCCTCTGGGCAAGACCGGGTCCCGGATCCTGTTGTGCCTGTGAATAGGCTGCAGGGGGACGGTGAAGACCAGCAACAGCTTTCCGGCCTGCCACCTTCCGTGTGGGACAAGGAGCCGGACGTGTGCCTTTCCAGAATCGGGCTCTGCCGAGGACGAGAGCCATGAGATGTTCCTCCTCTGGGCAAGCCCGGGTCCCAGATCCTGTTGTGCCTGTGAATAGGCTGCAGGGGGACGGTGAAGACCAGCAACAGCTTTCAGGGCTGCCACCTTCCGTGTGGGACAAGGAGCCGGACGTGTGCCTTTTCGGAAAGAGGCTCTGCCGAGGACGAGAGCCATGAGATGTTGCTCCTCTGGGCAAGCCCGGGTCCCAGATCCTGTTGTGCCTGTGAATAGGCTGCAGGGGGACGGTGAAGAACAGCAACAGCTTTCCGGCCTGCCACCTTCCGTGTGGGACAAGGAGCCGGACGTGTGCCTTTTCGGAATCGGGCTCTGCCGAGGACGAGAGCCATGAGATGTTCCTCCTCTGGGCAAACCCGGGTCCCAGATCCTGTTGTGCCTGTGAATAGGCTGCAGGGGGACGGTGAAGACCAGCAACAGCTTTCCGGCCTGCCACCATCCGTGTGGGACAAGGAGCCGGACGTGTGCCTTTTCGGAATCGGGCTCTGCCGAGGACGAGAGCCATGAGATGTTCCTCCTCTGGGCAAGCCCGGGTCCCAGATCCTGTTGTGCCTGTGAATAGGCTGCAGGGGGACGGTGAAGACCAGCAAGAGCTTTCCGGCCTGCCACCTTCCGTGTGGGACAAGTAGCCGGACATGTGCCTTTCCGGAATCAGGCTCTGCCGAGGACGAGAGCCATGAGATGTTCCTCCTCTGGGCTAGCCCGGGTCCCAGATCCTGTTGTGCCTGTGAATAGGCTGCAGGGGGACGGTGAAGACCAGCAACAGCTTTCAGGGCTGCCACCTTCCGTGTGGGACAAGGAGCCGGACGTGTGCCTTTTCGGAAAGAGACTCTGCCGAGGACGAGAGCCATGAGATGTTCCTCCTCTGGGCAAGACCGGGTCCCGGATCCTGTTGTGCCTGTGAATACGCTGCAGGGGGACGGTGAAGACCAGCAACAGCTTTCCGGCCTGCCACCTTCCGTGTGGGACAAGGAGCCGGACGTGTGCCTTTCCAGAATCGGGCTCTGCCGAGGACGAGAGCCATGAGATGTTCCTCCTCTGGGCAAGCCCGGGTCCCAGATCCTGTTGTGCCTGTGAATACGCTGCAGGGGGACGGTGAAGACCAGCAACAGCTTTCCGGCCTGCCACCTTCCGTGTGGGACAAGGAGCCGGACGTGTGCCTTTTCGAAAAGAGGCTCTGCCGAGGACGAGAGCCATGAGATGTTCCTCCTCTGGGCAAGCCCGGGTCCCAGATCCTGTTGTGCCTGTGAATAGGCTGCAGGGGGACGGTGAAGACCAGCAACAGCTTTCCGGCCTGCCACCATCCGTGTGGGACAAGGAGCCGGACGTGTGCCTTTCCAGAATCAGGCTCTGCCGAGGACGAGAGCCATGAGATGTTCCTCCTCTGGGCAAGCCCGGGTCCCAGATCCTGTTGTGCCTGTGAATACGCTACAGGGGGACGGTGAAGACCACCAAGAGCTTTCCGGCCTGCCACCATCCGTGTGGGACAAGGAGCCGGACGTGTGCCTTTCCAGAATCAGGCTCTGCCGAGGACGAGAGCCATGAGATGTTCCTCCTCTGGGCAAGCCCGGGTCCCAGATCCTGTTGTGCCTGTGAATAGGCTGCAGGGGGACGGTGAAGACCACCAAGAGCTTTCCGGCCCGCCACCTTCCGTGTGGGACAAGGAGCAGGACATGTGCCTTTCCGGAATCAGGCTCTGCCGAGGACGAGAGCCATGAGATGTTCCTCCTCTGGGCAAGTCCGGGTCCTGAATGCTGTTGTGCCTGTGAATAGGCTGCATGGGGACGGTGAAGACCAGCAACAGCTTTCAGGGCTGCCACCTTCCGTGTGGGACAAGGAGCCGGACGTGTGCCTTTTCGGAAAGAGGCTCTGCCGAGGACGAGAGCCATGAGATGTTCCTCCTCTGGGCAAGCCCGGGTCCCAGATCCTGTTGTGCCTGTGAATACGCTGCAGGGGGACGGTGAAGACCAGCAACAGCTTTCCGGCCTGCCACCTTCCGTGTGGGACAAGGAGCCGGACGTGTGCCTTTTCGAAAAGAGGCTCTGCCGAGGACGAGAGCCATGACATGTTCCTCCTCTGGGCAAGCCCGGGTCCCAGATCCTGTTGTGCCTGTGAATAGGCTGCAGGGGGACGGTGAAGACCAGCAACAGCTTTCCGGCCTGCCACCATCCGTGTGGGACAAGGAGCCGGACGTGTGCCTTTTCGGAAAGAGTCTCTGCCGAGGACGAGAGCCATGAGATGTTCCTCCTCTGGGCAAGCCCGGGTCCCAGATCCTGTTGTGCCTGTGAATAGGCTGCAGGGGGACGGTGAAGACCAGCAACAGCTTTCAGGGCTGCCACCTTCCATGTGGGACAAGGAGCCGGACGTGTGCCTTTTCGGAAAGAGGCTCTGCCGAGGACGAGAGCCATGAGATGTTCCTCCTCTGGGCATGCCCGGGCCCCAGATCATGTTTTGCCTGTGAATAGGCTGCAGGGGGACGGTGAAGACCAGCAACAGCTTTCCGGCCTGCCACCTTCCGTGTGGGACAAGGAGCCGGACGTGTGCCTTTTCAGAAATAGGCTCTGCCGAGGACGAGATCCATGAGATGTTCCTCCTCTGGGCAAGCCTGGGTCCCAGATCCTGTTGTGCCTGTGAATAGGCTGCAGGGGGACGGTGAAGACCAGCAACAGCTTTCCGGCCTGCCACCTTCCGTGTGGGACAAGGAGCCGGACGTGTGCCTTTTCGGAATCGGGCTCTGCCGAGGACGAGATCCATGAGATGTTCCTCCTCTGGGCAAGCCCGGGTCCCAGATCCTGTTGTGCCTGTGAATAGGCTGCAGGGGGACGGTGAAGACCAGCAACAGCTTTCAGGGCTGCCACCTTCTGTGTGGGACAAGGGCCGGACGTGTGCCTTTTCGGAAAGAGGCTCTGCCGAGGACGAGAGCCATGAGATGTTCCTCCTCTGGGCAAGCCCGGGTCCCAGATCCTGTTGTGCCTGTGAATAGGCTGCAGGGGGACGGTGAATACCAGCAACAGCTTTCCGGCCTGCCACCTTCCGTGTGGGACAAGGAGCCGGACGTGTGCCTTTTCGGAATCGGGCTCTGCCGAGGACGAGAGCCATGAGATGTTCCTCCTCTGGGCAAGCCCGGGTCCCAGATCCTGTTGTGCCTGTGAATAGGCTGCAGGGGGACGGTGAAGACCAGCAAGAGCTTTCCGGCCTGCCACCTTCCGTGTGGGACAAGTAGCCGGACATGTGCCTTTCCGGAATCAGGCTCTGCCGAGGACGAGAGCCATGACATGTTCCTCCTCTGGGCAAGCCCGTGTCCCAGATCCTGTTGTGCCTGTGAATAGGCTGCAAGGGGACGGTGAAGACCAGCAACAGCTTTCAGGGCTGCCACCTTCCGTGTGGGACAAGGAGCCGGACGTGTGCCTTTTCGGAATCGGGCTCTGCCGAGGACGAGAGCCATGAGATGTTCCTCCTCTGGGCAAGCCCGGGTCCCAGATCCTGTTGTGCCTGTGAATAGGCTGCAGGGGGACGGTGAAGACCAGCAACAGCTTTCCGGCCTGCCACCATCCGTGTGGGACAAGGAGCCGGACGTGTGCCTTTTCGGAAAGAGACTCTGCCGAGGACGAGAGCCATGAGATGTTCCTCCTCTGGGCAAGCCCGGGTCCCAGATCCTGTTGTGCCTGTGAATAGGCTGCAGGGGGACGGTGAAGACCAGCAACAGCTTTCAGGGCTGCCACCTTCCATGTGGGACAAGGAGCCGGACGTGTGCCTTTTCGGAAAGAGGCTCTGCCGAGGACGAGAGCCATGAGATGTTCCTCCTCTGGGCATGCCCGGGCCCCAGATCATGTTTTGCCTGTGAATAGGCTGCAGGGGGACGGTGAAGACCAGCAACAGCTTTCCGGCCTGCCACCTTCCGTGTGGGACAAGGAGCCGGACGTGTGCCTTTTCAGAAATAGGCTCTGCCGAGGACGAGATCCATGAGATGTTCCTCCTCTGGGCAAGCCTGGGTCCCAGATCCTGTTGTGCCTGTGAATAGGCTGCAGGGGGACGGTGAAGACCAGCAACAGCTTTCCGGCCTGCCACCTTCCGTGTGGGACAAGGAGCCGGACGTGTGCCTTTTCGGAATCGGGCTCTGCCGAGGACGAGATCCATGAGATGTACCTCCTCTGGGCAAGCCCGGGTCCCAGATCCTGTTGTGCCTGTGAATAGGCTGCAGGGGGACGGTGAAGACCAGCAACAGCTTTCAGGGCTGCCACCTTCTGTGTGGGACAAGGGCCGGACGTGTGCCTTTTCGGAAAGAGGCTCTGCCGAGGACGAGAGCCATGAGATGTTCCTCCTCTGGGCAAGCCCGGGTCCCAGATCCTGTTGTGCCTGTGAATAGGCTGCAGGGGGACGGTGAAGACCAGCAACAGCTTTCCGGCCTGCCACCTTCCGTGTGGGACAAGGAGCCGGACGTGTGCCTTTTCGGAATCGGGCTCTGCCGAGGACGAGAGCCATGAGATGTTCCTCCTCTGGGCAAGCCCGGGTCCCAGATCCTGTTGTGCCTGTGAATAGGCTGCAGGGGGACGGTGAAGACCAGCAAGAGCTTTCCGGCCTGCCACCTTCCGTGTGGGACAAGTAGCCGGACATGTGCCTTTCCGGAATCAGGCTCTGCCGAGGACGAGAGCCATGAGATGTTCCTCCTCTGGGCAAGCCCGGGTCCCAGATCCTGTTGTGCCTGTGAATAGGCTGCAAGGGGACGGTGAAGACCAGCAACAGCTTTCAGGGCTGCCACCTTCCGTGTGGGACAAGGAGCCGGACGTGTGCCTTTTCGGAATCGGGCTCTGCCGAGGACGAGAGCCATGAGATGTTCCTCCTCTGGGCAAGCCCGGGTCCCAGATCCTGTTGTGCCTGTGAATACGCTGCAGGGGGACGGTGAAGACCAGCAACAGCTTTCAGGGCTGCCACCTTCCGTGTGGGACAAGGAGACGGACGTGTGCCTTTACGGAATCAGGCTCTGCCGAGGACGAGAGCCATGAGGTGTTCCTCCTCTGGGCAAGCCCGGGTCCCAGATCCTGTTGTGCCTGTGAATAGGCTGCAGGGGGATGGTGAAGACCAGCAACATCTTTCCAGCCTGCCACCTTCCGTGTGGCACAAGGAGCCGGACGTGTGCCTTTCCAGAATCAGGCTCTGCCGAGGACGAGAGCCATGAGATGTTCCTCCTCTGGGCAAGCCCGGGTCCCAGATCCTGTTGTGCCTGTGAATAGGCTGCAGGGGGACGGTGAAGACCAGCAACAGCTTTCAGGGCTGCCACCTTCCGTGTGGGACAAGGAGCCGGACGTGTGCCTTTTCGGAAAGAGACTCTGCCGAGGATGAGAGCCATGAGATGTTCCTCCTCTGGGCAAGACCGGGTCCCGGATCCTGTTGTGCCTGTGAATAGGCTGCAGGGGGACGGTGAAGACCAGCAACAGCTTTCCGGCCTGCCACCTTCCGTGTGGGACAAGGAGCCGGACGTGTGCCTTTCCAGAATCGGGCTCTGCCGAGGACGAGAGCCATGAGATGTTCCTCCTCTGGGCAAGCCCGGGTCCCAGATCCTGTTGTGCCTGTGAATAGGCTGCAGGGGGACGGTGAAGACCAGCAACAGCTTTCAGGGCTGCCACCTTCCGTGTGGGACAAGGAGCCGGACGTGTGCCTTTTCGGAAAGAGGCTCTGCCGAGGACGAGAGCCATGAGATGTTGCTCCTCTGGGCAAGCCCGGGTCCCAGATCCTGTTGTGCCTGTGAATAGGCTGCAGGGGGACGGTGAAGAACAGCAACAGCTTTCCGGCCTGCCACCTTCCGTGTGGGACAAGGAGCCGGACGTGTGCCTTTTCGAAAAGAGGCTCTGCCGAGGACGAGAGCCATGAGATGTTCCTCCTCTGGGCAAGCCCGGGTCCCAGATCCTGTTGTGCCTGTGAATAGGCTGCAGGGGGACGGTGAAGACCAGCAACAGCTTTCCGGCCTGCCACCATCCGTGTGGGACAAGGAGCCGGACGTGTGCCTTTTCGGAATCGGGCTCTGCCGAGGACGAGAGCCATGAGATGTTCCTCCTCTGGGCAAACCCGGGTCCCAGATCCTGTTGTGCCTGTGAATAGGCTGCAGGGGGACGGTGAAGACCAGCAACAGCTTTCCGGCCTGCCACCATCCGTGTGGGACAAGGAGCCGGACGTGTGCCTTTTCGGAATCGGGCTCTGCCGAGGACGAGAGCCATGAGATGTTCCTCCTCTGGGCAAGCCCGGGTCCCAGATCCTGTTGTGCCTGTGAATAGGCTGCAGGGGGACGGTGAAGACCAGCAAGAGCTTTCCGGCCTGCCACCTTCCGTGTGGGACAAGTAGCCGGACATGTGCCTTTCCGGAATCAGGCTCTGCCGAGGACGAGAGCCATGAGATGTTCCTCCTCTGGGCAAGCCCGGGTCCCAGATCCTGTTGTGCCTGTGAATAGGCTGCAGGGGGACGGTGAAGACCAGCAACAGCTTTCAGGGCTGCCACCTTCCGTGTGGGACAAGGAGCCGGACGTGTGCCTTTTCGGAATCGGGCTCTGCCGAGGACGAGAGCCATGAGATGTTCCTCCTCTGGGCAAGCCCGGATCCCAGATCCTGTTGTGCCTGTGAATACGCTGCAGGGGGACGGTGAAGACCAGCAACAGCTTTCAGGGCTGCCACCTTCCGTGTGGGACAAGGAGCCGGACGTGTGCCTTTACGGAATCAGGCTCTGCCGAGGACGAGAGCCATGAGATGTTCCTCCTCTGGGCAAGCCCGGGTCCCAGATCCTGTTGTGCCTGTGAATAGGCTGCAGGGGGATGGTGAAGACCAGCAACATCTTTCCAGCCTGCCACCTTCCGTGTGGCACAAGGAGCCGGACGTGTGCCTTTCCAGACTCAGGCTCTGCCGAGGACGAGAGACATGAGATGTTCCTCCTCTGGGCAAGCCCGGGTCCCAGATCCTGTTGTGCCTGTGAATAGGCTGCAGGGGGACGGTGAAGACCAGCAACAGCTTTCAGGGCTGCCACCTTCCGTGTGGGACAAGGAGCCGGACGTGTGCCTTTTCGGAATCAGGCTCTGCCGAGGACGAGAGCCATGAGATGTTGCTCCTCTGGGCAAGCCCGGGTCCCAGATCCTGTTGTGCCTGTGAATAGGCTGCAGGGGGACGGTGAAGAACAGCAACAGCTTTCCGGCCTGCCACCTTCCGTGTGGGACAAGGAGCCGGACGTGTGCCTTTTCGAAAAGAGGCTCTGCCGAGGACGAGAGCCATGAGATGTTCCTCCTCTGGGCAAGCCCGGGTCCCAGATCCTGTTGTGCCTGTGAATAGGCTGCAGGGGGACGGTGAAGACCAGCAACAGCTTTCCGGCCTGCCACCATCCGTGTGGGACAAGGAGCCGGACGTGTGCCTTTCCAGAATCAGGCTCTGCCGAGGACGAGAGCCATGAGATGTTCCTCCTCTGGGCAAACCCGGGTCCCAGATCCTGTTGTGCCTGTGAATAGGCTGCAGGGGGACGGTGAAGACCAGCAACAGCTTTCCGGCCTACCACCTTCCGTGTGGGACAATGAGCCGGACGTGTGCCTTTCCAGAATTAGACTCTGCCGAGGACGAGATCCATGAGATGTTCCTCCTCTGGGCAAGCCCGGGTCCCAGATCCTGTTGTGCCTGTGAATAGGCTGCAGGGGGACGGTGAAGACCAGCAACAGCTTTCAGGGCTGCCACCTTCTGTGTGGGACAAGGAGCCGGACGTGTGCCTTTTCGGAAAGAGGCTCTGCCGAGGACGAGAGCCATGAGATGTTCCTCCTCTGGGCAAGCCCGGGTCCCAGATCCTGTTGTGCCTGTGAATAGGCTGCAGGGGGACGGTGAAGACCAGCAACAGCTTTCCGGCCTACCACCTTGCGTGTGGGACAAGGAGCCAGACGTGTGCCTTTCCAGAATTAGACTCTGCCGAGGACGAGATCCATGAGATGTTCCTCCTCTGGGCAAGCCCGGGTCCCAGATCCTGTTGTGCCTGTGAATAGGCTGCAGGGGGACGGTGAAGACCAGCAACAGCTTTCAGGGCTGCCACCTTCTGTGTGGGACAAGGAGCCGGACGTGTGCCTTTTCGGAAAGAGGCTCTGCCGAGGACGAGAGCCATGAGATGTTCCTCCTCTGGGCAAGCCCGGGTCCCAGATCCTGTTGTGCCTGTGAATAGGCTGCAGGGGGACGGTGAAGACCAGCAACAGCTTTCCGGCCTGCCACCTTCCGTGTGGGACAAGGAGCCGGACGTGTGCCTTTTCGGAATCGGGCTCTGCCGAGGACGAGAGCCATGAGATGTTCCTCCTCTGGGCAAGCCCGGGTCCCAGATCCTGTTGTGCCTGTGAATACGCTGCAGGGGGACGGTGAAGACCAGCAACAGCTTTCAGGGCTGCCACCTTCCGTGTGGGACAAGTAGTCGGACATGTGCCTTTCCGGAATCAGGCTCTGCCGAGGACGAGAGCCATGAGATGTTCCTCCTCTGGGCAAGCCCAGGTCTCAGATCCTGTTGTGCCTGTGAATAGGCTGCAGGGGGACGGTGAAGACCAGCAACAGCTTTCAGGGCTGCCACCTTCCGTGTGGGATAAGGAGCCGGACGTGTGCCTTTTCGGAATCAGGCTCTGCCGAGGACGAGATCCATGAGATGTTCCTCCTCTGGGCAAGCCCGGGTCCCAGATCCTGTTGTGCCTGTGAATAGGCTGCAGGGGGACGGTGAAGACCAGCAACAGCTTTCAGGGCTGCCACCTTGCGTGTGGGACAAGGAGCCGGACGTGTGCCTTTTCGGAATCAGGCTCTGCCGAGGACGAGAGCCATGAGATGTTCCTCCTCGCAGCAAGCCCGGGACCAGATCCTGTTGTGCCTGTGAATACGCTGCAGGGGGACGGTGAAGACCAGCAACAGCTTTCAGGGCTGCCACCTTCCGTGTGGGACAAGGAGCCGGACGTGTGCCTTTACGGAATCAGACTCTGCCGAGGACGAGAGCCATGAGGTGTTCCTCCTCTGGGCAAGCCCGGGTCCCAGATCCTGTTGTGCCTGTGAATAGGCTGCAGGGGGACGGTGAGGAACAGCAACAGCTTTCCGGCCTGCCACCTTCCGTGTGGCACAAGGAGCCGGACGTGTGCCTTTTCGAAAAGAGGCTCTGCCGAGGACGAGAGCCATGAGATGTTCCTCCTCTGGGCAAGCCCGGGTCCCAGATCCTGTTGTGCCTGTGAATAGGCTGCAGGGGGACGGTGAAGACCAGCAACAGCTTTCCGGCCTGCCACCATCCGTGTGGGACAAGGAGCCGGACGTGTGCCTTTCCAGAATCAGGCTCTGCCGAGGACGAGAGCCATGAGATGTTCCTCCTCTGGGCAAACCCGGGTCCCAGATCCTGTTGTGCCTGTGAATAGGCTGCAGGGGGACGGTGAAGACCAGCAACAGCTTTCCGGCCTACCACCTTCCGTGTGGGACAAGGAGCCGGACGTGTGCCTTTCCAGAATTAGACTCTGCCGAGGACGAGATCCATGAGATGTTCCTCCTCTGGGCAAGCCCGGGTCCCAGATCCTGTTGTGCCTGTGAATAGGCTGCAGGGGGACGGTGAAGACCAGCAACAGCTTTCAGGGCTGCCACCTTCTGTGTGGGACAAGGAGCCGGACGTGTGCCTTTTCGGAAAGAGGCTCTGCCGAGGACGAGAGCCATGAGATGTTCCTCCTCTGGGCAAGCCCGGGTCCCAGATCCTGTTGTGCCTGTGAATAGGCTGCAGGGGGACGGTGAAGACCAGCAACAGCTTTCCGGCCTGCCACCTTCCGTGTGGGACAAGGAGCCGGACGTGTGCCTTTTCGGAATCGGGCTCTGCCGAGGACGAGAGCCATGAGATGTTCCTCCTCTGGGCAAGCCCGGGTCCCAGATCCTGTTGTGCCTGTGAATACGCTGCAGGGGGACGGTGAAGACCAGCAACAGCTTTCCGGCCTACCACCTTCCGTGTGGGACAATGAGCCGGACATGTGCCTTTCCAGAATTAGACTCTGCCGAGGACGAGATCCATGAGATGTTCCTCCTCTGGGCAAGCCCGGGTCCCAGATCCTGTTGTGCCTGTGAATAGGCTGCAGGGGGACGGTGAAGACCAGCAACAGCTTTCAGGGCTGCCACCTTCTGTGTGGGACAAGGAGCCGGACGTGTGCCTTTTCGGAAAGCGGCTCTGCCGAGGACGAGAGCCATGAGATGTTCCTCCTCTGGGCAAGCCCGGGTCCCAGATCCTGTTGTGCCTGTGAATAGGCTGCAGGGGGACGGTGAAGACCAGCAACAGCTTTCCGGCCTACCACCTTCCGTGTGGGACAATGAGCCGGACGTGTGCCTTTCCAGAATTAGACTCTGCCGAGGACGAGATCCATGAGATGTTCCTCCTCTGGGCAAGCCCGGGTCCCAGATCCTGTTGTGCCTGTGAATAGGCTGCAGGGGGACGGTGAAGACCAGCAACAGCTTTCAGGGCTGCCACCTTCTGTGTGGGACAAGGAGCCGGACGTGTGCCTTTTCGGAAAGAGGCTCTGCCGAGGACGAGAGCCATGAGATGTTCCTCCTCTGGGCAAGCCCGGGTCCCAGATCCTGTTGTGCCTGTGAATAGGCTGCAGGGGGACGGTGAAGACCAGCAACAGCTTTCCGGCCTGCCACCTTCCGTGTGGGACAAGGAGCCGGACGTGTGCCTTTTCGGAATCGGGCTCTGCCGAGGACGAGAGCCATGAGATGTTCCTCCTCTGGGCAAGCCCGGGTCCCAGATCCTGTTGTGCCTGTGAATAGGCTGCAGGGGGACGGTGAAGACCAGCAAGAGCTTTCCGGCCTGCCACCTTCCGTGTGGGACAAGTAGCCGGACATGTGCCTTTCCGGAATCAGGCTCTGCCGAGGACGAGAGCCATGAGATGTTCCTCCTCTGGGCAAGCCCGGGTCCCAGATCCTGTTGTGCCTGTGAATAGGCTGCAGGGGGACGGTGAAGACCAGCAACAGCTTTCAGGGCTGCCACCTTCCGTGTGGGACAAGGAGCCGGACGTGTGCCTTTTCGGAATCGGGCTCTGCCGAGGACGAGAGCCATGAGATGTTCCTCCTCTGGGCAAGCCCGGGTCCCAGATCCTGTTGTGCCTGTGAATAGGCTGCAGGGGGACGGTGAAGACCAGCAACAGCTTTCAGGGCTGCCACCTTCCGTGTGGGACAAGGAGCCGGACGTGTGCCTTTACGGAATCAG
Source organism: Astur gentilis (assembly GCF_929443795.1). Classification (NCBI taxonomy): domain Eukaryota; kingdom Metazoa; phylum Chordata; class Aves; order Accipitriformes; family Accipitridae; genus Astur; species Astur gentilis. Next base: position 7,183,290 of record NW_026060868.1, on the reverse strand, counting down.
ACTCTGCCGAGGACGAGAGCCATGAGGTGTTCCTCCTCTGGGCAAGCCCGGGTCCCAGATCCTGTTGTGCCTGTGAATAGGCTGCAGGGGGATGGTGAAGACCAGCAACATCTTTCCAGCCTGCCACCTTCCGTGTGGCACAAGGAGCCGGACGTGTGCCTTTCCAGAATCAGGCTCTGCCGAGGACGAGAGACATGAGATGTTCCTCCTCTGGGCAAGCCCGGGTCCCAGATCCTGTTGTGCCTGTGAATAGGCTGCAGGGGGACGGTGAAGACCAGCAACAGCTTTCAGGGCTGCCACCTTCCGTGTGGGACAAGGAGCCGGACGTGTGCCTTTTCGGAAAGAGACTCTGCCGAGGATGAGAGCCATGAGATGTTCCTCCTCTGGGCAAGACCGGGTCCCGGATCCTGTTGTGCCTGTGAATACGCTGCAGGGGGACGGTGAAGACCAGCAACAGCTTTCCGGCCTGCCACCTTCCGTGTGGGACAAGGAGCCGGACGTGTGCCTTTCCAGAATCGGGCTCTGCCGAGGACGAGAGCCATGAGATGTTCCTCCTCTGGGCAAGCCCGGGTCCCAGATCCTGTTGTGCCTGTGAATAGGCTGCAGGGGGACGGTGAAGACCAGCAACAGCTTTCAGGGCTGCCACCTTCCGTGTGGGACAAGGAGCCGGACGTGTGCCTTTTCGGAAAGAGGCTCTGCCGAGGACGAGAGCCATGAGATGTTGCTCCTCTGGGCAAGCCCGGATCCCAGATCCTGTTGTGCCTGTGAATACGCTGCAGGGGGACGGTGAAGACCAGCAACAGCTTTCAGGGCTGCCACCTTCCGTGTGGGACAAGGAGCCGGACGTGTGCCTTTTCGGAAAGAGGCTCTGCCGAGGACGAGAGCCATGAGATGTTCCTCCTCTGGGCAAGCCCGGGTCCCAGATCCTGTTGTGCCTGTGAATAGGCTGCAGGGGGATGGTGAAGACCAGCAACATCTTTCCAGCCTGCCACCTTCCGTGTGGCACAAGGAGCCGGACGTGTGCCTTTCCAGAATCAGGCTCTGCCGAGGACGAGAGACATGAGATGTTCCTCCTCTGGGCAAGCCCCGGTCCCAGATCCTGTTGTGCCTGTGAATAGGCTGCAGGGGGACGGTGAAGACCAGCAACAGCTTTCAGGGCTGCCACCTTCCGTGTGGGACAAGGAGCCGGACGTGTGCCTTTTCGGAATCAGGCTCTGCCGAGGACGAGAGCCATGAGATGTTGCTCCTCTGGGCAAGCCCGGGTCCCAGATCCTGTTGTGCCTGTGAATAGGCTGCAGGGGGACGGTGAAGAACAGCAACAGCTTTCCGGCCTGCCACCTTCCGTGTGGGACAAGGAGCCGGACGTGTGCCTTTTCGTAAAGAGGCTCTGCCGAGGACGAGAGCCATGAGATGTTCCTCCTCTGGGCAAGCCCGGGTCCCAGATCCTGTTGTGCCTGTGAATAGGCTGCAGGGGGACGGTGAAGACCAGCAACAGCTTTCAGGGCTGCCACCTTCCGTGTGGGACAAGGAGCCGGACGTGTGCCTTTTCGGAATCGGGCTCTGCCGAGGACGAGAGCCATGAGATGTTCCTCCTCTGGGCAAGCCCGGGTCCCAGATCCTGTTGTGCCTGTGAATAGGCTGCAGGGGGACGGTGAAGACCAGGAAGAGCTTTCCGGCCTGCCACCTTCCGTGTGGGACAAGGAGCCGGACGTGTGCCTTTTCGGAATCGGGCTCTGCCGAGGACGAGATCCATGAGATGTTCCTCCTCTGGGCAAGCCCGGGTCCCAGATCCTGTTGTGCCTGTGAATAGGCTGCAGGGGGACGGTGAAGACCACCAAGAGCTTTCCGGCCTGCCACCTTCCGTGTGGGACAAGGAGCAGGACATGTGCCTTTCCGGAATCAGGCTCTGCCGAGGACGAGAGCCATGAGATGTTCCTCCTCTGGGCAAGCCCGGGTCCTGAATCCTGTTGTGCCTGTGAATAGGCTGCAGGGGGACGGTGAAGACCAGCAACATCTTTCAGGGCTGCCACCTTCCGTGTGGGACAAGGAGCCGGACGTGTGCCTTTTCGGAAAGAGACTCTGCCGAGGACGAGATCCATGAGATGTTCCTCCTCTGGGCAAGCCCGGGTCCCAGATCCTGTTGTGCCTGTGACTAGGCTGCAGGGGGACGGTGAAGACCACCAAGAGCTTTCCGGCCTGCCACCTTCCGTGTGGGACAAGGAGCAGGACATGTGCCTTTCCGGAATCAGGCTCTGCCGAGGACGAGAGCCATGAGATGTTCCTCCTCTGGGCAAGCCCGGGTCCTAGATCCTGTTGTGCCTGTGAATAGGCTGCAGGGGGACGGTGAAGACCAGCAACAGCTTTCCGGCCTGCCACCTTCCGTGTGGGACAAGGAGCCGGACGTGTGCCTTTTCGAAAAGAGGCTCTGCCAAGGACGAGAGCCATGAGATGTTCCTCCTCTGGGCAAGCCCGGGTCCCAGATCCTGTTGTGCCTGTGAATAGGCTGCAGGGGGACGGTGAAGACCAGCAACAGATTTCCGGCCTACCACCTTCCGTGTGGGACAAGGAGCCGGACGTGTGCCTTTCCAGAATTAGACTCTGCCGAGGACGAGAGCCATGAGATGTTCCTCCTCTGGGCAAGCCCGGGTCCCAGATCCTGTTGTGCCTGTGAATAGGCTGCAGGGGGACGGTGAAGACCAGCAACAGCTTTCAGGGCTGCCACCTTCCGTGTGGGACAAGGAGCCGGACATGTGCCTTTTCGGAATCGGGCTCTGCCGAGGACGAGATCCATGAGATGTTCCTCCTCTGGGCAAGCCCGGGTCCCAGATCCTGTTGTGCCTGTGAATAGGCTGCAGGGGGACGGTGAAGACCAGGAAGAGCTTTCCGGCCTGCCACCTTCCGTGTGGGACAAGGAGCCGGACGTGTGCCTTTTCGGAATCGGGCTCTGCCGAGGACGAGATCCATGAGATGTTCCTCCTCTGGGCAAGCCCGGGTCCCAGATCCTGTTGTGCCTGTGAATAGGCTGCAGGGGGACGGTGAAGACCAGCAACAGCTTTCCGGCCTACCACCTTCCGTGTGGGACAAGGAGCCGGACGTGTGCCTTTCCAGAATTAGACTCTGCCGAGGACGAGATCCATGAGATGTTCCTCCTCTGGGCAAGCCCGGGTCCCAGATCCTGTTGTGCCTGTGAATAGGCTGCAGGGGGACGGTGAAGACCAGCAACAGCTTTCAGGGCTGCCACCTTCCGTGTGGGACAAGGAGCCGGACATGTGCCTTTTCGGAATCGGGCTCTGCCGAGGACGAGATCCATGAGATGTTCCTCCTCTGGGCAAGCCCGGGTCCCAGATCCTGTTGTGTCTGTGAATAGGCTGCAGGGGGACGGTGAAGACCAGGAAGAGCTTTCCAGCCTGCCACCTTCCGTGTGGGACAAGGAGCCGGACGTGTGCCTTTTCAGAATCAGGCTCTGCCGAGGACGAGATCCATGAGATGTTCCTCCTCTGGGCAAGCCCGGGTCCCAGATCCTGTTGTGCCTGTGAATAGGCTGCAGGGGGACGGTGAAGACCACCAAGAGCTTTCCGGCCTGCCACCTTCCGTGTGGGACAAGGAGCAGGACATGTGCCTTTCCGGAATCAGGCTCTGCCGAGGACGAGAGCCATGAGATGTTCCTCCTCTGGGCAAGCCCGGGTCCTGAATCCTGTTGTGCCTGTGAATAGGCTGCAGGGGGACGGTGAAGACCAGCAACATCTTTCCGGGCTGCCACCTTCCGTGTGGGACAAGGAGCCGGACGTGTGCCTTTTCGGAAAGAGACTCTGCCGAGGACGAGATCCATGAGATGTTCCTCCTCTGGGCAAGCCCGGGTCCCAGATCCTGTTGTGCCTGTGAATAGGCTGCAGGGGGACGGTGAAGACCACCAAGAGCTTTCCGGCCTGCCACCTTCCGTGTGGGACAAGGAGCAGGACATGTGCCTTTCCGGAATCAGGCTCTGCCGAGGACGAGAGCCATGAGATGTTCCTCCTCTGGGCAAGCCCGGGTCCCAGATCCTGTTGTGCCTGTGAATAGGCTGCAGGGGGACGGTGAAGACCAGCAACAGCTTTCAGGGCTGCCACCTTCCGTGTGGGACAAGGAGCCGGACGTGTGCCTTTTCGGAAAGAGGCTCTGCCGAGGACGAGAGCCATGGGATGTTCCTCCTCTGGGCAAGCCCGGGTCCCAGATCCTGTTGTGCCTGTGAATAGGCTGCAGGGGGACGGTGAAGACCAGGAAGAGCTTTCCAGCCTGCCACCTTCCGTGTGGGACAAGGAGCCGGATATGTGCCTTTTCGGAATCGGGCTCTGCCGAGGACGAGAGCCATGAGATGTTCCTCCTCTGGGCAAGCCCGGGTCCCAGATCCTGTTGTGTCTGTGAATAGGCTGCAGGGGGACGGTGAAGACCAGGAAGAGCTTTCCAGCCTGCCACCTTCCGTGTGGGACAAGGAGCCGGACGTGTGCCTTTTCAGAATCGGGCTCTGCCGAGGACGAGATCCATGAGATGTTCCTCCTCTGGGCAAGCCCGGGTCCCAGATCCTGTTGTGCCTGTGAATAGGCTGCAGGGGGACGGTGAAGACCACCAAGAGCTTTCCGGCCTGCCACCTTCCGTGTGGGACAAGGAGCAGGACATGTGCCTTTCCGGAATCAGGCTCTGCCGAGGACGAGAGCCATGAGATGTTCCTCCTCTGGGCAAGCCCGGGTCCTGAATCCTGTTGTGCCTGTGAATAGGCTGCAGGGGGACGGTGAAGACCAGCAACATCTTTCAGGGCTGCCACCTTCCGTGTGGGACAAGGAGCCGGACGTGTGCCTTTTCGGAAAGAGACTCTGCCGAGGATGAGATCCATGAGATGTTCCTCCTCTGGGCAAGCCCGGGTCCCAGATCCTGTTGTGCCTGTGAATAGGCTGCAGGGGGACGGTGAAGACCACCAAGAGCTTTCCGGCCTGCCACCTTCCGTGTGGGACAAGGAGCAGGACATGTGCCTTTCCGGAATCAGGCTCTGCCGAGGACGAGAGCCATGAGATGTTCCTCCTCTGGGCAAGCCCGGGTCCCAGATCCTGTTGTGCCTGTGAATAGGCTGCAGGGGGACGGTGAAGACCAGCAACAGCTTTCAGGGCTGCCACCTTCCGTGTGGGACAAGGAGCCGGACGTGTGCCTTTTCGGAAAGAGGCTCTGCCGAGGACGAGAGCCATGAGATGTTCCTCCTCTGGGCAAGCCCGGGTCCCAGATCCTGTTGTGCCTGTGAATAGGCTGCAGGGGGACGGTGAAGACCAGCAACAGCTTTCAGGGCTGCCACCTTCCGTGTGGGACAAGGAGCCGGACATGTGCCTTTCCGGAATCGGGCTCTGCCGAGGACGAGAGCCATGAGATGTTCCTCCTCTGGGCAAGCCCGGGTCCCAGATCCTGTTGTGCCTGTGAATAGGCTGCAGGGGGACGGTGAAGACCAGCAACAGCTTTCCGGCCTGCCACCTTCCGTGTGGGACAAGGAGCCGGACGTGTGCCTTTTCGGAATCGGGCTCTGCCGAGGACGAGATCCATGAGATGTTCCTCCTCTGGGCAAGCCCGGGTCCCAGATCCTGTTGTGCCTGTGAATAGGCTGCAGGGGGACGGTGAAGAACAGCAACAGCTTTCAGGGCTGCCACCTTCCGTGTGGGACAAGGAGCCGGACATGTGCCTTTTCGGAATCGGGCTCTGCCGAGGACGAGAGCCATGAGATGTTCCTCCTCTGGGCAAGCCCGGGTCCCAGATCCTGTTGTGCCTGTGAATAGGCTGCAGGGGGACGGTGAAGACCAGCAACAGCTTTCCGGCCTGCCACCTTCCGTGTGGGACAAGGAGCCGGACGTGTGCCTTTTCGGAATCGGGCTCTGCCGAGGACGAGATCCATGAGATGTTCCTCCTCTGGGCAAGCCCGGGTCCCAGATCCTGTTGTGCCTGTGAATAGGCTGCAGGGGGACGGTGAAGACCACCAAGAGCTTTCCGGCCTGCCACCTTCCGTGTGGGACAAGGAGCAGGACATGTGCCTTTCCGGAATCAGGCTCTGCCGAGGACGAGAGCCATGAGATGTTCCTCCTCTGGGCAAGCCCGGGTCCTGAATCCTGTTGTGCCTGTGAATAGGCTGCAGGGGGACGGTGAAGACCAGCAACATCTTTCAGGGCTGCCACCTTCCGTGTGGGACAAGGAGCCGGACGTGTGCCTTTTCGGAAAGAGACTCTGCCGAGGACGAGATCCATGAGATGTTCCTCCTCTGGGCAAGCCCGGGTCCCAGATCCTGTTGTGCCTGTGAATAGGCTGCAGGGGGACGGTGAGGACCACCAAGAGCTTTCCGGCCTGCCACCTTCCGTGTGGGACAAGGAGCAGGACATGTGCCTTTCCGGAATCAGGCTCTGCCGAGGACGAGAGCCATGAGATGTTCCTCCTCTGGGCAAGCCCGGGTCCCAGATCCTGTTGTGCCTGTGAATAGGCTGCAGGGGGACGGTGAAGACCAGCAACAGCTTTCAGGGCTGCCACCTTCCGTGTGGGACAAGGAGCCGGACGTGTGCCTTTTCGGAAAGAGGCTCTGCCGATGACGAGAGCCATGAGATGTTCCTCCTCTGGGCAAGCCCGGGTCCCAGATCCTGTTGTGCCTGTGAATAGGCTGCAGGGGGACGGTGAAGACCAGCAACAGCTTTCAGGGCTGCCACCTTCCGTGTGGGACAAGGAGCCGGATATGTGCCTTTTCGGAATCGGGCTCTGCCGAGGACGAGAGCCATGAGATGTTCCTCCTCTGGGCAAGCCCGGGTCCCAGATCCTGTTGTGTCTGTGAATAGGCTGCAGGGGGACGGTGAAGACCAGGAAGAGCTTTCCAGCCTGCCACCTTCCGTGTGGGACAAGGAGCCGGACGTGTGCCTTTTCAGAATCGGGCTCTGCCGAGGACGAGATCCATGAGATGTTCCTCCTCTGGGCAAGCCCGGGTCCCAGATCCTGTTGTGCCTGTGAATAGGCTGCAGGGGGACGGTGAAGACCACCAAGAGCTTTCCGGCCTGCCACCTTCCGTGTGGGACAAGGAGCAGGACATGTGCCTTTCCGGAATCAGGCTCTGCCGAGGACGAGAGCCATGAGATGTTCCTCCTCTGGGCAAGCCCGGGTCCTGAATCCTGTTGTGCCTGTGAATAGGCTGCAGGGGGACGGTGAAGACCAGCAACATCTTTCAGGGCTGCCACCTTCCGTGTGGGACAAGGAGCCGGACGTGTGCCTTTTCGGAAAGAGACTCTGCCGAGGACGAGATCCATGAGATGTTCCTCCTCTGGGCAAGCCCGGGTCCCAGATCCTGTTGTGCCTGTGAATAGGCTGCAGGGGGACGGTGAAGACCACCAAGAGCTTTCCGGCCTGCCACCTTCCGTGTGGGACAAGGAGCAGGACATGTGCCTTTCCGGAATCAGGCTCTGCCGAGGACGAGAGCCATGAGATGTTCCTCCTCTGGGCAAGCCCGGGTCCCAGATCCTGTTGTGCCTGTGAATAGGCTGCAGGGGGACGGTGAAGACCAGCAACAGCTTTCAGGGCTGCCACCTTCCGTGTGGGACAAGGAGCCGGACGTGTGCCTTTTCGGAAAGAGGCTCTGCCGAGGACGAGAGCCATGAGATGTTCCTCCTCTGGGCAAGCCCGGGTCCCAGATCCTGTTGTGCCTGTGAATAGGCTGCAGGGGGACGGTGAAGACCAGCAACAGCTTTCAGGGCTGCCACCTTCCGTGTGGGACAAGGAGCCGGACATGTGCCTTTTCGGAATCGGGCTCTGCCGAGGACGAGAGCCATGAGATGTTCCTCCTCTGGGCAAGCCCGGGTCCCAGATCCTGTTGTGCCTGTGAATAGGCTGCAGGGGGACGGTGAAGACCAGCAACAGCTTTCCGGCCTGCCACCTTCCGTGTGGGACAAGGAGCCGGACGTGTGCCTTTTCGGAATCGGGCTCTGCCGAGGACGAGATCCATGAGATGTTCCTCCTCTGGGCAAGCCCGGGTCCCAGATCCTGTTGTGCCTGTGAATAGGCTGCAGGGGGACGGTGAAGAACAGCAACAGCTTTCAGGGCTGCCACCTTCCGTGTGGGACAAGGAGCCGGACATGTGCCTTTTCGGAATCGGGCTCTGCCGAGGACGAGAGCCATGAGATGTTCCTCCTCTGGGCAAGCCCGGGTCCCAGATCCTGTTGTGCCTGTGAATAGGCTGCAGGGGGACGGTGAAGACCAGCAACAGCTTTCCGGCCTGCCACCTTCCGTGTGGGACAAGGAGCCGGACGTGTGCCTTTTCGGAATCGGGCTCTGCCGAGGACGAGATCCATGAGATGTTCCTCCTCTGGGCAAGCCCGGGTCCCAGATCCTGTTGTGCCTGTGAATAGGCTGCAGGGGGACGGTGAAGACCACCAAGAGCTTTCCGGCCTGCCACCTTCCGTGTGGGACAAGGAGCAGGACATGTGCCTTTCCGGAATCAGGCTCTGCCGAGGACGAGAGCCATGAGATGTTCCTCCTCTGGGCAAGCCCGGGTCCTGAATCCTGTTGTGCCTGTGAATAGGCTGCAGGGGGACGGTGAAGACCAGCAACATCTTTCAGGGCTGCCACCTTCCGTGTGGGACAAGGAGCCGGACGTGTGCCTTTTCGGAAAGAGACTCTGCCGAGGACGAGATCCATGAGATGTTCCTCCTCTGGGCAAGCCCGGGTCCCAGATCCTGTTGTGCCTGTGAATAGGCTGCAGGGGGACGGTGAATACCACCAAGAGCTTTCCGGCCTGCCACCTTCCGTGTGGGACAAGGAGCAGGACATGTGCCTTTCCGGAATCAGGCTCTGCCGAGGACGAGAGCCATGAGATGTTCCTCCTCTGGGCAAGCCCGGGTCCCAGATCCTGTTGTGCCTGTGAATAGGCTGCAGGGGGACGGTAAAGACCAGCAACAGCTTTCCGGCCTACCACCTTCCGTGTGGGACAAGGAGCCGGACGTGTGCCTTTTTAGAATTAGACTCTGCCGAGGACGAGATCCATGAGATGTTCCTCCTCTGGGCAAGCCCGGGTCCCAGATCCTGTTGTGCCTGTGAATAGGCTGCAGGGGGACGGTGAAGACCAGCAACAGCTTTCAGGGCTGCCACCTTCCGTGTGGGACAAGGAGCCGGACATGTGCCTTTTCGGAATCGGGCTCTGCCGAGGACGAGAGCCATGAGATGTTCCTCCTCTGGGCAAGCCCGGGTCCCAGATCCTGTTGTGTCTGTGAATAGGCTGCAGGGGGACGGTGAAGACCAGGAAGAGCTTTCCAGCCTGCCACCTTCCGTGTGGGACAAGGAGCCGGACGTGTGCCTTTTCAGAATCGGGCTCTGCCGAGGACGAGATCCATGAGATGTTCCTCCTCTGGGCAAGCCCGGGTCCCAGATCCTGTTGTGCCTGTGAATAGGCTGCAGGGGGACGGTGAAGACCAGCAACAGCTTTCCGGCCTGCCACCTTCCGTGTGGGACAAGGAGCAGGACATGTGCCTTTCCGGAATCAGGCTCTGCCGAGGACGAGAGCCATGAGATGTTCCTCCTGTGGGCAAGCCCGGGTCCCAGATCCTGTTGTGCCTGTGAATAGGCTGCAGGGGGACGGTGAAGACCAGCAACAGCTTTCAGGGCTGCCACCTTCCGTGTGGGACAAGGAGCCGGACGTGTGCCTTTTCGGAAAGAGGCTCTGCCGAGGACGAGAGCCATGAGATGTTCCTCCTCTGGGCAAGCCCGGGTCCCAGATCCTGTTGTGCCTGTGAATAGGCTGCAGGGGGACGGTGAAGACCAGCAACAGCTTTCAGGGCTGCCACCTTCCGTGTGGGACAAGGAGCCGGACATGTGCCTTTTCGGAATCGGGCTCTGCCGAGGACGAGAGCCATGAGATGTTCCTCCTCTGGGCAAGCCCGGGTCCCAGATCCTGTTGTGCCTGTGAATAGGCTGCAGGGGGACGGTGAAGACCAGCAACAGCTTTCCGGCCTGCCACCTTCCGTGTGGGACAAGGAGCCGGAAGTGTGCCTTTTCGGAATCGGGCTCTGCCGAGGACGAGATCCATGAGATGTTCCTCCTCTGGGCAAGCCCGGGTCCCAGATCCTGTTGTGCCTGTGAATAGGCTGCAGGGGGACGGTGAAGACCAGCAACAGCTTTCAGGGCTGCCACCTTCCGTGTGGGACAAGGAGCCGGACATGTGCCTTTTCGGAATCGGTCTCTGCCGAGGACGAGAGCCATGAGATGTTCCTCCTCTGGGCAAGCCCGGGTCCCAGATCCTGTTGTGCCTGTGAATAGGCTGCAGGGGGACGGTGAAGACCAGGAAGAGCTTTCCGGCCTGCCACCTTCCGTGTGGGACAAGGAGCCGGACGTGTGCCTTTTCGGAATCGGGCTCTGCCGAGGACGAGATCCATGAGATGTTCCTCCTCTGGGCAAGCCCGGGTCCCAGATCCTGTTGTGCCTGTGAATAGGCTGCAGGGGGACGGTGAAGACCACCAAGAGCTTTCCGGCCTGCCACCTTCCGTGTGGGACAAGGAGCAGGACATGTGCCTTTCCGGAATCAGGCTCTGCCGAGGACGAGAGCCATGAGATGTTCCTCCTCTGGGCAAGCCCGGGTCCTGAATCCTGTTGTGCCTGTGAATAGGCTGCAGGGGGACGGTGAAGACCAGCAACAGCTTTCAGGGCTGCCACCTTCCGTGTGGGACAAGGAGCCGGACGTGTGCCTTTTCGGAAAGAGGCTCTGCCGAGGACGAGAGCCATGAGATGTTCCTCCTCTGGGCAAGCCCGGGTCCCAGATCCTGTTGTGCCTGTGAATAGGCTGCAGGGGGAAGGTGAAGACCAGCAACAGCTTTCAGGGCTGCCACCTTCCGTGTGGGACAAGGAGCCGGACATGTGCCTTTTCGGAATCGGGCTCTGCCGAGGACGAGAGCCATGAGATGTTCCTCCTCTGGGCAAGCCCGGGTCCCAGATCCTGTTGTGCCTGTGAATAGGCTGCAGGGGGACGGTGAAGACCAGCAACAGCTTTCCGGCCTGCCACCTTCCGTGTGGGACAAGGAGCCGGACGTGTGCCTTTTCGGAATCGGGCTCTGCCGAGGACGAGATCCATGAGATGTTCCTCCTCTGGGCAAGCCCGGGTCCCAGATCCTGTTGTGCCTGTGAATAGGCTGCAGGGGGACGGTGAAGACCAGCAACAGCTTTCAGGGCTGCCACCTTCCGTGTGGGACAAGGAGCCGGACATGTGCCTTTTCGGAATCGGGCTCTGCCGAGGACGAGAGCCATGAGATGTTCATCCTCTGGGCAAGCCCGGGTCCCAGATCCTGTTGTGCCTGTGAATAGGCTGCAGGGGGACGGTGAAGACCAGCAACAGCTTTCCGGCCTGCCACCTTCCGTGTGGGACAAGGAGCCGGACGTGTGCCTTTTCGGAATCGGGCTCTGCCGAGGACGAGATCCATGAGATGTTCCTCCTCTGGGCAAGCCCGGGTCCCAGATCCTGTTGTGCCTGTGAATAGGCTGCAGGGGGACGGTGAAGACCACCAAGAGCTTTCCGGCCTGCCACCTTCCGTGTGGGACAAGGAGCAGGACATGTGCCTTTCCGGAATCAGGCTCTGCCGAGGACGAGAGCCATGAGATGTTCCTCCTCTGGGCAAGCCCGGGTCCTGAATCCTGTTGTGCCTGTGAATAGGCTGCAGGGGGACGGTGAAGACCAGCAACATCTTTCAGGGCTGCCACCTTCCATGTGGGACAAGGAGCCGGACGTGTGCCTTTTCGGAAAGAGACTCTGCCGAGGACGAGATCCATGAGATGTTCCTCCTCTGGGCAAGCCCGGGTCCCAGATCCTGTTGTGCCTGTGAATAGGCTGCAGGGGGACGGTGAAGACCACCAAGAGCTTTCCGGCCTGCCACCTTCCGTGTGGGACAAGGAGCAGGACATGTGCCTTTCCGGAATCAGGCTCTGCCGAGGACGAGAGCCATGAGATGTTCCTCCTCTGGGCAAGCCCGGGTCCCAGATCCTGTTGTGCCTGTGAATAGGCTGCAGGGGGACGGTGAAGACCAGCAACAACTTTCCGGCCTACCACCTTCCGAGTAGGACAAGGAGCCGGACGTGTGCCTTTCCAGAATTAGACTCTGCCGAGGACGAGATCCATGAGATGTTCCTCCTCTGGGCAAGCCCGGGTCCCAGATCCTGTTGTGCCTGTGAATAGGCTGCAGGGGGACGGTGAAGACCAGCAACAGCTTTCAGGGCTGCCACCTTCCGTGTGGGACAAGGAGCCGGACATGTGCCTTTTCGGAATCGGGCTCTGCCGAGGACGAGAGCCATGAGATGTTCCTCCTCTGGGCAAGCCCGGGTCCCAGATCCTGTTGTGTCTGTGAATAGGCTGCAGGGGGACGGTGAAGACCAGGAAGAGCTTTCCAGCCTGCCACCTTCCGTGTGGGACAAGGAGCCGGACGTGTGCCTTTTCAGAATCGGGCTCTGCCGAGGACGAGATCCATGAGATGTTCCTCCTCTGGGCAAGCCCGGGTCCCAGATCCTGTTGTGCCTGTGAATAGGCTGCAGGGGGACGGTGAAGACCACCAAGAGCTTTCCGGCCTGCCACCTTCCGTGTGGGACAAGGAGCAGGACATGTGCCTTTCCGGAATCAGGCTCTGCCGAGGACGAGAGCCATGAGATGTTCCTCCTCTGGGCAAGCCCGGGTCCTGAATCCTGTTGTGCCTGTGAATAGGCTGCAGGGGGACGGTGAAGACCAGCAACATCTTTCAGGGCTGCCACCTTCCGTGTGGGACAAGGAGCCGGACGTGTGCCTTTTCGGAAAGAGACTCTGCCGAGGACGAGATCCATGAGATGTTCCTCCTCTGGGCAAGCCCGGGTCCCAGATCCTGTTGTGCCTGTGAATAGGCTGCAGGGGGACGGTGAAGACCACCAAGAGCTTTCCGGCCTGCCACCTTCCGTGTGGGACAAGGAGCAGGACATGTGCCTTTCCGGAATCAGGCTCTGCCGAGGACGAGAGCCATGAGATGTTCCTCCTCTGGGCAAGCCCGGGTCCCAGATCCTGTTGTGCCTGTGAATAGGCTGCAGGGGGACGGTGAAGACCAGCAACAGCTTTCAGGGCTGCCACCTTCCGTGTGGGACAAGGAGCCGGACGTGTGCCTTTTCGGAAAGAGGCTATGCCGAGGACGAGAGCCATGAGATGTTCCTCCTCTGGGCAAGCCCGGGTCCCAGATCCTGTTGTGCCTGTGAATAGGCTGCAGGGGGACGGTGAAGACCAGCAACAGCTTTCAGGGCTGCCACCTTCCGTGTGGGACAAGGAGCCGGACATGTGCCTTTTCGGAATCGGGCTCTGCCGAGGACGAGAGCCATGAGATGTTCCTCCTCTGGGCAAGCCCGGGTCCCAGATCCTGTTGTGCCTGTGAATAGGCTGCAGGGGGACGGTGAAGACCAGCAACAGCTTTCCGGCCTGCCACCTTCCGTGTGGGACAAGGAGCCGGACGTGTGCCTTTTCGGAATCGGGCTCTGCCGAGGACGAGATCCATGAGATGTTCCTCCTCTGGGCAAGCCCGGGTCCCAGATCCTGTTGTGCCTGTGAATAGGCTGCAGGGGGACGGTGAAGACCAGCAACAGCTTTCAGGGCTGCCACCTTCCGTGTGGGACAAGGAGCCGGACATGTGCCTTTTCGGAATCGGTCTCTGCCGAGGACGAGAGCCATGAGATGTTCCTCCTCTGGGCAAGCCCGGGTCCCAGATCCTGTTGTGCCTGTGAATAGGCTGCAGGGGGACGGTGAAGACCAGGAAGAGCTTTCCGGCCTGCCACCTTCCGTGTGGGACAAGGAGCCGGACGTGTGCCTTTTCGGAATCGGGCTCTGCCGAGGACGAGATCCATGAGATGTTCCTCCTCTGGGCAAGCCCGGGTCCCAGATCCTGTTGTGCCTGTGAATAGGCTGCAGGGGGACGGTGAAGACCACCAAGAGCTTTCCGGCCTGCCACCTTCCGTGTGGGACAAGGAGCAGGACATGTGCCTTTCCGGAATCAGGCTCTGCCGAGGACGAGAGCCATGAGATGTTCCTCCTCTGGGCAAGCCCGGGTCCTGAATCCTGTTGTGCCTGTGAATAGGCTGCAGGGGGACGGTGAAGACCAGCAACATCTTTCAGGGCTGCCACCTTCCGTGTGGGACAAGGAGCCGGACGTGTGCCTTTTCGGAAAGAGACTCTGCCGAGGACGAGATCCATGAGATGTTCCTCCTCTGGGCAAGCCCGGGTCCCAGATCCTGTTGTGCCTGTGAATAGGCTGCAGGGGGACGGTGAAGACCACCAAGAGCTTTCCGGCCTGCCACCTTCCGTGTGGGACAAGGAGCAGGACATGTGCCTTTCCGGAATCAGGCTCTGCCGAGGACGAGAGCCATGAGATGTTCCTCCTCTGGGCAAGCCCGGGTCCCAGATCCTGTTGTGCCTGTGAATAGGCTGCAGGGGGACGGTGAAGACCAGCAACAGCTTTCCGGCCTGCCACCTTCCGTGTGGGACAAGGAGCCGGACGTGTGCCTTTTCAAAAGAGGCTCTGCCAAGGACGAGAGCCATGAGATGTTCCTCCTCTGGGCAAGCCCGGGTCCCAGATCCTGTTGTGCCTGTGAATAGGCTGCAGGGGGACGGTGAAGACCAGCAACAGCTTTCCGGCCTGCCACCTTCCGTGTGGGACAAGGAGCAGGACATGTGCCTTTCCGGAAAGAGGCTCTGCCGATGACGAGAGCCATGAGATGTTCCTCCTCTGGGCAAGCCCGGGTCCTGTATCCTGTTGTGCCTGTGAATAGGCTGCAGGGGGACGGTGAAGACCAGCAACATCTTTCAGGGCTGCCACCTTCCGTGTGGGACAAGGAGCCGGACGTGTGCCTTTTCGGAAAGAGACTCTGCCGAGGACGAGATCCATGAGATGTTCCTCCTCTGGGCAAGCCCGGGTCCCAGATCCTGTTGTGCCTGTGAATAGGCTGCAGGGGGACGGTGAAGACCACCAAGAGCTTTCCGGCCTGCCACCTTCCGTGTGGGACAAGGAGCAGGACATGTGCCTTTCCGGAATCAGGCTCTGCCGAGGACGAGAGCCATGAGATGTTCCTCCTCTGGGCAAGCCCGGGTCCCAGATCCTGTTGTGCCTGTGAATAGGCTGCAGGGGGACGGTGAAGACCAGCAACAGCTTTCAGGGCTGCCACCTTCCGTGTGGGACAAGGAGCCGGACGTGTGCCTTTTCGGAATCGGGCTCTGCCGAGGACGAGAGCCATGAGATGTTGCTCCTCTGGGCAAGCCCGGGTCCCAGATCCTGTTGTGCCTGTGAATAGGCTGCAGGGGGACGGTGAAGAACAGCAACAGCTTTCCGGCCTGCCACCTTCCGTGTGGGACAAGGAGCCGGACGTGTGCCTTTTCGAAAAGAGGCTCTGCCGAGGACGAGAGCCATGAGATGTTCCTCCTCTGGGCAAGCCCGGGTCCCAGATCCTGTTGTGCCTGTGAATAGGCTGCAGGGGGACGGTGAAGACCAGCAACAGCTTTCCGGCCTGCCACCATCCGTGTGGGACAAGGAGCCGGACGTGTGCCTTTCCAGAATCAGGCTCTGCCGAGGACGAGAGCCATGAGATGTTCCTCCTCTGGGCAAACCCGGGTCCCAGATCCTGTTGTGCCTGTGAATAGGCTGCAGGGGGACGGTGAAGACCAGCAACAGCTTTCCGGCCTGCCACCATCCGTGTGGGACAAGGAGCCGGACGTGTGCCTTTTCGGAATCGGGCTCTGCCGAGGACGAGAGCCATGAGATGTTCCTCCTCTGGGCAAGCCCGGGTCCCAGATCCTGTTGTGCCTGTGAATAGGCTGCAGGGGGACGGTGAAGACCAGCAAGAGCTTTCCGGCCTGCCACCTTCCGTGTGGGACAAGTAGCCGGACATGTGCCTTTCCGGAATCAGGCTCTGCCGAGGACGAGAGCCATGAGATGTTCCTCCTCTGGGCAAGCCCGGGTCCCAGATCCTGTTGTGCCTGTGAATAGGCTGCAGGGGGACGGTGAAGACCAGCAACAGCTTTCCGGCCTGCCACCTTCCGTGTGGGACAAGGAGCCGGACGTGTGCCTTTTCGGAATCGGGCTCTGCCGAGGACGAGAGCCATGAGATGTTCCTCCTCTGGGCAAGCCCGGATCCCAGATCCTGTTGTGCCTGTGAATACGCTGCAGGGGGACGGTGAAGACCAGCAACAGCTTTCAGGGCTGCCACCTTCCGTGTGGGACAAGGAGCCGGACGTGTGCCTTTACGGAATCAGGCTCTGCCGAGGACGAGAGCCATGAGATGTTCCTCCTCTGGGCAAGCCCGGGTCCCAGATCCTGTTGTGCCTGTGAATAGGCTGCAGGGGGATGGTGAAGACCAGCAACATCTTTCCAGCCTGCCACCTTCCGTGTGGCACAAGGAGCCGGACGTGTGCCTTTCCAGAATCAGGCTCTGCCGAGGACGAGAGACATGAGATGTTCCTCCTCTGGGCAAGCCCGGGTCCCAGATCCTGTTGTGCCTGTGAATAGGCTGCAGGGGGACGGTGAAGACCAGCAACAGCTTTCAGGGCTGCCACCTTCCGTGTGGGACAAGGAGCCGGACATGTGCCTTTTCGGAAAGACACTCTGCCGAGGATGAGAGCCATGAGATGTTCCTCCTCTGGGCAAGACCGGGTCCCGGATCCTGTTGTGCCTGTGAATACGCTGCAGGGGGACGGTGAAGACCAGCAACAGCTTTCCGGCCTGCCACCTTCCGTGTGGGACAAGGAGCCGGACGTGTGCCTTTCCAGAATCGGGCTCTGCCGAGGACGAGAGCCATGAGATGTTCCTCCTCTGGGCAAGCCCGGGTCCCAGATCCTGTTGTGCCTGTGAATAGGCTGCAGGGGGACGGTGAAGACCAGCAACAGCTTTCAGGGCTGCCACCTTCCGTGTGGGACAAGGAGCCGGACGTGTGCCTTTTCGGAAAGAGGCTCTGCCGAGGACGAGAGCCATGAGATGTTGCTCCTCTGGGCAAGCCCGGGTCCCAGATCCTGTTGTGCCTGTGAATAGGCTGCAGGGGGACGGTGAAGAACAGCAACAGCTTTCCGGCCTGCCACCTTCCGTGTGGGACAAGGAGCCGGACGTGTGCCTTTTCGAAAAGAGGCTCTGCCGAGGACGAGAGCCATGAGATGTTCCTCCTCTGGGCAAGCCCGGGTCCCAGATCCTGTTGTGCCTGTGAATAGGCTGCAGGGGGACGGTGAAGACCAGCAACAGCTTTCCGGCCTGCCACCTTCCGTGTGGGACAAGGAGCCGGACGTGTGCCTTTACGGAATCAGGCTCTGCCGAGGACGAGAGCCATGAGATGTTCCTCCTCTGGGCAAGCCCGGGTCCCAGATCCTGTTGTGCCTGTGAATAGGCTGCAGGGGGACGGTGAAGACCAGCAACAGCTTTCCGGCCTACCACCTTCCGTGTGGGACAATGAGCCGGACGTGTGCCTTTCCAGAATTAGACTCTGCCGAGGACGAGAGACATGAGATGTTCCTCCTCTGGGCAAGCCCGGGTCCCAGATCCTGTTGTGCCTGTGAATAGGCTGCAGGGGGACGGTGAAGACCAGCAACAGCTTTCCGGCCTGCCACCTTCCGTGTGGGACAAGGAGCCGGACGTGTGCCTTTTCGGAATCGGGCTCTGCCGAGGACGAGAGCCATGAGATGTTCCTCCTCTGGGCAAGCCCGGGTCCCAGATCCTGTTGTGCCTGTGAATAGGCTGCAGGGGGACGGTGAAGACCAGCAACAGCTTTCCGGCCTACCACCTTCCGTGTGGGACAAGGAGCCGGACGTGTGCCTTTCCAGAATCAGGCTCTGCCGAGGACGAGAGCCATGAGATGTTCCTCCTCTGGGCAAGCCCGGGTCCCAGATCCTGTTGTGCCTGTGAATAGGCTGCAGGGGGACGGTGAAGACCAGCAACAGCTTTCAGGGCTGCCACCTTCCGTGTGGGACAAGGAGCCGGACGTGTGCCTTTTCGGAATCGGGCCCTGCCGAGGACGAGAGCCATGAGATGTTCCTCCTCTGGGCAAGCCCGGGTCCCAGATCCTGTTGTGCCTGTGAATAGGCTGCAGGGGGACGGTGAAGACCAGGAAGAGCTTTCCGGCCTGCCACCTTCCGTGTGGGACAAGGAGCCGGACGTGTGCCTTTTCGGAATCGGGCTCTGCCGAGGACGAGAGCCATGAGATGTTCCTCCTCTGGGCAAGCCCGGGTCCCAGATCCTGTTGTGCCTGTGAATAGGCTGCAGGGGGACGGTGAAGACCACCAAGAGCTTTCCGGCCTGCCACCTTCCGTGTGGGACAAGGAGCAGGACATGTGCCTTTCCGGAATCAGGCTCTGCCGAGGACGAGAGCCATGAGATGTTCCTCCTCTGGGCAAGCCCGGGTCCTGAATCCTGTTGTGCCTGTGAATAGGCTGCAGGGGGACGGTGAAGACCAGCAACATCTTTCAGGGCTGCCACCTTCCGTGTGGGACAAGGAGCCGGACGTGTGCCTTTTCGGAAAGAGACTCTGCCGAGGACGAGATCCATGAGATGTTCCTCCTCTGGGCAAGCCCGGGTCCCAGATCCTGTTGTGCCTGTGAATAGGCTGCAGGGGGACGGTGAAGACCAGCAACAGCTTTCCGGCCTGCCACCTTCCGTGTGGGACAAGGAGCCGGACATGTGCCTTTTCGGAATCGGGCTCTGCCGAGGACGAGAGCCATGAGATGTTCCTCCTCTGGGCAAGCCCGGGTCCCAGATCCTGTTGTGCCTGTGAATAGGCTGCAGGGGGACGGTGAAGACCACCAAGAGCTTTCCGGCCTGCCACCTTCCGTGTGGGACAAGGAGCAGGACATGTGCCTTTCCGGAATCAGGCTCTGCCGAGGACGAGAGCCATGAGATGTTCCTCCTCTGGGCAAGCCCGGGTCCTGAATCCTGTTGTGCCTGTGAATAGGCTGCAGGGGGACGGTGAAGACCAGCAACATCTTTCAGGGCTGCCACCTTCCGTGTGGGACAAGGAGCCGGACGTGTGCCTTTTCGGAAAGAGTCTCTGCCGAGGACGAGATCCATGAGATGTTCCTCCTCTGGGCAAGCCCGGGTCCCAGATCCTGTTGTGCCTGTGAATAGGCTGCAGGGGGACGGTGAAGACCACCAAGAGCTTTCCGGCCTGCCACCTTCCGTGTGGGACAAGGAGCAGGACATGTGCCTTTCCGGAATCAGGCTCTGCCGAGGACGAGAGCCATGAGATGTTCCTCCTCTGGGCAAGCCCGGGTCCCAGATCCTGTTGTGCCTGTGAATAGGCTGCAGGGGGACGGTGAAGACCAGCAACAGCTTTCCGGCCTGCCACCTTCCGTGTGGGACAAGGAGCCGGACGTGTGCCTTTTCAAAAGAGGCTCTGCCAAGGACGAGAGCCATGAGATGTTCCTCCTCTGGGCAAGCCCGGGTCCCAGATCCTGTTGTGCCTGTGAATAGGCTGCAGGGGGACGGTGAAGACCAGCAACAGCTTTCCGGCCTGCCACCTTCCGTGTGGGACAAGGAGCAGGACATGTGCCTTTCCGGAAAGAGGCTCTGCCGATGACGAGAGCCATGAGATGTTCCTCCTCTGGGCAAGCCCGGGTCCTGAATCCTGTTGTGCCTGTGAATAGGCTGCAGGGGGACGGTGAAGACCAGCAACATCTTTCAGGGCTGCCACCTTCCGTGTGGGACAAGGAGCCGGACGTGTGCCTTTTCGGAAAGAGACTCTGCCGAGGACGAGATCCATGAGATGTTCCTCCTCTGGGCAAGCCCGGGTCCCAGATCCTGTTGTGCCTGTGAATAGGCTGCAGGGGGACGGTGAAGACCACCAAGAGCTTTCCGGCCTGCCACCTTCCGTGTGGGACAAGGAGCAGGACATGTGCCTTTCCGGAATCAGGCTCTGCCGAGGACGAGAGCCATGAGATGTTCCTCCTCTGGGCAAGCCCGGGTCCCAGATCCTGTTGTGCCTGTGAATAGGCTGCAGGGGGACGGTGAAGACCAGCAACAGCTTTCAGGGCTGCCACCTTCCGTGTGGGACAAGGAGCCGGACGTGTGCCTTTTCGGAATCGGGCTCTGCCGAGGACGAGAGCCATGAGATGTTGCTCCTCTGGGCAAGCCCGGGTCCCAGATCCTGTTGTGCCTGTGAATAGGCTGCAGGGGGACGGTGAAGAACAGCAACAGCTTTCCGGCCTGCCACCTTCCGTGTGGGACAAGGAGCCGGACGTGTGCCTTTTCGAAAAGAGGCTCTGCCGAGGACGAGAGCCATGAGATGTTCCTCCTCTGGGCAAGCCCGGGTCCCAGATCCTGTTGTGCCTGTGAATAGGCTGCAGGGGGACGGTGAAGACCAGCAACAGCTTTCCGGCCTGCCACCATCCGTGTGGGACAAGGAGCCGGACGTGTGCCTTTCCAGAATCAGGCTCTGCCGAGGACGAGAGCCATGAGATGTTCCTCCTCTGGGCAAACCCGGGTCCCAGATCCTGTTGTGCCTGTGAATAGGCTGCAGGGGGACGGTGAAGACCAGCAACAGCTTTCCGGCCTGCCACCATCCGTGTGGGACAAGGAGCCGGACGTGTGCCTTTTCGGAATCGGGCTCTGCCGAGGACGAGAGCCATGAGATGTTCCTCCTCTGGGCAAGCCCGGGTCCCAGATCCTGTTGTGCCTGTGAATAGGCTGCAGGGGGACGGTGAAGACCAGCAAGAGCTTTCCGGCCTGCCACCTTCCGTGTGGGACAAGTAGCCGGACATGTGCCTTTCCGGAATCAGGCTCTGCCGAGGACGAGAGCCATGAGATGTTCCTCCTCTGGGCAAGCCCGGGTCCCAGATCCTGTTGTGCCTGTGAATAGGCTGCAGGGGGACGGTGAAGACCAGCAACAGCTTTCCGGCCTGCCACCTTCCGTGTGGGACAAGGAGCCGGACGTGTGCCTTTTCGGAATCGGGCTCTGCCGAGGACGAGAGCCATGAGATGTTCCTCCTCTGGGCAAGCCCGGATCCCAGATCCTGTTGTGCCTGTGAATACGCTGCAGGGGGACGGTGAAGACCAGCAACAGCTTTCAGGGCTGCCACCTTCCGTGTGGGACAAGGAGCCGGACGTGTGCCTTTACGGAATCAGGCTCTGCCGAGGACGAGAGCCATGAGATGTTCCTCCTCTGGGCAAGCCCGGGTCCCAGATCCTGTTGTGCCTGTGAATAGGCTGCAGGGGGATGGTGAAGACCAGCAACATCTTTCCAGCCTGCCACCTTCCGTGTGGCACAAGGAGCCGGACGTGTGCCTTTCCAGAATCAGGCTCTGCCGAGGACGAGAGACATGAGATGTTCCTCCTCTGGGCAAGCCCGGGTCCCAGATCCTGTTGTGCCTGTGAATAGGCTGCAGGGGGACGGTGAAGACCAGCAACAGCTTTCAGGGCTGCCACCTTCCGTGTGGGACAAGGAGCCGGACATGTGCCTTTTCGGAAAGACACTCTGCCGAGGATGAGAGCCATGAGATGTTCCTCCTCTGGGCAAGACCGGGTCCCGGATCCTGTTGTGCCTGTGAATACGCTGCAGGGGGACGGTGAAGACCAGCAACAGCTTTCCGGCCTGCCACCTTCCGTGTGGGACAAGGAGCCGGACGTGTGCCTTTCCAGAATCGGGCTCTGCCGAGGACGAGAGCCATGAGATGTTCCTCCTCTGGGCAAGCCCGGGTCCCAGATCCTGTTGTGCCTGTGAATAGGCTGCAGGGGGACGGTGAAGACCAGCAACAGCTTTCAGGGCTGCCACCTTCCGTGTGGGACAAGGAGCCGGACGTGTGCCTTTTCGGAAAGAGGCTCTGCCGAGGACGAGAGCCATGAGATGTTGCTCCTCTGGGCAAGCCCGGGTCCCAGATCCTGTTGTGCCTGTGAATAGGCTGCAGGGGGACGGTGAAGAACAGCAACAGCTTTCCGGCCTGCCACCTTCCGTGTGGGACAAGGAGCCGGACGTGTGCCTTTTCGAAAAGAGGCTCTGCCGAGGACGAGAGCCATGAGATGTTCCTCCTCTGGGCAAGCCCGGGTCCCAGATCCTGTTGTGCCTGTGAATAGGCTGCAGGGGGACGGTGAAGACCAGCAACAGCTTTCCGGCCTGCCACCTTCCGTGTGGGACAAGGAGCCGGACGTGTGCCTTTCCAGAATCAGGCTCTGCCGAGGACGAGAGCCATGAGATGTTCCTCCTCTGGGCAAACCCGGGTCCCAGATCCTGTTGTGCCTGTGAATAGGCTGCAGGGGGACGGTGAAGACCAGCAACAGCTTTCCGGCCTACCACCTTCCGTGTGGGACAATGAGCCGGACGTGTGCCTTTCCAGAATTAGACTCTGCCGAGGACGAGAGACATGAGATGTTCCTCCTCTGGGCAAGCCCGGGTCCCAGATCCTGTTGTGCCTGTGAATAGGCTGCAGGGGGACGGTGAAGACCAGCAACAGCTTTCCGGCCTGCCACCTTCCGTGTGGGACAAGGAGCCGGACGTGTGCCTTTTCGGAATCGGGCTCTGCCGAGGACGAGATCCATGAGATGTTCCTCCTCTGGGCAAGCCCGGGTCCCAGATCCTGTTGTGCCTGTGAATAGGCTGCAGGGGGACGGTGAAGACCAGCAACAGCTTTCCGGCCTGCCACCTTCCGTGTGGGACAAGGAGCCGGACGTGTGCCTTTCCAGAATCAGGCTCTGCCGAGGACGAGAGCCATGAGATGTTCCTCCTCTGGGCAAGCCCGGGTCCCAGATCCTGTTGTGCCTGTGAATAGGCTGCAGGGGGACGGTGAAGACCAGCAACAGCTTTCAGGGCTGCCACCTTCCGTGTGGGACAAGGAGCCGGACGTGTGCCTTTTCGGAATCGGGCCCTGCCGAGGACGAGAGCCATGAGATGTTCCTCCTCTGGGCAAGCCCGGGTCCCAGATCCTGTTGTGCCTGTGAATAGGCTGCAGGGGGACGGTGAAGACCAGGAAGAGCTTTCCGGCCTGCCACCTTCCGTGTGGGACAAGGAGCCGGACGTGTGCCTTTTCGGAATCGGGCTCTGCCGAGGACGAGAGCCATGAGATGTTCCTCCTCTGGGCAAGCCCGGGTCCCAGATCCTGTTGTGCCTGTGAATAGGCTGCAGGGGGACGGTGAAGACCACCAAGAGCTTTCCGGCCTGCCACCTTCCGTGTGGGACAAGGAGCAGGACATGTGCCTTTCCGGAATCAGGCTCTGCCGAGGACGAGAGCCATGAGATGTTCCTCCTCTGGGCAAGCCCGGGTCCTGAATCCTGTTGTGCCTGTGAATAGGCTGCAGGGGGACGGTGAAGACCAGCAACATCTTTCAGGGCTGCCACCTTCCGTGTGGGACAAGGAGCCGGACGTGTGCCTTTTCGGAAAGAGACTCTGCCGAGGACGAGATCCATGAGATGTTCCTCCTCTGGGCAAGCCCGGGTCCCAGATCCTGTTGTGCCTGTGAATAGGCTGCAGGGGGACGGTGAAGACCAGCAACAGCTTTCCGGCCTGCCACCTTCCGTGTGGGACAAGGAGCCGGACATGTGCCTTTTCGGAATCGGGCTCTGCCGAGGACGAGAGCCATGAGATGTTCCTCCTCTGGGCAAGCCCGGGTCCCAGATCCTGTTGTGCCTGTGAATAGGC
The DNA here is from genome assembly GCF_929443795.1 of Astur gentilis. Classification (NCBI taxonomy): domain Eukaryota; kingdom Metazoa; phylum Chordata; class Aves; order Accipitriformes; family Accipitridae; genus Astur; species Astur gentilis. Next base: position 7,159,682 of record NW_026060868.1, on the reverse strand, counting down.
TGCAGGGGGACGGTGAAGACCAGCAACAGCTTTCCGGCCTGCCACCTTCCGTGTGGGACAAGGAGCCGGACGTGTGCCTTTTCGGAATCGGGCTCTGCCGAGGACGAGATCCATGAGATGTTCCTCCTCTGGGCAAGCCCGGGTCCCAGATCCTGTTGTGCCTGTGAATAGGCTGCAGGGGGACGGTGAAGACCAGCAACAGCTTTCCGGCCTACCACCTTCCGTGTGGGACAAGGAGCCGGACGTGTGCCTTTCCAGAATCAGGCTCTGCCGAGGACGAGAGCCATGAGATGTTCCTCCTCTGGGCAAGCCCGGGTCCCAGATCCTGTTGTGCCTGTGAATAGGCTGCAGGGGGACGGTGAAGACCAGCAACAGCTTTCAGGGCTGCCACCTTCCGTGTGGGACAAGGAGCCGGACGTGTGCCTTTTCGGAATCGGGCCCTGCCGAGGACGAGAGCCATGAGATGTTCCTCCTCTGGGCATGCCCGGGTCCCAGATCCTGTTGTGCCTGTGAATAGGCTGCAGGGGGACGGTGAAGACCAGGAAGAGCTTTCCGGCCTGCCACCTTCCGTGTGGGACAAGGAGCCGGACGTGTGCCTTTTCGGAATCGGGCTCTGCCGAGGACGAGAGCCATGAGATGTTCCTCCTCTGGGCAAGCCCGGGTCCCAGATCCTGTTGTGCCTGTGAATAGGCTGCAGGGGGACGGTGAAGACCACCAAGAGCTTTCCGGCCTGCCACCTTCCGTGTGGGACAAGGAGCAGGACATGTGCCTTTCCGGAATCAGGCTCTGCCGAGGACGAGAGCCATGAGATGTTCCTCCTCTGGGCAAGCCCGGGTCCTGAATCCTGTTGTGCCTGTGAATAGGCTGCAGGGGGACGGTGAAGACCAGCAACATCTTTCAGGGCTGCCACCTTCCGTGTGGGACAAGGAGCCGGACGTGTGCCTTTTCGGAAAGAGACTCTGCCGAGGATGAGATCCATGAGATGTTCCTCCTCTGGGCAAGCCCGGGTCCCAGATCCTGTTGTGCCTGTGAATAGGCTGCAGGGGGACGGTGAAGACCACCAAGAGCTTTCCGGCCTGCCACCTTCCGTGTGGGACAAGGAGCAGGACATGTGCCTTACCGGAATCAGGCTCTGCCGAGGACGAGAGCCATGAGATGTTCCTCCTCTGGGCAAGCCCGGGTCCCAGATCCTGTTGTGCCTGTGAATAGGCTGCAGGGGGACGGTGAAGACCAGCAACAGCTTTCAGGGCTGCCACCTTCCGTGTGGGACAAGGAGCCGGACGTGTGCCTTTTCGGAAAGAGGCTCTGCCGAGGACGAGAGCCATGAGATGTTGCTCCTCTGGGCAATCCCGGGTCCCAGATCCTGTTGTGCCTGTGAATAGGCTGCAGGGGGACGGTGAAGACCAGCAACAGCTTTCCGGCCTGCCACCTTCCGTGTGGGACAAGGAGCCGGACGTGTGCCTTTTCGAAAAGAGGCTCTGCCGAGGACGAGAGCCATGAGATGTTCCTCCTCTGGGCAAGCCCGGGTCCCAGATCCTGTTGTGCCTGTGAATAGGCTGCAGGGGGACGGTGAAGACCAGCAACAGCTTTCCGGCCTGCCACCATCCGTGTGGGACAAGGAGCCGGACGTGTGCCTTTCCAGAATCAGGCTCTGCCGAGGACGAGAGCCATGAGATGTTCCTCCTCTGGGCAAACCCGGGTCCCAGATCCTGTTGTGCCTGTGAATAGGCTGCAGGGGGACGGTGAAGACCAGCAACAGCTTTCAGGGCTGCCACCTTCCGTGTGGGACAAGGAGCCAGACGTGTGACTTTTCGGAATCGGGCTCTGCCGAGGACGAGAGCCATGAGATGTTCCTCCTCTGGGCAAGCCCGGGTCCCAGATCCTGTTGTGCCTGTGAATAGGCTGCAGGGGGACGGTGAAGAACAGCAACAGCTTTCCGGCCTGCCACCTTCCGTGTGGGACAAGGAGCCGGACGTGTGCCTTTTCGGAATCGGGCTCTGCCGAGGACGAGATCCATGAGATGTTCCTCCTCTGGGCAAGCCCGGGTCCCAGATCCTGTTGTGTCTGTGAATAGGCTGCAGGGGGACGGTGAAGACCACCAAGAGCTTTCCGGCCAGCCACCTTCCGTGTGGGACAAGGAGCAGGACATGTGCCTTTCAGGAATAAGGCTCTGCCGAGGACGAGAGCCATGAGATGTTCCTCCTCTGGGCAAGCCCGGGTCCCAGATCCTGTTGTGCCTGTGAATAGGCTGCAGGGGGACGGTGAAGACCAGCAACAGCTTTCAGGGCTGCCACCTTCCGTGTGGGACAAGGAGCCGGACGTGTGCCTTTTCGGAATCAGGCTCTGCCGAGGACGAGAGCCATGAGATGTTCCTCCTCTGGGCAAGCCCGGGTCCCAGATCCTGTTGTGCCTGTGAATAGGCTGCAGGGGGATGGTGAAGACCAGCAACATCTTTCCAGCCTGCCACCTTCCGTGTGGCACAAGGAGCCGGACGTGTGCCTTTCCAGAATCAGGCTCTGCCGAGGACGAGAGACATGAGATGTTCCTCCTCTGGGCAAGCCCCGGTCCCAGATCCTGTTGTGCCTGTGAATAGGCTGCAGGGGGACGGTGAAGAACAGCAACAGCTTTCCGGCCTGCCACCTTCCGTGTGGGACAAGGAGCCGGACGTGTGCCTTTCCGGAATCAGGCTCTGCCGAGGACGAGAGCCATGAGATGTTCCTCCTCTGGGCAAGCCCGGGTCCTGAATCCTGTTGTGCCTGTGAATAGGCTGCAGGGGGATGGTGAAGACCAGCAGCATCTTTCCAGCCTGCCACCTTCCGTGTGGCACAAGGAGCCGGACGTGTGCCTTTCCAGAATCAGGCTCTGCCGAGGACGAGAGACATGAGATGTTCCTCCTCTGGGCAAGCCCCGGTCCCAGATCCTGTTGTGCCTGTGAATAGGCTGCAGGGGGACGGTGAAGACCAGCAACAGCTTTCAGGGCTGCCACCTTCCGTGTGGGACAAGGAGCCGGACGTGTGCCTTTCCGGAATCAGGCTCTGCCGAGGACGAGAGCCATGAGATGTTCCTCCTCTGGGCAAGCCCGGGTCCTGAATCCTGTTGTGCCTGTGAATACGCTGCAGGGGGACGGTGAAGACCAGCAACATCTTTCAGGGCTGCCACCTTCCGTGTGGGACAAGGAGCCGGACGTGTGCCTTTTCGGAAAGAGACTCTGCCGAGGATGAGAGCCATGAGATGTTCCTCCTCTGGGCAAGACCGGGTCCCGGATCCTGTTGTGCCTGTGAATACGCTGCAGGGGGACGGTGAAGACCAGCAACAGCTTTCCGGCCTGCCACCTTCCGTGTGGGACAAGGAGCCGGACGTGTGCCTTTCCAGAATCGGGCTCTGCCGAGGACGAGAGCCATGAGATGTTCCTCCTCTGGGCAAGCCCGGGTCCCAGATCCTGTTGTGCCTGTGAATACGCTGCAGGGGGACGGTGAAGACCAGCAACAGCTTTCAGGGCTGCCACCTTCCGTGTGGGACAAGGAGCCGGACGTGTGCCTTTTCGGAAAGAGGCTCTGCCGAGGACGAGAGCCATGAGATGTTGCTCCTCTGGGCAAGCCCGGGTCCCAGATCCTGTTGTGCCTGTGAATAGGCTGCAGGGGGACGGTGAAGACCAGCAACAGCTTTCCGGCCTGCCACCTTCCGTGTGGGACAAGGAGCCGGACGTGTGCCTTTTCGAAAAGAGGCTCTGCCGAGGACGAGAGCCATGAGATGTTCCTCCTCTGGGCAAGCCCGGGTCCCAGATCCTGTTGTGCCTGTGAATAGGCTGCAGGGGGACGGTGAAGACCAGCAACAGCTTTCCGGCCTGCCACCATCCGTGTGGGACAAGGAGCCGGACGTGTGCCTTTCCAGAATCAGGCTCTGCCGAGGACGAGATCCATGAGATGTTCCTCCTCTGGGCAAACCCGGGTCCCAGATCCTGTTGTGCCTGTGAATAGGCTGCAGGGGGACGGTGAAGACCAGCAACAGCTTTCAGGGCTGCCACCTTCCGTGTGGGACAAGGAGCCAGACGTGTGACTTTTCGGAATCGGGCTCTGCCGAGGACGAGAGCCATGAGATGTTCCTCCTCTGGGCAAGCCCGGGTCCCAGATCCTGTTGTGCCTGTGAATAGGCTGCAGGGGGACGGTGAAGACCAGCAACAGCTTTCCGGCCTGCCACCTTCCGTGTGGGACAAGGAGCCGGACGTGTGCCTTTTCGGAATCGGGCTCTGCCGAGGACGAGATCCATGAGATGTTCCTCCTCTGGGCAAGCCCGGGTCCCAGATCCTGTTGTGTCTGTGAATAGGCTGCAGGGGGACGGTGAAGACCACCAAGAGCTTTCCGGCCAGCCACCTTCCGTGTGGGACAAGGAGCAGGACATGTGCCTTTCAGGAATAAGGCTCTGCCGAGGACGAGAGCCATGAGATGTTCCTCCTCTGGGCAAGCCCGGGTCCCAGATCCTGTTGTGCCTGTGAATAGGCTGCAGGGGGACGGTGAAGACCAGCAACAGCTTTCAGGGCTGCCACCTTCCGTGTGGGACAAGGAGCCGGACGTGTGCCTTTTCGGAATCAGGCTCTGCCGAGGACGAGAGCCATGAGATGTTCCTCCTCTGGGCAAGCCCGGGTCCCAGATCCTGTTGTGCCTGTGAATAGGCTGCAGGGGGATGGTGAAGACCAGCAACATCTTTCCAGCCTGCCACCTTCCGTGTGGCACAAGGAGCCGGACGTGTGCCTTTCCAGAATCAGGCTCTGCCGAGGACGAGAGACATGAGATGTTCCTCCTCTGGGCAAGCCCCGGTCCCAGATCCTGTTGTGCCTGTGAATAGGCTGCAGGGGGACGGTGAAGAACAGCAACAGCTTTCCGGCCTGCCACCTTCCGTGTGGGACAAGGAGCCGGACGTGTGCCTTTCCGGAATCAGGCTCTGCCGAGGACGAGAGCCATGAGATGTTCCTCCTCTGGGCAAGCCCGGGTCCTGAATCCTGTTGTGCCTGTGAATAGGCTGCAGGGGGATGGTGAAGACCAGCAGCATCTTTCCAGCCTGCCACCTTCCGTGTGGGACAAGGAGCCGGACGTGTGCCTTTTCGGAAAGAGACTCTGCCGAGGATGAGAGCCATGAGATGTTCCTCCTCTGGGCAAGACCGGGTCCCGGATCCTGTTGTGCCTGTGAATACGCTGCAGGGGGACGGTGAAGACCAGCAACAGCTTTCCGGCCTGCCACCTCCCGTGTGGGACAAGGAGCCGGACGTGTGCCTTTCCAGAATCGGGCTCTGCCGAGGACGAGAGCCATGAGATGTTCCTCCTCTGGGCAAGCCCGGGTCCCAGATCCTGTTGTGCCTGTGAATACGCTGCAGGGGGACGGTGAAGACCAGCAACAGCTTTCAGGGCTGCCACCTTCCGTGTGGGACAAGGAGCCGGACGTGTGCCTTTTCGGAAAGAGGCTCTGCCGAGGACGAGAGCCATGAGATGTTGCTCCTCTGGGCAAGCCCGGGTCCCAGATCCTGTTGTGCCTGTGAATAGGCTGCAGGGGTACGGTGAAGAACAGCAACAGCTTTCCGGCCTGCCACCTTCCGTGTGGGACAAGGAGCCGGACGTGTGCCTTTACGGAAACAGGCTCTGCCGAGGACGAGAGCCATGAGATGTTCCTCCTCTGGGCAAGCCCGGGTCCCAGATCCTGTTGTGCCTGTGTATAGGCTGCAGGGGGACGGTGAAGACCAGCAACAGCTTTCCGGCCTGCCACCATCCGTGTGGGACAAGGAGCCGGACGTGTGCCTTTCCAGAATCAGGCTCTGCCGAGGACGAGAGCCATGAGATGTTCCTCCTCTGGGCAAACCCGGGTCCCAGATCCTGTTGTGCCTGTGAATAGGCTGCAGGGGGACGGTGAAGACGAGCAACAGCTTTCCGGCCTGCCACCATCCGTGTGGGACAAGGAGCCGGACGTGTGCCTTTCCAGAATCAGGCTCTGCCGAGGACGAGAGCCATGAGATGTTCCTCCTCTGGGCAAGCCCGGGTCCCAGATCCTGTTGTGCCTGTGAATAGGCTGCAGGGGGACGGTGAAGACCAGCAACAGCTTTCAGGGCTGCCACCTTCCGTGTGGGACAAGGAGCCGGACCTGTGCCTTTTCGGAATCAGGCTCTGCCGAGGACGAGAGCCATGAGATGTTCCTCCTCTGGGCAAGCCCGGGTCCCAGATCCTGTTGTGCCTGTGAATAGGCTGCAGGGGGATGGTGAAGACCAGCAACATCTTTCCAGCCTGCCAACTTCCGTGTGGCACAAGGAGCCGGACGTGTGCCTTTCCAGAATCAGGCTCTGCCGAGGACGAGAGACATGAGATGTTCCTCCTCTGGGCAAGCCCCGGTCCCAGATCCTGTTGTGCCTGTGAATAGGCTGCAGGGGGACGGTGAAGACCAGCAACAGCTTTCAGGGCTGCCACCTTCCGTGTGGGACAAGGAGCCGGACGTGTGCCTTTTCGGAATCAGGCTCTGCCGAGGACGAGAGCCATGAGATGTTCCTCCTCTGGGCAAGCCCGGGTCCTGAATCCTGTTGTGCCTGTGAATAGGCTGCAGGGGGATGGTGAAGACCAGCAACATCTTTCCAGCCTGCCACCTTCCGTGTGGCACAAGGAGCCGCACGTGTGCCTTTCCAGAATCAGGCTCTGCCGAGGACGAGAGACATGAGATGTTCCTCCTCTGGGCAAGCCCCGGTCCCAGATGCTGTTGTGCCTGTGAATAGGCTGCAGGGGGACGGTGAAGACCAGCAACAGCTTTCAGGGCTGCCACCTTCCGTGTGGGACAAGGAGCCGGACGTGTGCCTTTCCGGAATCAGGCTCTGCCGAGGACGAGAGCCATGAGATGTTCCTCCTCTGGGCAAGCCCGGGTCCTGAATCCTGTTGTGCCTGTGAATAGGCTGCAGGGGGACGGTGAAGACCAGCAAGAGCTTTCAGGGCTGCCACCTTCCGTGTGGGACAAGGAGCCGGACGTGTGCCTTTTCGGAAAGAGACTCTGCCGAGGATGAGAGCCATGAGATGTTCCTCCTCTGGGCAAGACCGGGTCCCGGATCCTGTTGTGCCTGTGAATACGCTGCAGGGGGACGGTGAAGACCAGCAACAGCTTTCAGGGCTGCCACCTTCCGTGTGGGACAAGGAGCCGGACGTGTGCCTTTCCAGAATCGGGCTCTGCCGAGGACGAGAGCCATGAAATGTTCCTCCTCTGGGCAAGCCCGGGTCCCAGATCCTGTTGTGCCTGTGAATACGCTGCAGGGGGACGGTGAAGACCAGCAACAGCTTTCAGGGCTGCCACCTTCCGTGTGGGACAAGGAGCCGGACGTGTGCCTTTTCGGAAAGAGGCTCTGCCGAGGACGAGAGCCATGAGATGTTGCTCCTCTGGGCAAGCCCGGGTCCCAGATCCTGTTGTGCCTGTGAATAGGCTGCAGGGGGACGGTGAAGAACAGCAACAGCTTTCCGGCCTGCCACCTTCCGTGTGGGACAAGGAGCCGGACGTGTGCCTTTTCGAAAAGAGGCTCTGCCGAGGACGAGAGCCATGAGATGTTCCTCCTCTGGGCAAGCCCGGGTCCCAGATCCTGTTGTGCCTGTGAATAGGCTGCAGGGGGACGGTGAAGACCAGCAACAGCTTTCAGGGCTGCCACCTTCCGTGTGGGACAATGAGCCAGACGTGTGACTTTTCGGAATCGGGCTCTGCCGAGGACGAGAGCCATGAGATGTTCCTCCTCTGGGCAAGCCCGGGTCCCAGATCCTGTTGTGCCTGTGAATAGGCTGCAGGGGGACGGTGAAGACCAGCAACAGCTTTCCGGCCTGCCACCTTCCGTGTGGGACAAGGAGCCGGACGTGTGCCTTTTCGGAATCGGGCTCTGCCGAGGACGAGATCCATGAGATGTTCCTCCTCTGGGCAAGCCCGGGTCCCAGATCCTGTTGTGTCTGTGAATAGGCTGCAGGGGGACGGTGAAGACCACCAAGAGCTTTCCGGCCAGCCACCTTCCGTGTGGGACAAGGAGCAGGACATGTGCCTTTCCGGAATCAGGCTCTGCCGAGGACGAGAGCCATGAGATGTTCCTCCTCTGGGCAAGCCCGGGTCCCAGATCCTGTTGTGCCTGTGAATAGGCTGCAGGGGGACGGTGAAGACCAGCAACAGCTTTCAGGGCTGCCACCTTCCGTGTGGGACAAGGAGCCGGACATGTGCCTTTTCGGAATCAGGCTCTGCCGAGGACGAGAGCCATGAGATGTTCCTCCTCTGGGCAAGCCCGGGTCCCAGATCCTGTTGTGCCTGTGAATAGGCTGCAGGGGGATGGTGAAGACCAGCAACATCTTTCCAGCCTGCCACCTTCCGTGTGGCACAAGGAGCCGGACGTGTGCCTTTCCAGAATCAGGCTCTGCCGAGGACGAGAGCCATGAGATGTTCCTCCTCTGGGCAAGCCCCGGTCCCAGATCCTGTTGTGCCTGTGAATAGGCTGCAGGGGGACGGTGAAGACCAGCAACAGCTTTCAGGGCTGCCACCTTCCGTGTGGGACAAGGAGCCGGACGTGTGCCTTTCCGGAATCAGGCTCTGCCGAGGACGAGAGCCATGAGATGTTCCTCCTCTGGGCAAGCCCGGGTCCTGAATCCTGTTGTGCCTGTGAATAGGCTGCAGGGGGACGGTGAAGACCAGCAACATCTTTCAGGGCTGCCACCTTCCGTGTGGGACAAGGAGCCGGACGTGTGCCTTTTCGGAAAGAGACTCTGCCGAGGATGAGAGCCATGAGATGTTCCTCCTCTGGGCAAGACCGGGTCCCGGATCCTGTTGTGCCTGTGAATACGCTGCAGGGGGACGGTGAAGACCAGCAACAGCTTTCCGGCCTGCCACCTTCCGTGTGGGACAAGGAGCCGGACGTGTGCCTTTCCAGAATCGGGCTCTGCCGAGGACGAGAGCCATGAGATGTTCCTCCTCTGGGCAAGCCCGGGTCCCAGATCCTGTTGTGCCTGTGAATACGCTGCAGGGGGACGGTGAAGACCAGCAACAGCTTTCAGGGCTGCCACCTTCCGTGTGGGACAAGGAGCCGGACGTGTGCCTTTTCGGAAAGAGGCTCTGCCGAGGACGAGAGCCATGAGATGTTCCTCCTCTGGGCAAGCCCGGGTCCCAGATCCTGTTGTGCCTGTGAATAGGCTGCAGGGGGACGGTGAAGAACAGCAACAGCTTTCCGGCCTGCCACCTTCCGTGTGGGACAAGGAGCCGGACGTGTGCCTTTTCGAAAAGAGGCTCTGCCGAGGACGAGAGCCATGAGATGTTCCTCCTCTGGGCAAGCCCGGGTCCCAGATCCTGTTGTGCCTGTGAATAGGCTGCAGGGGGACGGTGAAGACCAGCAACAGCTTTCAGGGCTGCCACCTTCCGTGTGGGACAAGGAGCCGGACGTGTGCCTTTCCAGAATCAGGCTCTGCCGAGGACGAGATCCATGAGATGTTCCTCCTCTGGGCAAGCCCGGGTCCCAGATCCTGTTGTGCCTGTGAATAGGCTGCAGGGGGACGGTGAAGACCACCAAGAGCTTTCCGGCCTGCCACCTTCCGTGTGGGACAAGGAGCAGGACATGTGCCTTTCCGGAATCAGGCTCTGCCGAGGACGAGAGCCATGAGATGTTCCTCCTCTGGGCAAGCCCGGGTCCTGAATCCTGTTGTGCCTGTGAATAGGCTGCAGGGGGACGGTGAAGACCAGCAACATCTTTCAGGGCTGCCACCTTCCGTGTGGGACAAGGAGCCGGACGTGTGCCTTTTCGGAAAGAGACTCTGCCGAGGATGAGAGCCATGAGATGTTCCTCCTCTGGGCAAGACCGGGTCCCGGATCCTGTTGTGCCTGTGAATACGCTGCAGGGGGACGGTGAAGACCAGCAACAGCTTTCCGGCCTGCCACCTTCCGTGTGGGACAAGGAGCCGGACGTGTGCCTTTCCAGAATCGGGCTCTGCCGAGGACGAGAGCCATGAGATGTTCCTCCTCTGGGCAAGCCCGGGTCCCAGATCCTGTTGTGCCTGTGAATACGCTGCAGGGGGACGGTGAAGACCAGCAACAGCTTTCAGGGCTGCCACCTTCCGTGTGGGACAAGGAGCCGGACGTGTGCCTTTTCGGAAAGAGGCTCTGCCGAGGACGAGAGCCATGAGATGTTCCTCCTCTGGGCAAGCCCGGGTCCCAGATCCTGTTGTGCCTGTGAATAGGCTGCAGGGGGACGGTGAAGAACAGCAACAGCTTTCCGGCCTGCCACCTTCCGTGTGGGACAAGGAGCCGGACGTGTGCCTTTTCGAAAAGAGGCTCTGCCGAGGACGAGAGCCATGAGATGTTCCTCCTCTGGGCAAGCCCGGGTCCCAGATCCTGTTGTGCCTGTGAATAGGCTGCAGGGGGACGGTGAAGACCAGCAACAGCTTTCAGGGCTGCCACCTTCCGTGTGGGACAAGGAGCCGGACGTGTGCCTTTCCAGAATCAGGCTCTGCCGAGGACGAGAGCCATGAGATGTTCCTCCTCTGGGCAAACCCGGGTCCCAGATCCTGTTGTGCCTGTGAATAGGCTGCAGGGGGACGGTGAAGACCAGCAACAGCTTTCCGGCCTGCCACCATCCGTGTGGGACAAGGAGCCGGACGTGTGCCTTTCCAGAATCAGGCTCTGCCGAGGACGAGATCCATGAGATGTTCCTCCTCTGGGCAAGCCCGGGTCCCAGATCCTGTTGTGCCTGTGAATAGGCTGCAGGGGGACGGTGAAGACCAGCAACAGCTTTCAGGGCTGCCACCTTCCGTGTGGGACAAGGAGCCGGACGTGTGCCTTTTCGGAATCAGGCTCTGCCGAGGACGAGAGCCATGAGATGTTCCTCCTCTGGGCAAGCCCGGGTCCCAGATCCTGTTGTGCCTGTGAATAGGCTGCAGGGGGATGGTGAAGACCAGCAACATCTTTCCAGCCTGCCACCTTCCGTGTGGCACAAGGAGCCGGACGTGTGCCTTTCCAGAATCAGGCTCTGCCGAGGACGAGAGCCATGAGATGTTCCTCCTCTGGGCAAGCCCGGGTCCCAGATCCTGTTGTGCCTGTGAATAGGCTGCAGGGGGACGGTGAAGACCAGCAACAGCTTTCAGGGCTGCCACCTTCCGTGTGGGACAAGGAGCCGGACGTGTGCCTTTCCGGAATCAGGCTCTGCCGAGGACGAGAGCCATGAGATGTTCCTCCTCTGGGCAAGCCCGGGTCCTGAATCCTGTTGTGCCTGTGAATAGGCTGCAGGGGGATGGTGAAGACCAGCAACATCTTTCCAGCCTGCCACCTTCCGTGTGGCACAAGGAGCCGGACGTGTGCCTTTCCAGAATCAGGCTCTGCCGAGGACGAGAGCCATGAGATGTTCCTCCTCTGGGCAAGCCCCGGTCCCAGATCCTGTTGTGCCTGTGAATAGGCTGCAGGGGGACGGTGAAGACCAGCAACAGCTTTCAGGGCTGCCACCTTCCGTGTGGAACAAGGAGCCGGACGTGTGCCTTTCCGGAATCAGGCACTGCCGAGGACGAGAGCCATGAGATGTTCCTCCTCTGGGCAAGCCCGGGTCCTGAATCCTGTTGTGCCTGTGAATAGGCTGCAGGGGGACGGTGAAGACCAGCAACAGCTTTCAGGGCTGCCACCTTCCGTGTGGGACAAGGAGCCGGACGTGTGCCTTTTCGGAAAGAGACTCTGCCGAGGATGAGAGCCATGAGATGTTCCTCCTCTGGGCAAGACCGGGTCCCGGATCCTGTTGTGCCTGTGAATACGCTGCAGGGGGACGGTGAAGACCAGCAACAGCTTTCCGGCCTGCCACCTTCCGTGTGGGACAAGGAGCCGGACGTGTGCCTTTCCAGAATCTGGCTCTGCCGAGGACGAGAGCCATGAGATGTTGCTCCTCTGGGCAAGCCCGGGTCCCAGATCCTGTTGTGCCTGTGAATAGGCTGCAGGGGGACGGTGAAGAACAGCAACAGCTTTCCGGCCTGCCACCTTCCGTGTGGGACAAGGAGCCGGACGTGTGCCTTTTCGAAAAGAGGCTCTGCCGAGGACGAGAGCCATGAGATGTTCCTCCTCTGGGCAAGCCCGGGTCCCAGATCCTGTTGTGCCTGTGAATAGGCTGCAGGGGGACGGTGAAGACCAGCAACAGCTTTCCGGCCTGCCACCATCCGTGTGGGACAAGGAGCCGGACGTGTGCCTTTCCAGAATCAGGCTCTGCCGAGGACGAGAGCCATGAGATGTTCCTCCTCTGGGCAAACCCGGGTCCCAGATCCTGTTGTGCCTGTGAATAGGCTGCAGGGGGACGGTGAAGACCAGCAACAGCTTTCCGGCCTACCACCTTCCGTGTGGGACAAGGAGCCGGACGTGTGCCTTTCCAGAATTAGACTCTGCCGAGGACGAGATCCATGAGATGTTCCTCCTCTGGGCAAGCCCGGGTCCCAGATCCTGTTGTGCCTGTGAATAGGCTGCAGGGGGACGGTGAAGACCAGCAACAGCTTTCAGGGCTGCCACCTTCCGTGTGCGACAAGGAGCCGGACATGTGCCTTTTCGGAATCGGGCTCTGCCGAGGACGAGAGCCATGAGATGTTCCTCCTCTGGGCAAGCCCGGGTCCCAGATCCTGTTGTGCCTGTGAATAGGCTGCAGGGGGACGGTGAAGACCAGCAACAGCTTTCCGGCCTGCCACCTTCCGTGTGGGACAAGGAGCCGGACGTGTGCCTTTTCGGAATCGGGCTCTGCCGAGGACGAGATCCATGAGATGTTCCTCCTCTGGGCAAGCCCGGGTCCCAGATCCTGTTGTGCCTGTGAATAGGCTGCAGGGGGACGGTGAAGACCACCAAGAGCTTTCCGGCCTGCCACCTTCCGTGTGGGACAAGGAGCAGGACATGTGCCTTTCCGGAATCAGGCTCTGCCGAGGACGAGAGCCATGAGATGTTCCTCCTCTGGGCAAGCCCGGGTCCTGAATCCTGTTGTGCCTGTGAATAGGCTGCAGGGGGACGGTGAAGACCAGCAACATCTTTCAGGGCTGCCACCTTCCGTGTGGGACAAGGAGCCGGACGTGTGCCTTTTCGGAAAGAGACTCTGCCGAGGATGAGAGCCATGAGATGTTCCTCCTCTGGGCAAGACCGGGTCCCGGATCCTGTTGTGCCTGTGAATACGCTGCAGGGGGACGGTGAAGACCAGCAACAGCTTTCCGGCCTGCCACCTTCCGTGTGGGACAAGGAGCCGGACGTGTGCCTTTCCAGAATCGGGCTCTGCCGAGGACGAGAGCCATGAGATGTTCCTCCTCTGGGCAAGCCCGGGTCCCAGATCCTGTTGTGCCTGTGAATACGCTGCAGGGGGACGGTGAAGACCAGCAACAGCTTTCAGGGCTGCCACCTTCCGTGTGGGACAAGGAGCCGGACGTGTGCCTTTTCGGAAAGAGGCTCTGCCGAGGACGAGAGCCATGAGATGTTCCTCCTCTGGGCAAGCCCGGGTCCCAGATCCTGTTGTGCCTGTGAATAGGCTGCAGGGGGACGGTGAAGAACAGCAACAGCTTTCCGGCCTGCCACCTTCCGTGTGGGACAAGGAGCCGGACGTGTGCCTTTTCGAAAAGAGGCTCTGCCGAGGACGAGAGCCATGAGATGTTCCTCCTCTGGGCAAGCCCGGGTCCCAGATCCTGTTGTGCCTGTGAATAGGCTGCAGGGGGACGGTGAAGACCAGCAACAGCTTTCCGGCCTGCCACCTTCCGTGTGGGACAAGGAGCAGGACATGTGCCTTTCCGGAATCAGGCTCTGCCGAGGACGAGAGCCATGAGATGTTCCTCCTCTGGGCAAGCCCGGGTCCTGAATCCTGTTGTGCCTGTGAATAGGCTGCAGGGGGACGGTGAAGACCAGCAACATCTTTCAGGGCTGCCACCTTCCGTGTGGGACAAGGAGCCGGACGTGTGCCTTTTCGGAAAGAGACTCTGCCGAGGATGAGAGCCATGAGATGTTCCTCCTCTGGGCAAGACCGGGTCCCGGATCCTGTTGTGCCTGTGAATACGCTGCAGGGGGACGGTGAAGACCAGCAACAGCTTTCCGGCCTGCCACCTTCCGTGTGGGACAAGGAGCCGGACGTGTGCCTTTCCAGAATCGGGCTCTGCCGAGGACGAGAGCCATGAGATGTTCCTCCTCTGGGCAAGCCCGGGTCCTGAATCCTGTTGTGCCTGTGAATAGGCTGCAGGGGGATGGTGAAGACCAGCAACATCTTTCCAGCCTGCCACCTTCCGTGTGGCACAAGGAGCCGGACGTGTGCCTTTCCAGAATCAGGCTCTGCCGAGGACCAGAGACATGAGATGTTCCTCCTCTGGGCAAGCCCCGGTCCCAGATCCTGTTGTGCCTGTGAATAGGCTGCAGGGGGACGGTGAAGACCAGCAACAGCTTTCAGGGCTGCCACCTTCCGTGTGGAACAAGGAGCCGGACGTGTGCCTTTCCGGAATCAGGCTCTGCCGAGGACGAGAGCCATGAGATGTTCCTCCTCTGGGCAAGCCCGGGTCCTGAATCCTGTTGTGCCTGTGAATAGGCTGCAGGGGGACGGTGAAGACCAGCAACAGCTTTCAGGGCTGCCACCTTCCGTGTGGAACAAGGAGCCGGACGTGTGCCTTTTCGGAATCGGGCTCTGCCGAGGACGAGATCCATGAGATGTTCCTCCTCTGGGCAAGCCCGGGTCCCAGATCCTGTTGTGCCTGTGAATAGGCTGCAGGGGGACGGTGAAGACCACCAAGAGCTTTCCGGCCTGCCACCTTCCGTGTGGGACAAGGAGCAGGACGTGTGCCTTTCCGGAAACAGGCTCTGCCGAGGACGAGAGCCATGAGATGTTCCTCCTCTGGGCAAGCCCGGGTCCTGAATCCTATTGTGCCTGTGAATAGGCTGCAGGGGGACGGTGAAGACCAGCAACATCTTTCAGGGCTGCCACCTTCCGTGTGGGACAAGGAGCCGGACGTGTGCCTTTTCGGAAAGAGACTCTGCCGAGGATGAGAGCCATGAGATGTTCCTCCTCTGGGCAAGACCGGGTCCCGGATCCTGTTGTGCCTGTGAATACGCTGCAGGGGGACGGTGAAGACCAGCAACAGCTTTCCGGCCTGCCACCTTCCGTGTGGGACAAGGAGCCGGACGTGTGCCTTTCCAGAATCGGGCTCTGCCGAGGACGAGAGCCATGAGATGTTCCTCCTCTGGGCAAGCCCGGGTCCCAGATCCTGTTGTGCCTGTGAATACGCTGCAGGGGGACGGTGAAGACCAGCAACAGCTTTCAGGGCTGCCACCTTCCGTGTGGGACAAGGAGCCGGACGTGTGCCTTTTCGGAAAGAGGCTCTGCCGAGGACGAGAGCCATGAGATGTTCCTCCTCTGGGCAAGCCCGGGTCCCAGATCCTGTTGTGCCTGTGAATAGGCTGCAGGGGGACGGTGAAGAACAGCAACAGCTTTCCGGCCTGCCACCTTCCGTGTGGGACAAGGAGCCGGACGTGTGCCTTTTCGAAAAGAGGCTCTGCCGAGGACGAGAGCCATGAGATGTTCCTCCTCTGGGCAAGCCCGGGTCCCAGATCCTGTTGTGCCTGTGAATAGGCTGCAGGGGGACGGTGAAGACCAGCAACAGCTTTCCGGCCTGCCACCATCCGTGTGGGACAAGGAGCCGGACGTGTGCCTTTCCAGAATCAGGCTCTGCCGAGGACGAGAGCCATGAGATGTTCCTCCTCTGGGCAAGCCCGGGTCCCAGATCCTGTTGTGCCTGTGAATACGCTGCAGGGGGACGGTGAAGACCAGCAACAGCTTTCAGGGCTGCCACCTTCCGTGTGGGACAAGGAGCCGGACGTGTGCCTTTTCGGAAAGAGGCTCTGCCGAGGACGAGAGCCATGAGATGTTCCTCCTCTGGGCAAGCCCGGGTCCCAGATCCTGTTGTGCCTGTGAATAGGCTGCAGGGGGACGGTGAAGAACAGCAACAGCTTTCCGGCCTGCCACCTTCCGTGTGGGACAAGGAGCCGGACGTGTGCCTTTTCGAAAAGAGGCTCTGCCGAGGACGAGAGCCATGAGATGTTCCTCCTCTGGGCAAGCCCGGGTCCCAGATCCTGTTGTGCCTGTGAATAGGCTGCAGGGGGACGGTGAAGACCAGCAACAGCTTTCCGGCCTGCCACCTTCCGTGTGGGACAAGGAGCAGGACATGTGCCTTTCCGGAATCAGGCTCTGCCGAGGACGAGAGCCATGAGATGTTCCTCCTCTGGGCAAGCCCGGGTCCTGAATCCTGTTGTGCCTGTGAATAGGCTGCAGGGGGACGGTGAAGACCAGCAACATCTTTCAGGGCTGCCACCTTCCGTGTGGGACAAGGAGCCGGACGTGTGCCTTTTCGGAAAGAGACTCTGCCGAGGATGAGAGCCATGAGATGTTCCTCCTCTGGGCAAGACCGGGTCCCGGATCCTGTTGTGCCTGTGAATACGCTGCAGGGGGACGGTGAAGACCAGCAACAGCTTTCCGGCCTGCCACCTTCCGTGTGGGACAAGGAGCCGGACGTGTGCCTTTCCAGAATCGGGCTCTGCCGAGGACGAGAGCCATGAGATGTTCCTCCTCTGGGCAAGCCCGGGTCCTGAATCCTGTTGTGCCTGTGAATAGGCTGCAGGGGGATGGTGAAGACCAGCAACATCTTTCCAGCCTGCCACCTTCCGTGTGGCACAAGGAGCCGGACGTGTGCCTTTCCAGAATCAGGCTCTGCCGAGGACCAGAGACATGAGATGTTCCTCCTCTGGGCAAGCCCCGGTCCCAGATCCTGTTGTGCCTGTGAATAGGCTGCAGGGGGACGGTGAAGACCAGCAACAGCTTTCAGGGCTGCCACCTTCCGTGTGGAACAAGGAGCCGGACGTGTGCCTTTCCGGAATCAGGCTCTGCCGAGGACGAGAGCCATGAGATGTTCCTCCTCTGGGCAAGCCCGGGTCCTGAATCCTGTTGTGCCTGTGAATAGGCTGCAGGGGGACGGTGAAGACCAGCAACAGCTTTCAGGGCTGCCACCTTCCGTGTGGGACAAGGAGCCGGACGTGTGCCTTTTCGGAATCGGGCTCTGCCGAGGACGAGATCCATGAGATGTTCCTCCTCTGGGCAAGCCCGGGTCCCAGATCCTGTTGTGCCTGTGAATAGGCTGCAGGGGGACGGTGAAGACCACCAAGAGCTTTCCGGCCTGCCACCTTCCGTGTGGGACAAGGAGCAGGACGTGTGCCTTTCCGGAATCAGGCTCTGCCGAGGACGAGAGCCATGAGATGTTCCTCCTCTGGGCAAGCCCGGGTCCTGAATCCTATTGTGCCTGTGAATAGGCTGCAGGGGGACGGTGAAGACCAGCAACATCTTTCAGGGCTGCCACCTTCCGTGTGGGACAAGGAGCCGGACGTGTGCCTTTTCGGAAAGAGACTCTGCCGAGGATGAGAGCCATGAGATGTTCCTCCTCTGGGCAAGACCGGGTCCCGGATCCTGTTGTGCCTGTGAATACGCTGCAGGGGGACGGTGAAGACCAGCAACAGCTTTCCGGCCTGCCACCTTCCGTGTGGGACAAGGAGCCGGACGTGTGCCTTTCCAGAATCGGGCTCTGCCGAGGACGAGAGCCATGAGATGTTCCTCCTCTGGGCAAGCCCGGGTCCCAGATCCTGTTGTGCCTGTGAATACGCTGCAGGGGGACGGTGAAGACCAGCAACAGCTTTCAGGGCTGCCACCTTCCGTGTGGGACAAGGAGCCGGACGTGTGCCTTTTCGGAAAGAGGCTCTGCCGAGGACGAGAGCCATGAGATGTTCCTCCTCTGGGCAAGCCCGGGTCCCAGATCCTGTTGTGCCTGTGAATAGGCTGCAGGGGGACGGTGAAGAACAGCAACAGCTTTCCGGCCTGCCACCTTCCGTGTGGGACAAGGAGCCGGACGTGTGCCTTTTCGAAAAGAGGCTCTGCCGAGGACGAGAGCCATGAGATGTTCCTCCTCTGGGCAAGCCCGGGTCCCAGATCCTGTTGTGCCTGTGAATAGGCTGCAGGGGGACGGTGAAGACCAGCAACAGCTTTCCGGCCTGCCACCATCCGTGTGGGACAAGGAGCCGGACGTGTGCCTTTCCAGAATCAGGCTCTGCCGAGGACGAGAGCCATGAGATGTTCCTCCTCTGGGCAAACCCGGGTCCCAGATCCTGTTGTGCCTGTGAATAGGCTGCAGGGGGACGGTGAAGACCAGCAACAGCTTTCCGGCCTACCACCTTCCGTGTGGGACAAGGAGCCGGACGTGTGCCTTTCCAGAATTAGACTCTGCCGAGGACGAGATCCATGAGATGTTCCTCCTCTGGGCAAGCCCGGGTCCCAGATCCTGTTGTGCCTGTGAATAGGCTGCAGGGGGACGGTGAAGACCAGCAACAGCTTTCAGGGCTGCCACCTTCCGTGTGCGACAAGGAGCCGGACATGTGCCTTTTCGGAATCGGGCTCTGCCGAGGACGAGAGCCATGAGATGTTCCTCCTCTGGGCAAGCCCGGGTCCCAGATCCTGTTGTGCCTGTGAATAGGCTGCAGGGGGACGGTGAAGACCAGCAACAGCTTTCCGGCCTGCCACCTTCCGTGTGGGACAAGGAGCCGGACGTGTGCCTTTTCGGAATCGGGCTCTGCCGAGGACGAGATCCATGAGATGTTCCTCCTCTGGGCAAGCCCGGGTCCCAGATCCTGTTGTGCCTGTGAATAGGCTGCAGGGGGACGGTGAAGACCACCAAGAGCTTTCCGGCCTGCCACCTTCCGTGTGGGACAAGGAGCAGGACATGTGCCTTTCCGGAATCAGGCTCTGCCGAGGACGAGAGCCATGAGATGTTCCTCCTCTGGGCAAGCCCGGGTCCTGAATCCTGTTGTGCCTGTGAATAGGCTGCAGGGGGACGGTGAAGACCAGCAACATCTTTCAGGGCTGCCACCTTCCGTGTGGGACAAGGAGCCGGACGTGTGCCTTTTCGGAAAGAGACTCTGCCGAGGATGAGAGCCATGAGATGTTCCTCCTCTGGGCAAGACCGGGTCCCGGATCCTGTTGTGCCTGTGAATACGCTGCAGGGGGACGGTGAAGACCAGCAACAGCTTTCCGGCCTGCCACCTTCCGTGTGGGACAAGGAGCCGGACGTGTGCCTTTCCAGAATCGGGCTCTGCCGAGGACGAGAGCCATGAGATGTTCCTCCTCTGGGCAAGCCCGGGTCCCAGATCCTGTTGTGCCTGTGAATACGCTGCAGGGGGACGGTGAAGACCAGCAACAGCTTTCAGGGCTGCCACCTTCCGTGTGGGACAAGGAGCCGGACGTGTGCCTTTTCGGAAAGAGGCTCTGCCGAGGACGAGAGCCATGAGATGTTCCTCCTCTGGGCAAGCCCGGGTCCCAGATCCTGTTGTGCCTGTGAATAGGCTGCAGGGGGACGGTGAAGAACAGCAACAGCTTTCCGGCCTGCCACCTTCCGTGTGGGACAAGGAGCCGGACGTGTGCCTTTTCGAAAAGAGGCTCTGCCGAGGACGAGAGCCATGAGATGTTCCTCCTCTGGGCAAGCCCGGGTCCCAGATCCTGTTGTGCCTGTGAATAGGCTGCAGGGGGACGGTGAAGACCAGCAACAGCTTTCCGGCCTGCCACCTTCCGTGTGGGACAAGGAGCAGGACTTGTGCCTTTCCGGAATCAGGCTCTGCCGAGGACGAGAGCCATGAGATGTTCCTCCTCTGGGCAAGCCCGGGTCCTGAATCCTGTTGTGCCTGTGAATAGGCTGCAGGGGGACGGTGAAGACCAGCAACATCTTTCAGGGCTGCCACCTTCCGTGTGGGACAAGGAGCCGGACGTGTGCCTTTTCGGAAAGAGACTCTGCCGAGGATGAGAGCCATGAGATGTTCCTCCTCTGGGCAAGACCGGGTCCCGGATCCTGTTGTGCCTGTGAATACGCTGCAGGGGGACGGTGAAGACCAGCAACAGCTTTCCGGCCTGCCACCTTCCGTGTGGGACAAGGAGCCGGACGTGTGCCTTTCCAGAATCGGGCTCTGCCGAGGACGAGAGCCATGAGATGTTCCTCCTCTGGGCAAGCCCGGGTCCTGAATCCTGTTGTGCCTGTGAATAGGCTGCAGGGGGATGGTGAAGACCAGCAACATCTTTCCAGCCTGCCACCTTCCGTGTGGCACAAGGAGCCGGACGTGTGCCTTTCCAGAATCAGGCTCTGCCGAGGACCAGAGACATGAGATGTTCCTCCTCTGGGCAAGCCCCGGTCCCAGATCCTGTTGTGCCTGTGAATAGGCTGCAGGGGGACGGTGAAGACCAGCAACAGCTTTCAGGGCTGCCACCTTCCGTGTGGAACAAGGAGCCGGACGTGTGCCTTTCCGGAATCAGGCTCTGCCGAGGACGAGAGCCATGAGATGTTCCTCCTCTGGGCAAGCCCGGGTCCTGAATCCTGTTGTGCCTGTGAATAGGCTGCAGGGGGACGGTGAAGACCAGCAACAGCTTTCAGGGCTGCCACCTTCCGTGTGGAACAAGGAGCCGGACGTGTGCCTTTTCGGAATCGGGCTCTGCCGAGGACGAGATCCATGAGATGTTCCTCCTCTGGGCAAGCCCGGGTCCCAGATCCTGTTGTGCCTGTGAATAGGCTGCAGGGGGACGGTGAAGACCACCAAGAGCTTTCCGGCCTGCCACCTTCCGTGTGGGACAAGGAGCAGGACGTGTGCCTTTCCGGAATCAGGCTCTGCCGAGGACGAGAGCCATGAGATGTTCCTCCTCTGGGCAAGCCCGGGTCCTGAATCCTATTGTGCCTGTGAATAGGCTGCAGGGGGACGGTGAAGACCAGCAACATCTTTCAGGGCTGCCACCTTCCGTGTGGGACAAGGAGCCGGACGTGTGCCTTTTCGGAAAGAGACTCTGCCGAGGATGAGAGCCATGAGATGTTCCTCCTCTGGGCAAGACCGGGTCCCGGATCCTGTTGTGCCTGTGAATACGCTGCAGGGGGACGGTGAAGACCAGCAACAGCTTTCCGGCCTGCCACCTTCCGTGTGGGACAAGGAGCCGGACGTGTGCCTTTCCAGAATCGGGCTCTGCCGAGGACGAGAGCCATGAGATGTTCCTCCTCTGGGCAAGCCCGGGTCCCAGATCCTGTTGTGCCTGTGAATACGCTGCAGGGGGACGGTGAAGACCAGCAACAGCTTTCAGGGCTGCCACCTTCCGTGTGGGACAAGGAGCCGGACGTGTGCCTTTTCGGAAAGAGGCTCTGCCGAGGACGAGAGCCATGAGATGTTCCTCCTCTGGGCAAGCCCGGGTCCCAGATCCTGTTGTGCCTGTGAATAGGCTGCAGGGGGACGGTGAAGAACAGCAACAGCTTTCCGGCCTGCCACCTTCCGTGTGGGACAAGGAGCCGGACGTGTGCCTTTTCGAAAAGAGGCTCTGCCGAGGACGAGAGCCATGAGATGTTCCTCCTCTGGGCAAGCCCGGGTCCCAGATCCTGTTGTGCCTGTGAATAGGCTGCAGGGGGACGGTGAAGACCAGCAACAGCTTTCCGGCCTGCCACCTTCCGTGTGGGACAAGGAGCCGGACGTGTGCCTTTCCAGAATCAGGCTCTGCCGAGGACGAGAGCCATGAGATGTTCCTCCTCTGGGCAAACCCGGGTCCCAGATCCTGTTGTGCCTGTGAATAGGCTGCAGGGGGACGGTGAAGACCAGCAACAGCTTTCCGGCCTGCCACCATCCGTGTGGGACAAGGAGCCGGACGTGTGCCTTTCCAGAATCAGGCTCTGCCGAGGACGAGAGCCATGAGATGTTCCTCCTCTGGGCAAGCCCGGGTCCCAGATCCTGTTGCGCCTGTGAATAGGCTGCAGGGGGACGGTGAAGACCAGCAACAGCTTTCAGGGCTGCCACCTTCCGTGTGGGACAAGGAGCCGGACGTGTGCCTTTCCGGAATCAGGCTCTGCCGAGGACGAGAGCCATGAGATGTTCCTCCTCTGGGCAAGCCCGGGTCCTGAATCCTGTTGTGCCTGTGAATAGGCTGCAGGGGGATGGTGAAGACCAGCAACATCTTTCCAGCCTGCCACCTTCCGTGTGGCACAAGGAGCCGGACGTGTGCCTTTCCAGAATCAGGCTCTGCCGAGGACCAGAGACATGAGATGTTCCTCCTCTGGGCAAGCCCCGGTCCCAGATGCTGTTGTGCCTGTGAATAGGCTGCAGGGGGACGGTGAAGACCAGCAACAGCTTTCAGGGCTGCCACCTTCCGTGTGGAACAAGGAGCCGGACGTGTGCCTTTCCGGAATCAGGCTCTGCCGAGGACGAGAGCCATGAGATGTTCCTCCTCTGGGCAAGCCCGGGTCCTGAATCCTGTTGTGCCTGTGAATAGGCTGCAGGGGGACGGTGAAGACCAGCAACATCTTTCAGGGCTGCCACCTTCCGTGTGGGACAAGGAGCCGGACGTGTGCCTTTTCGGAAAGAGACTCTGCCGAGGATGAGAGCCATGAGATGTTCCTCCTCTGGGCAAGACCGGGTCCCGGATCCTGTTGTGCCTGTGAATACGCTGCAGGGGGACGGTGAAGACCAGCAACAGCTTTCCGGCCTGCCACCTTCCGTGTGGGACAAGGAGCCGGACGTGTGCCTTTCCAGAATCGGGCTCTGCCGAGGACGAGAGCCATGAGATGTTCCTCCTCTGGGCAAGCCCGGGTCCCAGATCCTGTTGTGCCTGTGAATACGCTGCAGGGGGACGGTGAAGACCAGCAACAGCTTTCAGGGCTGCCACCTTCCGTGTGGGACAAGGAGCCGGACGTGTGCCTTTTCGGAAAGAGGCTCTGCCGAGGACGAGAGCCATGAGATGTTGCTCCTCTGGGCAAGCCCGGGTCCCAGATCCTGTTGTGCCTGTGAATAGGCTGCAGGGGGACGGTGAAGAACAGCAACAGCTTTCCGGCCTGCCACCTTCCGTGTGGGACAAGGAGCCGGACGTGTGCCTTTTCGAAAAGAGGCTCTGCCGAGGACGAGAGCCATGAGATGTTCCTCCTCTGGGCAAGCCCGGGTCCCAGATCCTGTTGTGCCTGTGAATAGGCTGCAGGGGGACGGTGAAGACCAGCAACAGCTTTCCGGCCTGCCACCTTCCGTGTGGGACAAGGAGCCGGACGTGTGCCTTTCCAGAATCAGGCTCTGCCGAGGACGAGAGCCATGAGATGTTCCTCCTCTGGGCAAACCCGGGTCCCAGATCCTGTTGTGCCTGTGAATAGGCTGCAGGGGGACGGTGAAGACCAGCAACAGCTTTCCGGCCTGCCACCATCCGTGTGGGACAAGGAGCCGGACGTGTGCCTTTCCAGAATCAGGCTCTGCCGAGGACGAGAGCCATGAGATGTTCCTCCTCTGGGCAAGCCCGGGTCCCAGATCCTGTTGCGCCTGTGAATAGGCTGCAGGGGGACGGTGAAGACCAGCAACAGCTTTCAGGGCTGCCACCTTCCGTGTGGGACAAGGAGCCGGACGTGTGCCTTTCCGGAATCAGGCTCTGCCGAGGACGAGAGCCATGAGATGTTCCTCCTCTGGGCAAGCCCGGGTCCTGAATCCTGTTGTGCCTGTGAATAGGCTGCAGGGGGATGGTGAAGACCAGCAACATCTTTCCAGCCTGCCACCTTCCGTGTGGCACAAGGAGCCGGACGTGTGCCTTTCCAGAATCAGGCTCTGCCGAGGACCAGAGACATGAGATGTTCCTCCTCTGGGCAAGCCCCGGTCCCAGATCCTGTTGTGCCTGTGAATAGGCTGCAGGGGGACGGTGAAGACCAGCAACAGCTTTCAGGGCTGCCACCTTCCGTGTGGAACAAGGAGCCGGACGTGTGCCTTTCCGGAATCAGGCTCTGCCGAGGACGAGAGCCATGAGATGTTCCTCCTCTGGGCAAGCCCGGGTCCTGAATCCTGTTGTGCCTGTGAATAGGCTGCAGGGGGACGGTGAAGACCAGCAACATCTTTCAGGGCTGCCACCTTCCGTGTGGGACAAGGAGCCGGACGTGTGCCTTTTCGGAAAGAGGCTCTGCCGAGGATGAGAGCCATGAGATGTTCCTCCTCTGGGCAAGACCGGGTCCCGGATCCTGTTGTGCCTGTGAATACGCTGCAGGGGGACGGTGAAGACCAGCAACAGCTTTCCGGCCTGCCACCTTCCGTGTGGGACAAGGAGCCGGACGTGTGCCTTTCCAGAATCGGGCTCTGCCGAGGACGAGAGCCATGAGATGTTCCTCCTCTGGGCAAGCCCGGGTCCCAGATCCTGTTGTGCCTGTGAATACGCTGCAGGGGGACGGTGAAGACCAGCAACAGCTTTCAGGGCTGCCACCTTCCGTGTGGGACAAGGAGCCGGACGTGTGCCTTTTAGGAAAGAGGCTCTGCCGAGGACGAGAGCCATGAGATGTTGCTCCTCTGGGCAAGCCCGGGTCCCAGATCCTGTTGTGCCTGTGAATAGGCTGCAGGGGGACGGTGAAGACCAGCAACAGCTTTCCGGCCTGCCACCTTCCGTGTGGGACAAGGAGCCGGACGTGTGCCTTTTCGAAAAGACGCTCTGCCGAGGACGAGAGCCATGAGATGTTCCTCCTCTGGGCAAGCCCGGGTCCCAGATCCTGTTGTGCCTGTGAATAGGCTGCAGGGGGACGGTGAAGACCAGCAACAGCTTTCCGGCCTGCCACCTTCCGTGTGGGACAAGGAGCCGGACGTGTGCCTTTCCAGAATCAGGCTCTGCCGAGGACGAGAGCCATGAGATGTTCCTCCTCTGGGCAAACCCGGGTCCCAGATCCTGTTGTGCCTGTGAATAGGCTGCAGGGGGACGGTGAAGACCAGCAACAGCTTTCCGGCCTGCCACCATCCGTGTGGGACAAGGAGCCGGACGTGTGCCTTTCCAGAATCAGGCTCTGCCGAGGACGAGAGCCATGAGATGTTCCTCCTCTGGGCAAGCCCGGGTCCCAGATCCTGTTGCGCCTGTGAATAGGCTGCAGGGGGACGGTGAAGACCAGCAACAGCTTTCAGGGCTGCCACCTTCCGTGTGGGACAAGGAGCCGGACGTGTGCCTTTCCGGAATCAGGCTCTGCCGAGGACGAGAGCCATGAGATGTTCCTCCTCTGGGCAAGCCCGGGTCCTGAATCCTGTTGTGCCTGTGAATAGGCTGCAGGGGGATGGTGAAGACCAGCAACATCTTTCCAGCCTGCCACCTTCCGTGTGGCACAAGGAGCCGGACGTGTGCCTTTCCAGAATCAGGCTCTGCCGAGGACCAGAGACATGAGATGTTCCTCCTCTGGGCAAGCCCCGGTCCCAGATCCTGTTGTGCCTGTGAATAGGCTGCAGGGGGACGGTGAAGACCAGCAACAGCTTTCAGGGCTGCCACCTTCCGTGTGGAACAAGGAGCCGGACGTGTGCCTTTCCGGAATCAGGCTCTGCCGAGGACGAGAGCCATGAGATGTTCCTCCTCTGGGCAAGCCCGGGTCCTGAATCCTGTTGTGCCTGTGAATAGGCTGCAGGGGGACGGTGAAGACCAGCAACAGCTTTCAGGGCTGCCACCTTCCGTGTGGAACAAGGAGCCGGACGTGTGCCTTTTCGGAATCGGGCTCTGCCGAGGACGAGATCCATGAGATGTTCCTCCTCTGGGCAAGCCCGGGTCCCAGATCCTGTTGTGCCTGTGAATAGGCTGCAGGGGGACGGTGAAGACCACCAAGAGCTTTCCGGCCTGCCACCTTCCGTGTGGGACAAGGAGCAGGACATGTGCCTTTCCGGAATCAGGCTCTGCCGAGGACGAGAGCCATGAGATGTTCCTCCTCTGGGCAAGCCCGGGTCCTGAATCCTGTTGTGCCTGTGAATAGGCTGCAGGGGGATGGTGAAGACCAGCAACATCTTTCCAGCCTGCCACCTTCCGTGTGGCACAAGGAGCCGGACGTGTGCCTTTACAGAATCAGGCTCTGCCGAGGACCAGAGACATGAGATGTTCCTCCTCTGGGCAAGCCCCGGTCCCAGATCCTGTTGTTCCTGTGAATAGGCTGCAGGGGGACGGTGAAGACCAGCAACAGCTTTCAGGGCTGCCACCTTCCGTGTGGAACAAGGAGCCGGACGTGTGCCTTTCCGGAATCAGGCTCTGCCGAGGACGAGAGCCATGAGATGTTCCTCCTCTGGGCAAGCCCGGGTCCCAGATCCTGTTGTGCCTGTGAATAGGCTGCAGGGGGACGGTGAAGACCAGCAACATCTTTCAGGGCTGCCACCTTCCGTGTGGGACAAGGAGCCGGACGTGTGCCTTTTCGGAAAGAGACTCTGCCGAGGATGAGAGCCATGAGATGTTCCTCCTCTGGGCAAGACCGGGTCCCGGATCCTGTTGTGCCTGTGAATACGCTGCAGGGGGACGGTGAAGACCAGCAACAGCTTTCCGGCCTGCCACCTTCCGTGTGGGACAAGGAGCCGGACGTGTGCCTTTCCAGAATCGGGCTCTGCCGAGGACGAGAGCCATGAGATGTTCCTCCTCTGGGCAAGCCCGGGTCCCAGATCCTGTTGTGCCTGTGAATACGCTGCAGGGGGACGGTGAAGACCAGCAACAGCTTTCAGGGCTGCCACCTTCCGTGTGGGACAAGGAGCCGGACGTGTGCCTTTTCGGAAAGAGGCTCTGCCGAGGACGAGAGCCATGAGATGTTGCTCCTCTGGGCAAGCCCGGGTCCCAGATCCTGTTGTGCCTGTGAATAGGCTGCAGGGGGACGGTGAAGAACAGCAACAGCTTTCCGGCCTGCCACCTTCCGTGTGGGACAAGGAGCCGGACGTGTGCCTTTTCGAAAAGAGGCTCTGCCGAGGACGAGAGCCATGAGATGTTCCTCCTCTGGGCAAGCCCGGGTCCCAGATCCTGTTGTGCCTGTGAATAGGCTGCAGGGGGACGGTGAAGACCAGCAACAGCTTTCCGGCCTGCCACCTTCCGTGTGGGACAAGGAGCCGGACGTGTGCCTTTCCAGAATCAGGCTCTGCCGAGGACGAGAGCCATGAGATGTTCCTCCTCTGGGCAAACCCGGGTCCCAGATCCTGTTGTGCCTGTGAATAGGCTGCAGGGGGACGGTGAAGACCAGCAACAGCTTTCCGGCCTGCCACCATCCGTGTGGGACAAGGAGCCGGACGTGTGCCTTTCCAGAATCAGGCTCTGCCGAGGACGAGAGCCATGAGATGTTCCTCCTCTGGGCAAGCCCGGGTCCCAGATCCTGTTGCGCCTGTGAATAGGCTGCAGGGGGACGGTGAAGACCAGCAACAGCTTTCAGGGCTGCCACCTTCCGTGTGGGACAAGGAGCCGGACGTGTGCCTTTCCGGAATCAGGCTCTGCCGAGGACGAGAGCCATGAGATGTTCCTCCTCTGGGCAAGCCCGGGTCCTGAATCCTGTTGTGCCTGTGAATAGGCTGCAGGGGGATGGTGAAGACCAGCAACATCTTTCCAGCCTGCCACCTTCCGTGTGGCACAAGGAGCCGGACG
Source organism: Astur gentilis (assembly GCF_929443795.1). Lineage (NCBI taxonomy): Eukaryota > Metazoa > Chordata > Aves > Accipitriformes > Accipitridae > Astur > Astur gentilis. Next base: position 7,132,276 of record NW_026060868.1, on the reverse strand, counting down.
TGTGCCTTTCCAGAATCAGGCTCTGCCGAGGACCAGAGACATGAGATGTTCCTCCTCTGGGCAAGCCCCGGTCCCAGATCCTGTTGTGCCTGTGAATAGGCTGCAGGGGGACGGTGAAGACCAGCAACAGCTTTCAGGGCTGCCACCTTCCGTGTGGAACAAGGAGCCGGACGTGTGCCTTTCCGGAATCAGGCTCTGCCGAGGACGAGAGCCATGAGATGTTCCTCCTCTGGGCAAGCCCGGGTCCTGAATCCTGTTGTGCCTGTGAATAGGCTGCAGGGGGACGGTGAAGACCAGCAACATCTTTCAGGGCTGCCACCTTCCGTGTGGGACAAGGAGCCGGACGTGTGCCTTTTCGGAAAGAGACTCTGCCGAGGATGAGAGCCATGAGATGTTCCTCCTCTGGGCAAGACCGGGTCCCGGATCCTGTTGTGCCTGTGAATACGCTGCAGGGGGACGGTGAAGACCAGCAACAGCTTTCCGGCCTGCCACCTTCCGTGTGGGACAAGGAGCCGGACGTGTGCCTTTCCAGAATCGGGCTCTGCCGAGGACGAGAGCCATGAGATGTTCCTCCTCTGGGCAAGCCCGGGTCCCAGATCCTGTTGTGCCTGTGAATACGCTGCAGGGGGACGGTGAAGACCAGCAACAGCTTTCAGGGCTGCCACCTTCCGTGTGGGACAAGGAGCCGGACGTGTGCCTTTTCGGAAAGAGGCTCTGCCGAGGACGAGAGCCATGAGATGTTGCTCCTCTGGGCAAGCCCGGGTCCCAGATCCTGTTGTGCCTGTGAATAGGCTGCAGGGGGACGGTGAAGACCAGCAACAGCTTTCCGGCCTGCCACCTTCCGTGTGGGACAAGGAGCCGGACGTGTGCCTTTTCGAAAAGAGGCTCTGCCGAGGACGAGAGCCATGAGATGTTCCTCCTCTGGGCAAACCCGGGTCCCAGATCCTGTTGTGCCTGTGAATAGGCTGCAGGGGGACGGTGAAGAACAGCAACAGCTTTCCGGCCTGCCACCTTCCGTGTGGGACAAGGAGCCGGACGTGTGCCTTTCCAGAATCAGGCTCTGCCGAGGACGAGAGCCATGAGATGTTCCTCCTCTGGGCAAACCCGGGTCCCAGATCCTGTTGTGCCTGTGAATAGGCTGCAGGGGGACGGTGAAGACCAGCAACAGCTTTCCGGCCTACCAACTTCAGTGTGGGACAAGGAGCCGGACGTGTGCCTTTCCAGAATCGGGCTCTGCCGAGGACGAGAGCCATGAGATGTTCCTCCTCTGGGCAAGCCCGGGTCCCAGATCCTGTTGTGCCTGTGAATACGCTGCAGGGGGACGGTGAAGACCAGCAACAGCTTTCAGGGCTGCCACCTTCCGTGTGGGACAAGGAGCCGGACGTGTGCCTTTTCGGAAAGAGGCTCTGCCGAGGACGAGAGCCATGAGATGTTCCTCCTCTGGGCAAGCCCGGGTCCCAGATCCTGTTGTGCCTGTGAATAGGCTGCAGGGGGACGGTGAAGAACAGCAACAGCTTTCCGGCCTGCCACCTTCCGTGTGGGACAAGGAGCCGGACGTGTGCCTTTTCGAAAAGAGGCTCTGCCGAGGACGAGAGCCATGAGATGTTCCTCCTCTGGGCAAGCCCGGGTCCCAGATCCTGTTGTGCCTGTGAATAGGCTGCCGGGGGACGGTGAAGACCAGCAACAGCTTTCCGGCCTGCCACCTTCCGTGTGGGACAAGGAGCCGGACGTGTGCCTTTCCAGAATCAGGCTCTGCCGAGGACGAGAGCCATGAGATGTTCCTCCTCTGGGCAAACCCGGGTCCCAGATCCTGTTGTGCCTGTGAATAGGCTGCAGGGGGACGGTGAAGACCAGCAACAGCTTTCCGGCCTGCCACCATCCGTGTGGGACAAGGAGCCGGACGTGTGCCTTTCCAGAATCAGGCTCTGCCGAGGACGAGATCCATGAGATGTTCCTCCTCTGGGCAAGCCCGGGTCCCAGATCCTGTTGTGCCTGTGAATAGGCTGCAGGGGGACGGTGAAGACCAGCAACAGCTTTCAGGGCTGCCACCTTCCGTGTGGGACAAGGAGCCGGACGTGTGCCTTTTCGGAATCAGGCTCTGCCGAGGACGAGAGCCATGAGATGTTCCTCCTCTGGGCAAGCCCGGGTCCCAGATCCTGTTGTGCCTGTGAATAGGCTGCAGGGGGATGGTGAAGACCAGCAACATCTTTCCAGCCTGCCACCTTCCGTGTGGCACAAGGAGCCGGACGTGTGCCTTTCCAGAATCAGGCTCTGCCGAGGACGAGAGCCATGAGATGTTCCTCCTCTGGGCAAGCCCGGGTCCTGAATCCTGTTGTGCCTGTGAATAGGCTGCAGGGGGATGGTGAAGACCAGCAACATCTTTCCAGCCTGCCACCTTCCGTGTGGCACAAGGAGCCGGACGTGTGCCTTTCCAGAATCAGGCTCTGCCGAGGACGAGAGACATGAGATGTTCCTCCTCTGGGCAAGCCCCGGTCCCAGATCCTGTTGTGCCTGTGAATAGGCTGCAGGGGGACGGTGAAGACCAGCAACAGCTTTCAGGGCTGCCACCTTCCGTGTGGAACAAGGAGCCGGACGTGTGCCTTTCCGGAATCAGGCTCTGCCGAGGACGAGTGCCATGAGATGTTCCTCCTCTGGGCAAGCCCGGGTCCTGAATCCTGTTGTGCCTGTGAATAGGCTGCAGGGGGACGGTGAAGACCAGCAACATCTTTCAGGGCTGCCACCTTCCGTGTGGGACAAGGAGCCGGACGTGTGCCTTTCCGGAATCAGGCTCTGCCGAGGACGAGAGCCATGAGATGTTCCTCCTCTGGGCAAGCCCGGGTCCTGAATCCTGTTGTGCCTGTGAATAGGCTGCAGGGGGACGGTGAAGACCAGCAACAGCTTTCAGGGCTGCCACCTTCCGTGTGGGACAAGGAGCCGGACGTGTGCCTTTCCGGAATCAGGCTCTGCCGAGGACGAGAGCCATGAGATGTTCCTCCTCTGGGCAAGCCCGGGTCCTGAATCCTGTTGTGCCTGTGAATAGGCTGCAGGGGGATGGTGAAGACCAGCAACATCTTTCCAGCCTGCCACCTTCCGTGTGGCACAAGGAGCCGGACGTGTGCCTTTCCAGAATCAGGCTCTGCCGAGGACGAGAGACATGAGATGTTCCTCCTCTGGGCAAGCCCCGGTCCCAGATCCTGTTGTGCCTGTGAATAGGCTGCAGGGGGACGGTGAAGACCAGCAACAGCTTTCAGGGCTGCCACCTTCCGTGTGGAACAAGGAGCCGGACGTGTGCCTTTCCGGAATCAGGCTCTGCCGAGGACGAGAGCCATGAGATGTTCCTCCTCTGGGCAAGCCCGGGTCCTGAATCCTGTTGTGCCTGTGAATAGGCTGCAGGGGGACGGTGAAGAACAGCAACAGCTTTCAGGGCTGCCACCTTCCGTGTGGGACAAGGAGCCGGACGTGTGCCTTTTCGGAAAGAGACTCTGCCGAGGATGAGAGCCATGAGATGTTCCTCCTCTGGGCAAGACCGGGTCCCGGATCCTGTTGTGCCTGTGAATACGCTGCAGGGGGACGGTGAAGACCAGCAACAGCTTTCCGGCCTGCCACCTTCCGTGTGGGACAAGGAGCCGGACGTGTGCCTTTCCAGAATCGGGCTCTGCCGAGGACGAGAGCCATGAGATGTTCCTCCTCTGGGCAAGCCCGGGTCCCAGATCCTGTTGTGCCTGTGAATACGCTGCAGGGGGATGGTGAAGACCAGCAACAGCTTTCAGGGCTGCCACCTTCCGTGTGGGACAAGGAGCCGGACGTGTGCCTTTTCGGAAAGAGGCTCTGCCGAGGACGAGAGCCATGAGATGTTCCTCCTCTGGGCAAGCCCGGGTCCCAGATCCTGTTGTGCCTGTGAATAGGCTGCAGGGGGACGGTGAAGACCAGCAACAGCTTTCCGGCCTGCCACCATCCGTGTGGGACAAGGAGCCGGACGTGTGCCTTTCCAGAATCAGGCTCTGCCGAGGACGAGAGCCATGAGATGTTCCTCCTCAGGGCAAGCCCGGGTCCCAGATCCTGTTGTGCCTGTGAATAGGCTGCAGGGGGACGGTGAAGACCAGCAACAGCTTTCCGGCCTGCCACCATCCGTGTGGGACAAGGAGCCGGACGTGTGCCTTTCCAGAATCAGGCTCTGCCGAGGACGAGATCCATGAGATGTTCCTCCTCTGGGCAAGCCCGGGTCCCAGATCCTGTTGTGCCTGTGAATAGGCTGCAGGGGGACGGTGAAGACCAGCAACAGCTTTCAGGGCTGCCACCTTCCGTGTGGGACAAGGAGCCGGACGTGTGCCTTTTCGGAATCAGGCTCTGCCGAGGACAAGAGCCATGAGATGTTCCTCCTCTGGGCAAGCCCGGGTCCCAGATCCTGTTGTGCCTGTGAATAGGCTGCAGGGGGATGGTGAAGACCAGCAACATCTTTCCAGCCTGCCACCTTCCGTGTGGCACAAGGAGCCGGACGTGTGCTTTTCCAGAATCAGGCTCTGCCGAGGACGAGAGCCATGAGATGTTCCTCCTCTGGGCAAGCCCGGGTCCCAGATCCTGTTGTGCCTGTGAATAGGCTGCAGGGGGACGGTGAAGACCAGCAACAGCTTTCAGGGCTGCCACCTTCCGTGTGGGACAAGGAGCCGGACGTGTGCCTTTCCGGAATCAGGCTCTGCCGAGGACGAGAGCCATGAGATGTTCCTCCTCTGGGCAAGCCCGGGTCCTGAATCCTGTTGTGCCTGTGAATAGGCTGCAGGGGGATGGTGAAGACCAGCAACATCTTTCCAGCCTGCCACCTTCCGTGTGGCACAAGGAGCCGGACGTGTGCCTTTCCAGAATCAGGCTCTGCCGAGGACGAGAGACATGAGATGTTCCTCCTCTGGGCAAGCCCCGGTCCCAGATCCTGTTGTGCCTGTGAATAGGCTGCAGGGGGACGGTGAAGACCAGCAACAGCTTTCAGGGCTGCCACCTTCCGTGTGGAACAAGGAGCCGGACGTGTGCCTTTCCGGAATCAGGCTCTGCCGAGGACGAGTGCCATGAGATGTTCCTCCTCTGGGCAAGCCCGGGTCCTGAATCCTGTTGTGCCTGTGAATAGGCTGCAGGGGGACGGTGAAGACCAGCAACATCTTTCAGGGCTGCCACCTTCCGTGTGGGACAAGGAGCCGGACGTGTGCCTTTCCGGAATCAGGCTCTGCCGAGGACGAGAGCCATGAGATGTTCCTCCTCTGGGCAAGCCCGGGTCCTGAATCCTGTTGTGCCTGTGAATAGGCTGCAGGGGGACGGTGAAGACCAGCAACAGCTTTCAGGGCTGCCACCTTCCGTGTGGGACAAGGAGCCGGACGTGTGCCTTTCCGGAATCAGGCTCTGCCGAGGACGAGAGCCATGAGATGTTCCTCCTCTGGGCAAGCCCGGGTCCTGAATCCTGTTGTGCCTGTGAATAGGCTGCAGGGGGATGGTGAAGACCAGCAACATCTTTCCAGCCTGCCACCTTCCGTGTGGCACAAGGAGCCGGACGTGTGCCTTTCCAGAATCAGGCTCTGCCGAGGACGAGAGACATGAGATGTTCCTCCTCTGGGCAAGCCCCGGTCCCAGATCCTGTTGTGCCTGTGAATAGGCTGCAGGGGGACGGTGAAGACCAGCAACAGCTTTCAGGGCTGCCACCTTCCGTGTGGAACAAGGAGCCGGACGTGTGCCTTTCCGGAATCAGGCTCTGCCGAGGACGAGAGCCATGAGATGTTCCTCCTCTGGGCAAGCCCGGGTCCTGAATCCTGTTGTGCCTGTGAATAGGCTGCAGGGGGACGGTGAAGAACAGCAACAGCTTTCAGGGCTGCCACCTTCCGTGTGGGACAAGGAGCCGGACGTGTGCCTTTTCGGAAAGAGACTCTGCCGAGGATGAGAGCCATGAGATGTTCCTCCTCTGGGCAAGACCGGGTCCCGGATCCTGTTGTGCCTGTGAATACGCTGCAGGGGGACGGTGAAGACCAGCAACAGCTTTCCGGCCTGCCACCTTCCGTGTGGGACAAGGAGCCGGACGTGTGCCTTTCCAGAATCGGGCTCTGCCGAGGACGAGAGCCATGAGATGTTCCTCCTCTGGGCAAGCCCGGGTCCCAGATCCTGTTGTGCCTGTGAATACGCTGCAGGGGGATGGTGAAGACCAGCAACAGCTTTCAGGGCTGCCACCTTCCGTGTGGGACAAGGAGCCGGACGTGTGCCTTTTCGGAAAGAGGCTCTGCCGAGGACGAGAGCCATGAGATGTTCCTCCTCTGGGCAAGCCCGGGTCCCAGATCCTGTTGTGCCTGTGAATAGGCTGCAGGGGGACGGTGAAGACCAGCAACAGCTTTCCGGCCTGCCACCATCCGTGTGGGACAAGGAGCCGGACGTGTGCCTTTCCAGAATCAGGCTCTGCCGAGGACGAGAGCCATGAGATGTTCCTCCTCTGGGCAAGCCCGGGTCCCAGATCCTGTTGTGCCTGTGAATAGGCTGCAGGGGGACGGTGAAGACCAGCAACAGCTTTCCGGCCTGCCACCATCCGTGTGGGACAAGGAGCCGGACATGTGCCTTTCCAGAATCAGGCTCTGCCGAGGACGAGAGCCATGAGATGTTCCTCCTCTGGGCAAACCCGGGTCCCAGATCCTGTTGTGCCTGTGAATAGGCTGCAGGGGGACGGTGAAGACCAGCAACAGCTTTCCGGCCTACCACCTTCCGTGTGGGACAAGGAGCCGGACGTGTGCCTTTCCAGAATTAGACTCTGCCGAGGACGAGATCCATGAGATGTTCCTCCTCTGGGCAAGCCCGGGTCCCAGATCCTGTTGTGCCTGTGAATAGGCTGCAGGGGGACGGTGAAGACCAGCAACAGCTTTCAGGGCTGCCACCTTCCGTGTGCGACAAGGAGCCGGAAATGTGCCTTTTCGGAATCGGGCTCTGCCGAGGACGAGAGCCATGAGATGTTCCTCCTCTGGGCAAGCCCGGGTCCCAGATCCTGTTGTGCCTGTGAATAGGCTGCAGGGGGACGGTGAAGACCACCAAGAGCTTTCCGGCCTGCCACCTTCCGTGTGGGACAAGGAGCAGGACATGTGCCTTTCCGGAATCAGGCTCTGCCGAGGACGAGAGCCATGAGATGTTCCTCCTCTGGGCAAGCCCGGGTCCTGAATCCTGTTGTGCCTGTGAATAGGCTGCAGGGGGACGGTGAAGACCAGCAACATCTTTCAGGGCTGCCACCTTCCGTGTGGGACAAGGAGCCGGACGTGTGCCTTTTCGGAAAGAGACTCTGCCGAGGATGAGAGCCATGAGATGTTCCTCCTCTGGGCAAGACCGGGTCCCGGATCCTGTTGTGCCTGTGAATACGCTGCAGGGGGACGGTGAAGACCAGCAACAGCTTTCCGGCCTGCCACCTTCCGTGTGGGACAAGGAGCCGGACGTGTGCCTTTCCAGAATCGGGCTCTGCCAAGGACGAGAGCCATGAGATGTTCCTCCTCTGGGCAAGCCCGGGTCCCAGATCCTGTTGTGCCTGTGAATAGGCTGCATGGGGACGGTGAAGACCAGCAACAGCTTTCCGGCCTGCCACCTTCCGTGTGGGACAAGGAGCCGGACGTGTGCCTTTTCGGAAAGAGGCTCTGCCGAGGACGAGAGCCATGAGATGTTGCTCCTCTGGGCAAGCCCGGGTCCCAGATCCTGTTGTGCCTGTGAATAGGCTGCAGGGGGACGGTGAAGAACAGCAACAGCTTTCAGGGCTGCCACCTTCCGTGTGGGACAAGGAGCCGGACGTGTGCCTTTCCAGAATCAGGCTCTGCCGAGGACGAGAGCCATGAGATGTTCCTCCTCTGGGCAAACCCGGGTCCCAGATCCTGTTGTGCCTGTGAATACGCTGCAGGGGGACGGTGAAGACCAGCAACAGCTTTCAGGGCTGCCACCTTCCGTGTGGGACAAGGAGCCGGACATGTGCCTTTTTGGAATCGGGCTCTGCCGAGGACGAGAGCCATGAGATGTTCCTCCTCTGGGCAAGCCCGGGTCCCAGATCCTGTTGTGCCTGTGAATAGGCTGCAGGGGGACGGTGAAGACCAGCAACAGCTTTCCGGCCTGCCACCTTCCGTGTGGGACAAGGAGCCGGACGTGTGCCTTTTCGGAATCGGGCTCTGCCGAGGACGAGATCCATGAGATGTTCCTCCTCTGGGCAAGCCCGGGTCCCAGATCCTGTTGTGCCTGTGAATAGGCTGCAGGGGGACGGTGAAGACCACCAAGAGCTTTCCGGCCTGCCACCTTCCGTGTGGGACAAGGAGCAGGACATGTGCCTTTCCGGAATCAGGCTCTGCCGAGGACGAGAGCCATGAGATGTTCCTCCTCTGGGCAAGCCCGGGTCCTGAATCCTGTTGTGCCTGTGAATAGGCTGCAGGGGGACGGTGAAGACCAGCAACATCTTTCAGGGCTGCCACCTTCCGTGTGGGACAAGGAGCCGGACGTGTGCCTTTTCGGAAAGAGACTCTGCCGAGGACGAGATCCATGAGATGTTCCTCCTCTGGGCAAGCCCGGGTCCCAGATCCTGTTGTGCCTGTGAATAGGCTGCAGGGGGACGGTGAAGACCAGCAACAGCTTTCCGGCCTACCACCTTCCGTGTGGGACAAGGAGCCGGACGTGTGCCTTTCCAGAATTAGACTCTGCCGAGGACGAGATCCATGAGATGTTCCTCCTCTGGGCAAGCCCGGGTCCCAGATCCTGTTGTGCCTGTGAATAGGCTGCAGGGGGACGGTGAAGACCAGCAACAGCTTTCAGGGCTGCCACCTTCCGTGTGGGACAAGGAGCCGGACATGTGCCTTTTCGGAATCGGGCTCTGCCGAGGACGAGAGCCATGAGATGTTCCTCCTGTGGGCAAGCCCGGGTCCCAGATCCTGTTGTGCCTGTGAATAGGCTGCAGGGGGACGGTGAAGACCAGCAACAGCTTTCCGGCCTGCCACCTTCCGTGTGGGACAAGGAGCCGGACGTGTGCCTTTTCGGAATCGGGCTCTGCCGAGGACGAGATCCATGAGATGTTCCTCCTCTGGGCAAGCCCGGGTCCCAGATCCTGTTGTGCCTGTGAATAGGCTGCAGGGGGACGGTGAAGACCAGCAACAGCTTTCAGGGCTGCCACCTTCCGTGTGGGACAAGGAGCCGGACGTGTGCCTTTCCAGAATTAGACTCTGCCGAGGACGAGATCCATGAGATGTTCCTCCTCTGGGCAAGCCCGGGTCCCAGATCCTGTTGTGCCTGTGAATAGGCTGCAGGGGGACGGTGAAGACCAGCAACAGCTTTCCGGCCTGCCACCATCCGTGTGGGACAAGGAGCCGGACGTGTGCCTTTCCAGAATCAGGCTCTGCCGAGGACGAGAGCCATGAGATGTTCCTCCTCTGGGCAAACCCGGGTCCCAGATCCTGTTGTGCCTGTGAATAGGCTGCAGGGGGACGGTGAAGACCAGCAACAGCTTTCCGGCCTACCACCTTCCGTGTGGGACAAGGAGCCGGACGTGTGCCTTTCCAGAATTAGACTCTGCCGAGGACGAGATCCATGAGATGTTCCTCCTCTGGGCAAGCCCGGGTCCCAGATCCTGTTGTGCCTGTGAATAGGCTGCAGGGGGACGGTGAAGACCAGCAACAGCTTTCAGGGCTGCCACCTTCCGTGTGGGACAAGGAGCCGGACATGTGCCTTTTCGGAATCGGGCTCTGCCGAGGACGAGAGCCATGAGATGTTCCTCCTCTGGGCAAGCCCGGGTCCCAGATCCTGTTGTGCCTGTGAATAGGCTGCAGGGGGACGGTGAAGACCAGCAACAGCTTTCCGGCCTGCCACCTTCCGTGTGGGACAAGGAGCCGGACGTGTGCCTTTTCGGAATCAGGCTCTGCCGAGGACGAGATCCATGAGATGTTCCTCCTCTGGGCAAGCCCGGGTCCCAGATCCTGTTGTGCCTGTGAATAGGCTGCAGGGGGATGGTGAAGACCAGCAACAGCTTTCAGGGCTGCCACCTTCCGTGTGGGACAAGGAGCCGGACATGTGCCTTTTCGGAATCGGGCTCTGCCGAGGACGAGAGCCATGAGATGTTCCTCCTCTGGGCAAGCCCGGGTCCCAGATCCTGTTGTGCCTGTGAATAGGCTGCAGGGGGACGGTGAAGACCAGCAACAGCTTTCCGGCCTGCCACCTTCCGTGTGGGACAAGGAGCCGGACGTGTGCCTTTCCAGAATTAGACTCTGCCGAGGACGAGATCCATGAGATGATCCTCCTCTGGGCAAGCCCGGGTCCCAGATCCTGTTGTGCCTGTGAATAGGCTGCAGGGGGACGGTGAAGACCAGCAACAGCTTTCAGGGCTGCCACCTTCCGTGTGGGACAAGGAGCCGGACATGTGCCTTTTCGGAATCGGGCTCTGCCGAGGACGAGAGCCATGAGATGTTCCTCCTCTGGGCAAGCCCGGGTCCCAGATCCTGTTGTGCCTGTGAATAGGCTGCAGGGGGACGGTGAAGACCAGCAACAGCTTTCCGGCCTGCCACCTTCCGTGTGGGACAAGGAGCCGGACGTGTGCCTTTCCAGAATCGGGCTCTGCCGAGGACGAGAGCCATGAGATGTTCCTCCTCTGGGCAAGCCCGGGTCCCAGATCCTGTTGTGCCTGTGAATAGGCTGCATGGGGACGGTGAAGACCAGCAACAGCTTTCTGGGCTGCCACCTTCCGTGTGGGACAAGGAGCCGGACGTGTGCCTTTTCGGAATCGGGCTCTGCCGAGGACGAGAGCCATGAGATGTTCCTCCTCTGGGCAAGCCCGGGTCCCAGATCCTGTTGTGCCTGTGAATAGGCTGCAGGGGGACGGTGAAGAACAGCAACAGCTTTCAGGGCTGCCACCTTCCGTGTGGGACAAGGAGCCGGACGTGTGCCTTTTCGGAAACAGGCTCTGCCGAGGACGAGAGCCATGAGATGTTGCTCCTCTGGGCAAGCCCGGGTCCCAGATCCTGTTGTGCCTGTGAATACGCTGCAGGGGGACGGTGAAGACCAGCAACAGCTTTCCGGCCTGCCACCATCCGTGTGGGACAAGGAGCCGGACGTGTGCCTTTCCAGAATCAGGCTCTGCCGAGGACGAGAGCCATGAGATGTTCCTCCTCTGGGCAAACCCGGGTCCCAGATCCTGTTGTGCCTGTGAATAGGCTGCAGGGGGACGGTGAAGACCAGCAACAGCTTTCAGGGCTGCCACCTTCCGTGTGGGACAAGGAGCCGGACGTGTGCCTTTCCAGAATTAGACTCTGCCGAAGACGAGATCCATGAGATGTTCCTCCTCTGGGCAAGCCCGGGTCCCAGATCCTGTTGTGCCTGTGAATAGGCTGCAGGGGGACGGTGAAGACCAGCAACAGCTTTCAGGGCTGCCACCTTCCGTGTGGGACAAGGAGCCGGACGTGTGCCTTTTCGGAAAGAGACTCTGCCGAGGACGAGAGCCATGAGATGTTCCTCCTCTGGGCAAGCCCGGGTCCCAGATCCTGTTGTGCCTGTGAATAGGCTGCAGGGGGACGGTGAAGACCAGCAACAGCTTTCCGGCCTGCCACCATCCGTGTGGGACAAGGAGCCGGACGTGTGCCTTTCCAGAATCAGGCTCTGCCGAGGACGAGAGCCATGAGATGTTCCTCCTCTGGGCAAACCCGGGTCCCAGATCCTGTTGTGCCTGTGAATAGGCTGCAGGGGGACGGTGAAGACCAGCAACAGCTTTCCGGCCTACCACCTTCCGTGTGGGACAAGGAGCCGGACGTGTGCCTTTCCAGAATTAGACTCTGCCGAGGACGAGATCCATGAGATGTTCCTCCTCTGGGCAAGCCCGGGTCCCAGATCCTGTTGTGCCTGTGAATAGGCTGCAGGGGGACGGTGAAGACCAGCAACAGCTTTCAGGGCTGCCACCTTCCGTGTGGGACAAGGAGCCGGACATGTGCCTTTTCGGAATCGGGCTCTGCCGAGGACGAGAGCCATGAGATGTTCCTCCTCTGGGCAAGCCCGGGTCCCAGATCCTGTTGTGCCTGTGAATAGGCTGCAGGGGGACGGTGAAGACCAGCAACAGCTTTCCGGCCTGCCACCTTCCGTGTGGGACAAGGAGCCGGACGTGTGCCTTTTCGGAAAGAGGCTCTGCCGAGGACGAGATCCATGAGATGTTGCTCCTCTGGGCAAGCCCGGGTCCCAGATCCTGTTGTGCCTGTGAATAGGCTGCAGGGGGACGGTGAAGACCAGCAACAGCTTTCAGGGCTGCCACCTTCCGTGTGGGACAAGGAGCCGGACGTGTGCCTTTTCGGAAACGGGCTCTGCCGAGGACGAGAGCCATGAGATGTTCCTCCTCTGGGCAAGCCCGGGTCCCAGATCCTGTTGTGCCTGTGAATAGGCTGCAGGGGGACGGTGAAGACCAGCAACAGCTTTCAGGGCTGCCACCTTCCGTGTGGGACAAGGAGCCGGACATGTGCCTTTTCGGAATCGGGCTCTGCCGAGGACGAGAGCCATGAGATGTTCCTCCTCTGGGCAAGCCCGGGTCCCAGATCCTGTTGTGCCTGTGAATAGGCTGCAGGGGGACGGTGAAGACCAGCAACAGCTTTCCGGCCTGCCACCTTCCGTGTGGGACAAGGAGCCGGACGTGTGCCTTTTCGGAATCGGGCTCTGCCGAGGACGAGATCCATGAGATGTTCCTCCTCTGGGCAAGCCCGGGTCCCAGATCCTGTTGTGCCTGTGAATAGGCTGCAGGGGGACGGTGAAGACCAGCAACAGCTTTCAGGGCTGCCACCTTCCGTGTGGGACAAGGAGCCGGACATGTGCCTTTTCGGAATCGGGCTCTGCCGAGGACGAGAGCCATGAGATGTTCCTCCTCTGGGCAAGCCCGGGTCCCAGATCCTGTTGTGCCTGTGAATAGGCTGCAGGGGGACGGTGAAGACCAGCAACAGCTTTCCGGCCTACCACCTTCCGTGTGGGACAAGGAGCCGGACGTGTGCCTTTCCAGAATTAGACTCTGCCGAGGACGAGATCCATGAGATGTTCCTCCTCTGGGCAAGCCCGGGTCCCAGATCCTGTTGTGCCTGTGAATAGGCTGCAGGGGGACGGTGAAGACCAGCAACAGCTTTCAGGGCTGCCACCTTCCGTGTGGGACAAGGAGCCGGACATGTGCCTTTTCGGAATCGGGCTCTGCCGAGGACGAGAGCCATGAGATGTTCCTCCTCTGGGCAAGCCCGGGTCCCAGATCCTGTTGTGCCTGTGAATAGGCTGCAGGGGGACGGTGAAGACCAGCAACAGCTTTCCGGCCTGCCACCTTCCGTGTGGGACAAGGAGCCGGACGTGTGCCTTTCCAGAATCGGGCTCTGCCGAGGACGAGAGCCATGAGATGTTCCTCCTCTGGGCAAGCCCGGGTGCCAGATCCTGTTGTGCCTGTGAATAGGCTGCAGGGGGACGGTGAAGACCAGCAACAGCTTTCAGGGCTGCCACCTTCCGTGTGGGACAAGGAGCCGGACGTGTGCCTTTTCGGAAAGAGGCTCTGCCGAGGACGAGATCCATGAGATGTTGCTCCTCTGGGCAAGCCCGGGTCCCAGATCCTGTTGTGCCTGTGAATAGGCTGCAGGGGGACGGTGAAGAACAGCAACAGCTTTCAGGGCTGCCACCTTCCGTGTGGGACAAGGAGCCGGACATGTGCCTTTTCGGAATCGGGCTCTGCCGAGGACGAGAGCCATGAGATGTTCCTCCTCTGGGCAAGCCCGGGTCCCAGATCCTGTTGTGCCTGTGAATAGGCTGCAGGGGGACGGTGAAGACCAGCAACAGCTTTCCGGCCTACCACCTTCCGTGTGGGACAAGGAGCCGGACGTGTGCCTTTCCAGAATTAGACTCTGCCGAGGACGAGATCCATGAGATGTTCCTCCTCTGGGCAAGCCCGGGTCCCAGATCCTGTTGTGCCTGTGAATAGGCTGCAGGGGGACGGTGAAGACCAGCAACAGCTTTCAGGGCTGCCACCTTCCGTGTGGGACAAGGAGCCGGACATGTGCCTTTTCGGAATCGGGCTCTGCCGAGGACGAGAGCCATGAGATGTTCCTCCTCTGGGCAAGCCCGGGTCCCAGATCCTGTTGTGCCTGTGAATAGGCTGCAGGGGGACGGTGAAGACCAGCAACAGCTTTCCGGCCTGCCACCTTCCGTGTGGGACAAGGAGCCGGACGTGTGCCTTTCCAGAATCGGGCTCTGCCGAGGACGAGAGCCATGAGATGTTCCTCCTCTGGGCAAGCCCGGGTGCCAGATCCTGTTGTGCCTGTGAATAGGCTGCAGGGGGACGGTGAAGACCAGCAACAGCTTTCAGGGCTGCCACCTTCCGTGTGGGACAAGGAGCCGGACGTGTGCCTTTTCGGAAAGAGGCTCTGCCGAGGACGAGATCCATGAGATGTTGCTCCTCTGGGCAAGCCCGGGTCCCAGATCCTGTTGTGCCTGTGAATAGGCTGCAGGGGGACGGTGAAGAACAGCAACAGCTTTCAGGGCTGCCACCTTCCGTGTGGGACAAGGAGCCGGACGTGTGCCTTTTCGGAAACGGGCTCTGCCGAGGACGAGAGCCATGAGATGTTCCTCCTCTGGGCAAGCCCGGGTCCCAGATCCTGTTGTGCCTGTGAATACGCTGCAGGGGGACGGTGAAGACCAGCAACAGCTTTCCGGCCTGCCACCATCCGTGTGGGACAAGGAGCCGGACGTGTGCCTTTCCAGAATCAGGCTCTGCCGAGGACGAGAGCCATGAGATGTTCCTCCTCTGGGCAAGCCCGGGTCCCAGATCCTGTTGTGCCTGTGAATAGGCTGCAGGGGGACGGTGAAGACCAGCAACAGCTTTCAGGGCTGCCACCTTCCGTGTGGGACAAGGAGCCGGACGTGTGCCTTTCCAGAATTAGACTCTGCCGAAGACGAGATCCATGAGATGTTCCTCCTCTGGGCAAGCCCGGGTCCCAGATCCTGTTGTGCCTGTGAATAGGCTGCAGGGGGACGGTGAAGACCAGCAACAGCTTTCAGGGCTGCCACCTTCCGTGTGGGACAAGGAGCCGGACGTGTGCCTTTTCGGAAAGAGACTCTGCCGAGGACGAGAGCCATGAGATGTTCCTCCTCTGGGCAAGCCCGGGTCCCAGATCCTGTTGTGCCTGTGAATAGGCTGCAGGGGGACGGTGAAGACCAGCAACAGCTTTCCGGCCTGCCACCATCCGTGTGGGACAAGGAGCCGGACGTGTGCCTTTCCAGAATCAGGCTCTGCCGAGGACGAGAGCCATGAGATGTTCCTCCTCTGGGCAAACCCGGGTCCCAGATCCTGTTGTGCCTGTGAATAGGCTGCAGGGGGACGGTGAAGACCAGCAACAGCTTTCCGGCCTACCACCTTCCGTGTGGGACAAGGAGCCGGACGTGTGCCTTTCCAGAATTAGACTCTGCCGAGGACGAGATCCATGAGATGTTCCTCCTCTGGGCAAGCCCGGGTCCCAGATCCTGTTGTGCCTGTGAATAGGCTGCAGGGGGACGGTGAAGACCAGCAACAGCTTTCAGGGCTGCCACCTTCCGTGTGGGACAAGGAGCCGGACATGTGCCTTTTCGGAATCGGGCTCTGCCGAGGACGAGAGCCATGAGATGTTCCTCCTCTGGGCAAGCCCGGGTCCCAGATCCTGTTGTGCCTGTGAATAGGCTGCAGGGGGACGGTGAAGACCAGCAACAGCTTTCCGGCCTGCCACCTTCCGTGTGGGACAAGGAGCCGGACGTGTGCCTTTTCGGAATCGGGCTCTGCCGAGGACGAGATCCATGAGATGTTCCTCCTCTGGGCAAGCCCGGGTCCCAGATCCTGTTGTGCCTGTGAATAGGCTGCAGGGGGACGGTGAAGACCAGCAACAGCTTTCAGGGCTGCCACCTTCCGTGTGGGACAAGGAGCCGGACATGTGCCTTTTCGGAATCGGGCTCTGCCGAGGACGAGAGCCATGAGATGTTCCTCCTCTGGGCAAGCCCGGGTCCCAGATCCTGTTGTGCCTGTGAATAGGCTGCAGGGGGACGGTGAAGACCAGCAACAGCTTTCCGGCCTACCACCTTCCGTGTGGGACAAGGAGCCGGACGTGTGCCTTTCCAGAATTAGACTCTGCCGAGGACGAGATCCATGAGATGTTCCTCCTCTGGGCAAGCCCGGGTCCCAGATCCTGTTGTGCCTGTGAATAGGCTGCAGGGGGACGGTGAAGACCAGCAACAGCTTTCAGGGCTGCCACCTTCCGTGTGGGACAAGGAGCCGGACATGTGCCTTTTCGGAATCGGGCTCTGCCGAGGACGAGAGCCATGAGATGTTCCTCCTCTGGGCAAGCCCGGGTCCCAGATCCTGTTGTGCCTGTGAATAGGCTGCAGGGGGACGGTGAAGACCAGCAACAGCTTTCCGGCCTGCCACCTTCCGTGTGGGACAAGGAGCCGGACGTGTGCCTTTCCAGAATCGGGCTCTGCCGAGGACGAGAGCCATGAGATGTTCCTCCTCTGGGCAAGCCCGGGTCCCAGATCCTGTTGTGCCTGTGAATAGGCTGCATGGGGACGGTGAAGACCAGCAACAGCTTTCAGGGCTGCCACCTTCCGTGTGGGACAAGGAGCCGGACGTGTGCCTTTTCGGAAAGAGGCTCTGCCGAGGACGAGATCCATGAGATGTTGCTCCTCTGGGCAAGCCCGGGTCCCAGATCCTGTTGTGCCTGTGAATAGGCTGCAGGGGGACGGTGAAGACCAGCAACAGCTTTCAGGGCTGCCACCTTCCGTGTGGGACAAGGAGGCGGACGTGTGCCTTTTCGGAATCGGGCTCTGCCGAGGAAGAGAGCCATGAGATGTTCCTCCTCTGGGCAAGCCCGGGTCCCAGATCCTGTTGTGCCTGTGAATACGCTGCAGGGGGACGGTGAAGACCAGCAACAGCTTTCCGGCCTGCCACCATCCGTGTGGGACAAGGAGCCGGACGTGTGCCTTTCCAGAATCAGGCTCTGCCGAGGACGAGAGCCATGAGATGTTCCTCCTCTGGGCAAACCCGGGTCCCAGATCCTGTTGTGCCTGTGAATAGGCTGCAGGGGGACGGTGAAGACCAGCAAGAGCTTTCCGGCCTACCACCTTCCGTGTGGGACAAGGAGCCAGACGTGTGCCTTTCCAGAATTAGACTCTGCCGAGGACGAGATCCATGAGATGTTCCTCCTCTGGGCAAGCCCGGGTCCCAGATCCTGTTGTGCCTGTGAATAGGCTGCAGGGGGACGGTGAAGACCAGCAACAGCTTTCAGGGCTGCCACCTTCCGTGTGGGACAAGGAGCCGGACGTGTGCCTTTTCGGAAAGAGGCTCTGCCGAGGACGAGAGCCATGAGATGTTCCTCCTCTGGGCAAGCCCGGGTCCCAGATCCTGTTGTGCCTGTGAATAGGCTGCAGGGGGACGGTGAAGACCAGCAACAGCTTTCCGGCCTGCCACCTTCCGTGTGGGACAAGGAGCCGGACGTGTGCCTTTCCGGAATCGGGCTCTGCCGAGGACGAGATCCATGAGATGTTCCTCCTCTGGGCAAGCCCGGGTCCCAGATCCTGTTGTGCCTGTGAATAGGCTGCATGGGGACGGTGAAGACCACCAAGAGCTTTCCGGCCTGCCACCTTCCGTGTGGGACAAGGAGCAGGACATGTGCCTTTCCGGAATCAGGCTCTGCCGGGGACGAGAGCCATGAGATGTTCCTCCTCTGGGCAAGCCCGGGTCCCAGATCCTGTTGTGCCTGTGAATAGGCTGCAGGGGGACGGTGAAGACCAGCAACAGCTTTCAGGGCTGCCACCTTCCGTGTGGGACAAGGAGCCGGACGTGTGCCTTTTCGGAAAGAGGCTCTGCCGAGGACGAGAGCCATGAGATGTTGCTCCTCTAGGCAAGCCCGGGTCCCAGATCCTGTTGTGCCTGTGAATAGGCTGCAGGGGGACGGTGAAGACCAGCAACATCTTTCCGGCCTGCCACCTTCCGTGTGGGACAAGGAGCCGGACGTGTGCCTTTTCGGAATCGGGCTCTGCCGAGGACGAGAGCCATGAGATGTTCCTCCTCTGGGCAAGCCCGGGTCCCAGATCCTGTTGTGCCTGTGAATAGGCTGCAGGGGGACGGTGAAGACCAGCAACAGCTTTCAGGGCTGCCACCTTCCGTGTGGGACAAGGAGCCGGACGTGTGCCTTTCCGGAATCAGGTTCTGCCGAGGACGAGAGCAATGAGATGTTCCTCCTCTGGGCAAACCCCGGTCCCAGATCCTGTTGTGCCTGTGAATAGGCTGCAGGGGGACGGTGAAGACCAGCAACATCTTTCAGGGCTGCCACCTTCCGTGTGGGACAAGGAGCCGGACGTGTGCCTTTCCAGAATCAGGCTCTGCCGAGGACGAGAGCCATGAGATGTTCCTCCTCTGGGAAAGCCCGGGCCCCAGATCCTGTTTTACCTGTGAATAGGCTGCAGGGGGACGGTGAAGACCAGCAACAGATTTCCGGCCTGCCACCTTCCGTGTGGGACAAGGTGCCGGAAGTGTGCCTTTTCGAAAAGAGGCTCTGCCGAGGACGAGAGCCATGAGATGTTCCTCCTCTGGGCAAGCCCGGGTCCCAGATCCTGTTGTGCCTGTGAATAGGCTGCAGGGGGACGGTGAAGACCAGCAAAATCTTTCAGGGCTGCCACCTTCCATGTGGGACAAGGAGCCGGACGTGTGCCTTTTCGGAAAGAGGCTCTGCCGAGGACGAGAGCCATGATATGTTCCTCCTCTGGGAAAGCCCGGGCCCCAGATCCTGTTTTACCTTTGAATAGGCTTCAGGGGGACGGTGAAGACCAGCAACAGCTTTCCGGCCTGCCACCTTCCGTGTGGGACAAGGAGCCGGACGTGTGACTTTTCAGAAATAGGCTCTGCCGAGGACGAGAGCCATGAGATGTTCCTCCTCTGGGCAAGCCCGGGTGCCAGATCCTGTTGTGCCTGTGAATAGGCTGCAGGGGGACGGTGAAGACCAGCAACAGCTTTCCGGCCTGCCACCTTCCGTGTTTGACAAGGAGCCGGACGTGTGCCTTTTCGGAATCGGGCTCTGCCGAGGACGAGAGCCATGAGATGTTCCTCCTCTGGGCAAGCCCGGGTCCCAGATCCTGTTGTGCCTGTGAATAGGCTGCAGGGGGACGGTGAAGACCAGCAACAGCTTTCCGGCCTGCCACCTTCCGTGTGGGACAAGGAGCCGGACGTGTGCCTTTCCAGAATCAGACTCTGCCGAGGACGAGAGCCATGAGATGTTCCTCCTCTGGGCAAGCCCGGGTCCCAGATCCTGTTGTGCCTGTGAATAGGCTGCAGGGGGACGGTGAAGACCAGCAACAGCATTCAGGGCTGCCACCTTCCGTGTGGGACAAGGAGCCGGACGTGTGCCTTTTCGGAATCGGGCTCTGCCGAGGACGAGAGCCATGAGATGTTCCTCCTCTGGGCAAGCCGGGGTCCCAGAACCTGTTGTGCCTGTGAATACGCTGCAGGGGGACGGTGAAGACCAGCAACAGCTTTCAGGGCTGCCACCTTCCGTGTGGGACAAGGAGCCGGACGTGTGCCTTTTCGGAATCGGGCTCTGCCGAGGATGAGATCCATGAGATGTTCCTCCTCTGGGCAAGCCCGGGTCCCAGATCCTGTTGTGCCTGTGAATAGGCTGCAGGGGGACGGTGAAGACCAGCAACAGCTTTCCGGCCAGCCACCTTCCGTGTGGGACAAGGAGCCGGACATGTGCCTTTCCGGAATCAGGCTCTGCCGAGGACGAGAGCCATGAGATGTTCCTCCTCTGGGCAAGCCCGGGTCCCAGATCCTGTTGTGCCTGTGAATAGCCTGCAGGGGGACGGTGAAGACCAGCAACAGCTTTCAGGGCTGCCACCTTCCGTGTGGGACAAGGAGCCGGACGTGTGCCTTTTCGGAAAGAGGCTCTGCCGAGGACGAGAGCCATGAGATGTTCCTCCTCTGGGCAAGCCCGGGTACCGGATCCTGTTGTGCCTGTGAATACGCTGCAGGGGGACGGTGAAGACCAGCAACAGCTTTCCGGCCTGCCACCTTCCGTGTGGGACAAGTAGCCAGACGTGTGCCTTTTCGGAAAGAGGCCCTGCCGAGGACGAGAGCCATGAGATGTTCCTCCTCTGGGCAAGCCCGGGTCCCAGATCCTGTTGTGCCTGTGAATAGGCTGCAGGGGGACGGTGAAGACCAGCAACAGCTTTCCGGCCTGCCACCTTCCGTGTGGGACAAGGAGCCGGACGTGTGCCTTTCCAGAATCAGGTTCTGCCGAGGACGAGAGCCATGAGATGTTCCTCCTCTGGGCAAACCCCGGTCCCAGATCCTGTTGTGCCTGTGAATAGGCTGCAGGGGGACGGTGAAGACCAGCAACAGCTTTCAGGGCTGCCACCTTCCGTGTGGGACAAGGAGCCGGACATGTGCCTTTCCGGAATCAGACTCTGCCGAGGACGAGAGCCATGAGATGTTCCTCCTCTGGGCAAGCCCGGGTCCCAGATCCTGTTGTGCCTGTGAATAGGCTGCAGGGGGACGGTGAAGACCAGGAACAGCTTTCAGGGCTGCCACCTTCCTTCTGGGACAAGGAGCCGGACGTGTGCCTTTTCGGAATCGGGCTCTGCCGAGGACGAGAGCCATGAGATGTTCCTCCTCTGGGCAAGCCCGGGTCCCAGATCCTGTTGTGCCTGTGAATAGGCTGCAGGGGGACGGTGAAGACCAGCAACAGCTTTCAGGGCTGCCACCTTCCGTGTGGGACAAGGAGCCGGACGTGTGCCTTTTCGGAATCGGGCTCTGCTGAGGACGAGAGCCATGAGATGTTCCTCCTCTGGGCAAGCCCGGGTCCCGGATCCTGTTGTGCCTGTGAATACGCTGCAGGGGGACGGTGAAGACCAGCAAGAGCTTTCCGGCCTGCCACCTTCCGTGTGGGACAAGGAGCCAGACGTGTGCCTTTTCGGAAAGAGGCCCTGCCGAGGACGAGAGCCATGAGATGTTCCTCCTCTGGGCAAGCCCAGGTCCCAGATCCTTTTGTGCCTGTGAATAGGCTGCAGGGGAACGGTGAAGACCAGCAACAGCTTTCAGGGCTGCCACCTTCCGTGTGGGACAAGGAGCCGGACGTGTGCCTTTTCGGAATCGGGCTCTGCCGAGGACGAGAGCCATGAGATGTTCCTCCTCTGGGCAAGCCCGGGTCCCACATCCTGTTGTGCCTGTGAATAGGCTGCAGGGGGACGGTGAAGACCAGCAACAGCTTTCCGGCCTGCCACCTTCCGTGTGGGACAAGGAGCCGGACGTGTGCCTTTCCAGAATCAGACTCTGCCGAGGACGAGAGCCATGAGATGTTCCTCCTCTGGGCAAGCCCGGGTCCCAGATCCTGTTGTGCCTGTGAATAGGCTGCAGGGGGACGGTGAAGACCAGCAACAGCTTTCCGGCCTGCCACCTTCCGTGTGGGACAAGGAGCCGGACGTGTGACTTTTCAGAAATAGGCTCTGCCGAGGACGAGAGCCATGAGATGTTCCTCCTCTGGGCAAGCCCGTATCCCAGATCCTGTTGTGCCTGTGAATAGGCTGCAGGGGGACGGTGAAGACCAGGAACAGCTTTCAGGGCTGCCACCTTCCTTCTGGGACAAGGAGCCGGACGTGTGCCTTTTCGGAATCGGGCTCTGCCGAGGACGAGAGCCATGAGATGTTCCTCCTCTGGGCAAGCCCGGGTCCCAGATCCTGTTGTGCCTGTGAATAGGCTGCAGGGGGACGGTGAAGACCAGCAACAGCTTTCAGGGCTGCCACCTTCCGTGTGGGACAAGGAGCCGGACGTGTGCCTTTTCGGAAAGAGGCTCGGCCGAGGACGAGAGCCATGAGATGTTCCTCCTCTGGGCAAGCCCGGGTCCCAGATCCTGTTGTGCCTGTGAATAGGCTGCAGGGGGACGGTGAAGACCAGCAACAGCTTTCCGGCCTGCCACCTTCCGTGTGGGACAAGGAGCCGGACATGTGCCTTTCCGGAATCTGGCTCTGCCGAGGACGAGAGCCATGAGATGTTCCTCCTCTGGGCAAGCCCGGGTCCCAGATCCTGTTGTGCCTGTGAATAGGCTGCAGGGGGACGGTGAAGACCAGCAACATCTTTCAGGGCTGCCACCTTCCATGTGGGACAAGGAGCCGGACGTGTGCCTTTTCGGAAATAGGCTCTGCCGAGGACGAGAGCCATGAGATGTTCCTCCTCTGGGCAAGCCCGGGCCCCAGATCCTGTTTTGCCTGTGAATAGGCTGCAGGGGGACGGTGAAGACCAGCAACAGCTTTCCGGCCTGCCACCTTCCGTGTGGGACAAGGAGCCGGACGTGTGCCTTTTCAGAAATAGGCTCTGCCGAGGACGAGAGCCATGAGATGTTCCTCCTCTGGGCAAGCCTGGGTCCCAGATCCTGTTGTGCCTGTGAATAGGCTGCAGGGGGACGGTGTAGACCAGCAACAGCTTTCCGGCCTGCCACCTTCCGTGTGGGACAAGGAGCCGGACGTGTGCCTTTTCGGAATCGGGCTCTGCCGAGGACGAGATCCATGAGATGTTCCTCCTCTGGGCAAGCCCGGGTCCCAGATCCTGTTGTGCCTGTGAATAGGCTGCAGGGGGACGGTGAAGACCAGCAACAGCTTTCAGGGCTGCCACCTTCTGTGTGGGACAAGGAGCCGGACGTGTGCCTTTTCGGAAAGAGGCTCTGCCGAGGACGAGAGCCATGAGATGTTCCTCCTCTGGGCAAGCCCGGGTCCCAGATCCTGTTGTGCCTGTGAATAGGCTGCAGGGGGACGGTGAAGAACAGCAACAGCTTTCCGGCCTGCCACCTTCCGTGTGGGACAAGGAGCCGGACGTGTGCCTTTTCGGAATCGGGCTCTGCCGAGGACGAGAGCCATGAGATGTTCCTCCTCTGGGCAAGCCCGGGTCCCAGATCCTGTTGTGCCTGTGAATAGGCTGCAGGGGGACGGTGAAGACCAGCAACAGCTTTCCGGCCTGCCACCTTCCGTGTGGGACAAGGAGCCGGACGTGTGCCTTTTCGGAATCGGGCTCTGCCGAGGACGAGATCCATGAGATGTTCCTCCTCTGGGCAAGCCCGGGTCCCAGATCCTGTTGTGCCTGTGAATAGGCTGCAGGGGGACGGTGAAGACCAGCAACAGCTTTCCGGCCTGCCACCTTCCGTGTGGGACAAGGAGCAGGACGTGTGCCTTTCCGGAATCAGGCTCTGCCGAGGACGAGAGACATGAGATGTTCCTCCTCTGGGCAAGCCCGGGTCCCAGATCCTGTTGTGCCTGTGAATAGGCTGCAGGGGGACGGTGAAGACCAGCAAGAGCTTTCAGGGCTGCCACCTTCCGTGTGGGACAAGGAGCCGGACGTGTGCCTTTTCGGAATCAGGCTCTGCCGAGGACGAGAGCCATGAGATGTTCCTCCTCTGGGCAAGCCCGGGTCCCAGATCCTGTTGTGCCTGTGAATAGGCTGCAGGGGGACGGTGAAGACCAGCAACAGCTTTCCGGCCTGCCACCTTCCGTGTGGGACAAGGAGCCGGACATGTGCCTTTTCGGAAAGAGGCTCTGCCGAGGACGAGAGCCATGATATGTTCCTCCTCTGGGAAAGCCCGGGCCCCAGATTCTGTTTTACCTTTGAATAGGCTTCAGGGGGACGGTGAAGACCAGCAACAGCTTTCCGGCCTGCCACCTTCCGTGTGTGACAAGGAGCCGGACGTGTGACTTTTCAGAAATAGGCTCTGCCGAGGACGAGAGCCATGAGATGTTCCTCCTCTGGGCAAGCCCGGGTCCCAGATCCTGTTGTGCCTGTGAATAGGCTGCAGGGGGACGGTGAAGAACAGCAACAGCTTTCCGGCCTGCCACCTTCCGTGTGGGACAAGGAGCCGGACGTGTGCCTTTCCAGAATCAGACTCTGCCGAGGACGAGAGCCATGAGATGTTCCTCCTCTGGGCAAGCCCGGGTCCCAGATCCTGTTGTGCCTGTGAATAGGCTGCAGGGGGACGGTGAAGACCAGCAACAGCTTTCAGGGCTGCCACCTTCCGTGTGGGACAAGGAGCCGGACGTGTGCCTTTTCGGAAAGAGGCTCTGCCGAGGACGAGAGCCATGAGATGTTCCTCCTCTGGGCAAGCCCGGGTCCCAGACCCTGTTGTGCCTGTGAATACGCTGCAGGGGGACGGTGAAGACCAGCAACAGCTTTCAGGGCTGCCACCTTCCGTGTGGGACAAGGAGCCGGACGTGTGCCTTTTCGGAATCGGGCTCTGCCGAGGATGAGATCCATGAGATGTTCCTCCTCTGGGCAAGCCCGGGTCCCAGATCCTGTTGTGCCTGTGAATAGGCTGCAGGGGGACGGTGAAGACCAGCAACAGCTTTCCGGCCTGCCACCTTCCGTGTGGGACAAGGAGCCGGACATGTGCCTTTCCGGAATCAGGCTCTGCCGAGGACGAGAGCCATGAGATGTTCCTCCTCTGGGCAAGCCCGGGTCCCAGATCCTGTTGTGCCTGTGAATAGGCTGCAGGGGGACGGTGAAGACCAGCAACAGCTTTCAGGGCTGCCACCTTCCGTGTGGGACAAGGAGCCGGACGTGTGCCTTTTCGGAAAGAGGCTCTGCCGAGGACGAGAGCCATGAGATGTTCCTCCTCTGGGCAAGCCCGGGTACCGGATCCTGTTGTGCCTGTGAATACGCTGCAGGGGGATGGTGAAGACCAGCAACAGCTTTCCGGCCTGCCACCTTCCGTGTGGGACAAGTAGCCAGACGTGTGCCTTTTCGGAAAGAGGCCCTGCCGAGGACGAGAGCCATGAGATGTTCCTCCTCTGGGCAAGCCCAGGTCCCAGATCCTTTTGTGCCTGTGAATAGGCTGCAGTGGAACGGTGAAGACCAGCAACAGCTTTCAGGGCTGCCACCTTCCGTGTGGGACAAGGAGCCGGACGTGTGCCTTTTCGGAATCGGGCTCTGCCGAGGACGAGAGCCATGAGATGTTCCTCCTCTGGGCAAGCCCGGGTCCCAGATCCTGTTGTGCCTGTGAATAGGCTGCAGGGGGACGGTGAAGACCAGCAACAGCTTTCAGGGCTGCCACCTTCTGTGTGGGACAAGGAGCCGGACGTGTGCCTTTTCGGAAAGAGGCTCTGCCGAGGACGAGAGCCATGAGATGTTCCTCCTCTGGGCAAGCCCGGGTCCCAGATCCTGTTGTGCCTGTGAATAGGCTGCAGGGGGACGGTGAAGACCAGCAACAGCTTTCCGGCCTGCCACCTTCCGTGTGGGACAAGGAGCCGGACGTGTGCCTTTTCGGAATCGGGCTCTGCCGAGGACGAGAGCCATGAGATGTTCCTCCTCTGGGCAAGCCCGGGTCCCAGATCCTGTTGTGCCTGTGAATAGGCTGCAGGGGGACGGTGAAGACCAGCAAGAGCTTTCAGGGCTGCCACCTTCCGTGTGGGACAAGGAGCCGGACGTGTGCCTTTTCGGAATCAGGCTCTGCCGAGGACGAGAGCCATGAGATGTTCCTCCTCTGGGCAAGCCCGGGTCCCAGATCCTGTTGTGCCTGTGAATAGGCTGCAGGGGGACGGTGAAGACCAGCAACAGCTTTCCGGCCTGCCACCTTCCGTGTAGGACAAGGAGCCGGACATGTGCCTTTTCGGAAAGAGGCTCTGCCGAGGACGAGAGCCATGATATGTTCCTCCTCTGGGAAAGCCCGGGCCCCAGATCCTGTTTTACCTTTGAATAGGCTTCAGGGGGACGGTGAAGACCAGCAACAGCTTTCCGGCCTGCCACCTTCCGTGTGTGACAAGGAGCCGGACGTGTGACTTTTCAGAAATAGGCTCTGCCGAGGACGAGAGCCATGAGATGTTCCTCCTCTGGGCAAGCCCGGGTCCCAGATCCTGTTGTGCCTGTGAATAGGCTGCAGGGGGACGGTGAAGAACAGCAACAGCTTTCCGGCCTGCCACCTTCCGTGTGGGACAAGGAGCCGGACGTGTGCCTTTTCGGAATCGGGCTCTGCCGAGGACGAGAGCCATGAGATGTTCCTCCTCTGGGCAAGCCCGGGTCCCAGATCCTGTTGTGCCTGTGAATAGGCTGCAGGGGGACGGTGAAGACCAGCAACAGCTTTCCGGCCTGCCACCTTCCGTGTGGGACAAGGAGCCGGACGTGTGCCTTTCCAGAATCAGTCTCTGCCGAGGACGAGAGCCATGAGATGTTCCTCCTCTGGGCAAGCCCGGGTCCCAGATCCTGTTGTGCCTGTGAATAGGCTGCAGGGGGACGGTGAAGACCAGCAACAGCTTTCAGGGCTGCCACCTTCCGTGTGGGACAAGGAGCCGGACGTGTGCCTTTTCGGAAAGAGGCTCTGCCGAGGACGAGAGCCATGAGATGTTCCTCCTCTGGGCAAGCCCGGGTCCCAGACCCTGTTGTGCCTGTGAATACGCTGCAGGGGGACGGTGAAGACCAGCAACAGCTTTCAGGGCTGCCACCTTCCGTGTGGGACAAGGAGCCGGACGTGTGCCTTTTCGGAATCGGGCTCTGCCGAGGATGAGATCCATGAGATGTTCCTCCTCTGGGCAAGCCCGGGTCCCAGATCCTGTTGTGCCTGTGAATAGGCTGCAGGGGGACGGTGAAGACCAGCAACAGCTTTCCGGCCTGCCACCTTCCGTGTGGGACAAGGAGCCGGACATGTGCCTTTCCGGAATCAGGCTCTGCCGAGGACGAGAGCCATGAGATGTTCCTCCTCTGGGCAAGCCCGGGTCCCAGATCCTGTTGTGCCTGTGAATAGGCTGCAGGGGGACGGTGAAGACCAGCAACAGCTTTCCGGCCTGCCACCTTCCGTGTGGGACAAGTAGCCAGACGTGTGCCTTTTCGGAAAGAGGCCCTGCCGAGGACGAGAGCCATGAGATGTTCCTCCTCTGGGCAAGCCCAGGTCCCAGATCCTTTTGTGCCTGTGAATAGGCTGCAGTGGAACGGTGAAGACCAGCAACAGCTTTCAGGGCTGCCACCTTCCGTGTGGGACAAGGAGCCGGACGTGTGCCTTTTCGGAATCGGGCTCTGCCGAGGACGAGAGCCATGAGATGTTCCTCCTCTGGGCAAGCCCGGGTCCCAGATCCTGTTGTGCCTGTGAATAGGCTGCAGGGGGACGGTGAAGACCAGCAACAGCTTTCAGGGCTGCCACCTTCTGTGTGGGACAAGGAGCCGGACGTGTGCCTTTTCGGAAAGAGGCTCTGCCGAGGACGAGAGCCATGAGATGTTCCTCCTCTGGGCAAGCCCGGGTCCCAGATCCTGTTGTGCCTGTGAATAGGCTGCAGGGGGACGGTGAAGACCAGCAACAGCTTTCCGGCCTGCCACCTTCCGTGTGGGACAAGGAGCCGGACGTGTGCCTTTTCGGAATCGGGCTCTGCCGAGGACGAGAGCCATGAGATGTTCCTCCTCTGGGCAAGCCCGGGTCCCAGATCCTGTTGTGCCTGTGAATAGGCTGCAGGGGGACGGTGAAGACCAGCAACAGCTTTCCGGCCTGCCACCTTCCGTGTGGGACAAGGAGCCGGACGTGTGCCTTTTCGGAATCGGGCTCTGCCGAGGACGAGATCCATGAGATGTTCCTCCTCTGGGCAAGCCCGGGTCCCAGATCCTGTTGTGTCTGTGAATAGGCTGCAGGGGGACGGTGAAGACCACCAAGAGCTTTCCGGCCTGCCACCTTCCGTGTGGGACAAGGAGCAGGACGTGTGCCTTTCTGGAATCAGGCTCTGCCGAGGACGAGAGCCATGAGATGTTCCTCCTCTGGGCAAGCCCGGGTCCTGAATCCTGTTGTGCCTGTGAATAGGCTGCAGGGGGATGGTGAAGACCAGCAGCATCTTTCCAGCCTGCCACCTTCCGTGTGGCACAAGGAGCCGGACGTGTGCCTTTCCAGAATCAGGCTCTGCCGAGGACGAGAGACATGAGATGTTCCTCCTCTGGGCAAGCCCGGGTCCCAGATCCTGTTGTGCCTGTGAATAGGCTGCAGGGGGACGGTGAAGACCAGCAACAGCTTTCAGGGCTGCCACCTTCCGTGTGGGACAAGGAGCCGGACGTGTGCCTTTTCGGAATCAGGCTCTGCCGAGGACGAGAGCCATGAGATGTTCCTCCTCTGGGCAAGCCCGGGTCCCAGATCCTGTTGTGCCTGTGAATAGGCTGCAGGGGGATGGTGAAGACCAGCAACATCTTTCCAGCCTGCCACCTTCCGTGTGGCACAAGGAGCCGGACGTGTGCCTTTCCAGAATCAGGCTCTGCCGAGGACGAGAGACATGAGATGTTCCTCCTCTGGGCAAGCCCCGGTCCCAGATCCTGTTGTGCCTGTGAATAGGCTGCAGGGGGACGGTGAAGACCAGCAACAGCTTTCAGGGCTGCCACCTTCCGTGTGGGACAAGGAGCCGGACGTGTGCCTTTCCGGAATCAGGCTCTGCCGAGGACGAGAGCCATGAGATGTTCCTCCTCTGGGCAAGCCCGGGTCCTGAATCCTGTTGTGCCTGTGAATAGGCTGCAGGGGGACGGTGAAGACCAGCAACATCTTTCAGGGCTGCCACCTTCCGTGTGGGACAAGGAGCCGGACGTGTGCCTTTTCGGAAAGAGACTCTGCCGAGGATGAGAGCCATGAGATGTTCCTCCTCTGGGCAAGACCGGGTCCCGGATCCTGTTGTGCCTGTGAATACGCTGCAGGGGGACGGTGAAGACCAGCAACAGCTTTCCGGCCTGCCACCTTCCGTGTGGGACAAGGAGCCGGACGTGTGCCTTTCCAGAATCGGGCTCTGCCGAGGACGAGAGCCATGAAATGTTCCTCCTCTGGGCAAGCCCGGGTCCCAGATCCTGTTGTGCCTGTGAATACGCTGCAGGGGGACGGTGAAGACCAGCAACAGCTTTCAGGGCTGCCACCTTCCGTGTGGGACAAGGAGCCGGACGTGTGCCTTTTCGGAAAGAGGCTCTGCCGAGGACGAGAGCCATGAGATGTTGCTCCTCTGGGCAAGCCCGGGTCCCAGATCCTGTTGTGCCTGTGAATAGGCTGCAGGGGGACGGTGAAGAACAGCAACAGCTTTCCGGCCTGCCACCTTCCGTGTGGGACAAGGAGCCGGACGTGTGCCTTTTCGAAAAGAGGCTCTGCCGAGGACGAGAGCCATGAGATGTTCCTCCTCTGGGCAAGCCCGGGTCCCAGATCCTGTTGTGCCTGTGAATAGGCTGCAGGGGGACGGTGAAGACCAGCAACAGCTTTCAGGGCTGCCACCTTCCGTGTGGGACAAGGAGCCAGACGTGTGACTTTTCGGAATCGGGCTCTGCCGAGGACGAGAGCCATGAGATGTTCCTCCTCTGGGCAAGCCCGGGTCCCAGATCCTGTTGTGCCTGTGAATAGGCTGCAGGGGGACGGTGAAGACCAGCAACAGCTTTCCGGCCTGCCACCTTCCGTGTGGGACAAGGAGCCGGACGTGTGCCTTTTCGGAATCGGGCTCTGCCGAGGACGAGATCCATGAGATGTTCCTCCTCTGGGCAAGCCCGGGTCCCAGATCCTGTTGTGTCTGTGAATAGGCTGCAGGGGGACGGTGAAGACCACCAAGAGCTTTCCGGCCAGCCACCTTCCGTGTGGGACAAGGAGCAGGACATGTGCCTTTCCGGAATCAGGCTCTGCCGAGGACGAGAGCCATGAGATGTTCCTCCTCTGGGCAAGCCCGGGTCCCAGATCCTGTTGTGCCTGTGAATAGGCTGCAGGGGGACGGTGAAGACCAGCAACATCTTTCAGGGCTGCCACCTTCCGTGTGGCACAAGGAGCCGGACGTGTGCCTTTCCAGAATCAGGCTCTGCCGAGGACGAGAGACATGAGATGTTCCTCCTCTGGGCAAGCCCCGGTCCCAGATCCTGTTGTGCCTGTGAATAGGCTGCAGGGGGACGGTGAAGACCAGCAACAGCTTTCAGGGCTGCCACCTTCCGTGTGGGACAAGGAGCCGGACGTGTGCCTTTCCGGAATCAGGCTCTGCCGAGGACGAGAGCCATGAGATGTTCCTCCTCTGGGCAAGCCCGGGTCCTGAATCCTGTTGTGCCTGTGAATAAGCTGCAGGGGGATGGTGAAGACCAGCAGCATCTTTCCAGCCTGCCACCTTCCGTGCGGCACAAGGAGCCGGACGTGTGCCTTTCCAGAATCAGGCTCTGCCGAGGACGAGAGACATGAGATGTTCCTCCTCTGGGCAAGCCCCGGTCCCAGATCCTGTTGTGCCTGTGAATAGGCTGCAGGGGGACGGTGAAGACCAGCAACAGCTTTCAGGGCTGCCACCTTCCGTGTGGGACAAGGAGCCGGACGTGTGCCTTTCCGGAATCAGGCTCTGCCGAGGACGAGAGCCATGAGATGTTCCTCCTCTGGGCAAGCCCGGGTCCTGAATCCTGTTGTGCCTGTGAATAGGCTGCAGGGGGACGGTGAAGACCAGCAACATCTTTCAGGGCTGCCACCTTCCGTGTGGGACAAGGAGCCGGACGTGTGCCTTTTCGGAAAGAGACTCTGCCGAGGATGAGAGCCATGAGATGTTCCTCCTCTGGGCAAGACCGGGTCCCGGATCCTGTTGTGCCTGTGAATACGCTGCAGGGGGACGGTGAAGACCAGCAACAGCTTTCCGGCCTGCCACCTTCCGTGTGGGACAAGGAGCCGGACGTGTGCCTTTCCAGAATCGGGCTCTGCCGAGGACGAGAGCCATGAGATGTTCCTCCTCTGGGCAAGCCCGGGTCCCAGATCCTGTTGTGCCTGTGAATACGCTGCAGGGGGACGGTGAAGACCAGCAACAGCTTTCAGGGCTGCCACCTTCCGTGTGGGACAAGGAGCCGGACGTGTGCCTTTTCGGAAAGAGGCTCTGCCGAGGACGAGAGCCATGAGATGTTCCTCCTCTGGGCAAGCCCGGGTCCCAGATCCTGTTGTGCCTGTGAATAGGCTGCAGGGGGACGGTGAAGAACAGCAACAGCTTTCCGGCCTGCCACCTTCCGTGTGGGACAAGGAGCCGGACGTGTGCCTTTTCGAAAAGAGGCTCTGCCGAGGACGAGAGCCATGAGATGTTCCTCCTCTGGGCAAGCCCGGGTCCCAGATCCTGTTGTGCCTGTGAATAGGCTGCAGGGGGACGGTGAAGACCAG
Source organism: Astur gentilis (assembly GCF_929443795.1). Classification (NCBI taxonomy): domain Eukaryota; kingdom Metazoa; phylum Chordata; class Aves; order Accipitriformes; family Accipitridae; genus Astur; species Astur gentilis. The sequence goes on along the minus strand of NW_026060868.1, from coordinate 7,101,185 downwards.
CAACAGCTTTCCGGCCTGCCACCTTCCGTGTGGGACAAGGAGCCGGACGTGTGCCTTTCCAGAACCAGGCTCTGCCGAGGACGAGAGCCATGAGTTGTTCCTCCTCTGGGCAAACCCGGGTCCCAGATCCTGTTGTGCCTGTGAATAGGCTGCAGGGGGACGGTGAAGACCAGCAACAGCTTTCCGGCCTGCCACCATCCGTGTGGGACACGGAGCCGGACGTGTGCCTTTCCAGAATCAGGCTCTGCCGAGGACGAGATCCATGAGATGTTCCTCCTCTGGGCAAGCCCGGGTCCCAGATCCTGTTGTGCCTGTGAATAGGCTGCAGGGGGACGGTGAAGACCAGCAACAGCTTTCAGGGCTGCCACCTTCCGTGTGGGACAAGGAGCCGGACGTGTGCCTTTTCGGAATCAGGCTCTGCCGAGGACGAGAGCCATGAGATGTTCCTCCTCTGGGCAAGCCCGGGTCCCAGATCCTGTTGTGCCTGTGAATAGGCTGCAGGGGGATGGTGAAGACCAGCAACATCTTTCCAGCCTGCCACCTTCCGTGTGGCACAAGGAGCCGGACGTGTGCCTTTCCAGAATCAGGCTCTGCCGAGGACGAGAGCCATGAGATGTTCCTCCTCTGGGCAAGCCCGGGTCCCAGATCCTGTTGTGCCTGTGAATAGGCTGCAGGGGGACGGTGAAGACCAGCAACAGCTTTCAGGGCTGCCACCTTCCGTGTGGGACAAGGAGCCGGACGTGTGCCTTTCCGGAATCAGGCTCTGCCGAGGACGAGAGCCATGAGATGTTCCTCCTCTGGGCAAGCCCGGGTCCTGAATCCTGTTGTGCCTGTGAATAGGCTGCAGGGGGATGGTGAAGACCAGCAACATCTTTCCAGCCTGCCACCTTCCGTGTGGCACAAGGAGCCGGACGTGTGCCTTTCCAGAATCAGGCTCTGCCGAGGACCAGAGACATGAGATGTTCCTCCTCTGGGCAAGCCCCGGTCCCAGATCCTGTTGTGCCTGTGAATAGGCTGCAGGGGGACGGTGAAGACCAGCAACAGCTTTCAGGGCTGCCACCTTCCGTGTGGAACAAGGAGCCGGACGTGTGCCTTTCCGGAATCAGGCTCTGCCGAGGACGAGAGCCATGAGATGTTCCTCCTCTGGGCAAGCCCGGGTCCTGATTGCTGTTGTGCCTGTGAATAGGCTGCAGGGGGACGGTGAAGACCAGCAACAGCTTTCAGGGCTGCCACCTTCCGTGTGGGACAAGGAGCCGGACGTGTGCCTTTTCGGAAAGAGACTCTGCCGAGGATGAGAGCCATGAGATGTTCCTCCTCTGGGCAAGACCGGGTCCCGGATCCTGTTGTGCCTGTGAATACGCTGCAGGGGGACGGTGAAGACCAGCAACAGCTTTCAGGGCTGCCACCTTCCGTGTGGGACAAGGAGCCGGACGTGTGCCTTTCCAGAATCGGGCTCTGCCGAGGACGAGAGCCATGAGATGTTCCTCCTCTGGGCAAGCCCGGGTCCCAGATCCTGTTGTGCCTGTGAATACGCTGCAGGGGGACGGTGAAGACAAGCAACAGCTTTCAGGGCTGCCACCTTCCGTGTGGGACAAGGAGCCGGACGTGTGCCTTTTCGGAAAGAGGCTCTGCCGAGGACGAGAGCCATGAGATGTTGCTCCTCTGGGCAAGCCCGGGTCCCAGATCCTGTTGTGCCTGTGAATAGGCTGCAGGGGGACGGTGAAGAACAGCAACAGCTTTCCGGCCTGCCACCTTCCGTGTGGGACAAGGAGCCGGACGTGTGCCTTTTCGAAAAGAGGCTCTGCCGAGGACGAGAGCCATGAGATGTTCCTCCTCTGGGCAAGCCCGGGTCCCAGATCCTGTTGTGCCTGTGAATAGGCTGCAGGGGGACGGTGAAGACCAGCAACAGCTTTCCGGCCTGCCACCATCCGTGTGGGACAAGGAGCCGGACGTGTGCCTTTCCAGAATCAGGCTCTGCCGAGGACGAGAGCCATGAGATGTTCCTCCTCTGGGCAAACCCCGGTCCCAGATCCTGTTGTGCCTGTGAATAGGCTGCAGGGGGACGGTGAAGACCAGCAACAGCTTTCCGGCCTACCACCTTCCGTGTGGGACAAGGAGCCGGACGTGTGCCTTTCCAGAATTAGACTCTGCCGAGGACGAGATCCATGAGATGTTCCTCCTCTGGGCAAGCCCGGGTCCCAGATCCTGTTGTGCCTGTGAATAGGCTGCAGGGGGACGGTGAAGACCAGCAACAGCTTTCAGGGCTGCCACCTTCCGTGTGCGACAAGGAGCCGGACATGTGCCTTTTCGGAATCGGGCTCTGCCGAGGACGAGAGCCATGAGATGTTCCTCCTCTGGGCAAGCCCGGGTCCCAGATCCTGTTGTGCCTGTGAATAGGCTGCAGGGGGACGGTGAAGACCAGCAACAGCTTTCCGGCCTGCCACCTTCCGTGTGGGACAAGGAGCCGGACGTGTGCCTTTTCGGAATCGGGCTCTGCCGAGGACGAGATCCATGAGATGTTCCTCCTCTGGGCAAGCCCGGGTCCCAGATCCTGTTGTGCCTGTGAATAGGCTGCAGGGGGACGGTGAAGACCAGCAACAGCTTTCAGGGCTGCCACCTTCCTTGTGGGACAAGGAGCCGGACGTGTGCCTTTTCGGAAAGAGTCTCTTCCGAGGACGAGAGCCATGAGATGTTCCTCCTCTGGGCAAGCCCGGGTCCCAGATCCTGTTGTGCCTGTGAATAGGCTGCAGGGGGACGGTGAAGACCAGCAACATCTTTCAGGGCTGCCACCTTCCGTGTGGGACAAGGAGCCGGACGTGTGCCTTTTCGGAAAGAGACTCTGCCGAGGATGAGAGCCATGAGATGTTCCTCCTCTGGGCAAGACCGGGTCCCGGATCCTGTTGTGCCTGTGAATACGCTGCAGGGGGACGGTGAAGACCAGCAACAGCTTTCCGGCCTGCCACCTTCCGTGTGGGACAAGGAGCCGGACGTGTGCCTTTCCAGAATCGGGCTCTGCCGAGGACGAGAGCCATGAGATGTTCCTCCTCTGGGCAAGCCCGGGTCCCAGATCCTGTTGTGCCTGTGAATACGCTGCAGGGGGACGGTGAAGACCAGCAACAGCTTTCAGGGCTGCCACCTTCCGTGTGGGACAAGGAGCCGGACGTGTGCCTTTTCGGAAAGAGGCTCTGCCGAGGACGAGAGCCATGAGATGTTCCTCCTCTGGGCAAGCCCGGGTCCCAGATCCTGTTGTGCCTGTGAATAGGCTGCAGGGGGACGGTGAAGAACAGCAACAGCTTTCCGGCCTGCCACCTTCCGTGTGGGACAAGGAGCCGGACGTGTGCCTTTTCGAAAAGAGGTTCTGCCGAGGACGAGAGCCATGAGATGTTCCTCCTCTGGGCAAGCCCGGGTCCCAGATCCTGTTGTGCCTGTGAATAGGCTGCAGGGGGACGGTGAAGACCAGCAACAGCTTTCCGGCCTGCCACCTTCCGTGTGGGACAAGGAGCCGGACGTGTGCCTTTCCAGAATCAGGCTCTGCCGAGGACGAGAGCCATGAGATGTTCCTCCTCTGGGCAAACCCGGGTCCCAGATCCTGTTGTGCCTGTGAATAGGCTGCAGGGGGACGGTGAAGACCAGCAACAGCTTTCCGGCCGGCCACCATCCGTGTGGGACAAGGAGCCGGACGTGTGCCTTTCCAGAATCAGGCTCTGCCGAGGACGAGATCCATGAGATGTTCCTCCTCTGGGCAAGCCCGGGTCCCAGATCCTGTTGTGCCTGTGAATAGGCTGCAGGGGGACGGTGAAGACCAGCAACAGCTTTCAGGGCTGCCACCTTCCGTGTGGGACAAGGAGCCGGACGTGTGCCTTTTCGGAATCAGGCTCTGCCGAGGACGAGAGCCATGAGATGTTCCTCCTCTGGGCAAGCCCGGGTCCCAGATCCTGTTGTGCCTGTGAATAGGCTGCAGGGGGATGGTGAAGACCAGCAACATTTTTCCAGCCTGCCACCTTCCGTGTGGCACAAGGAGCCGGACGTGTGCCTTTCCAGAATCAGGCTCTGCCGAGGATGAGAGCCATGAGATGTTCCTCCTCTGGGCAAGCCCGGGTCCCAGATCCTGTTGTGCCTGTGAATAGGCTGCAGGGGGACGGTGAAGACCAGCAACAGCTTTCAGGGCTGCCACCTTCCGTGTGGGACAAGGAGCCGGACGTGTGCCTTTCCGGAATCAGGCTCTGCCGAGGACGAGAGCCATGAGATGTTCCTCCTCTGGGCAAGCCCGGGTCCTGAATCCTGTTGTGCCTGTGAATAGGCTGCAGGGGGATGGTGAAGACCAGCAACATCTTTCCAGCCTGCCACCTTCCGTGTGGCACAAGGAGCCGGACGTGTGCCTTTCCAGAATCAGGCTCTGCCGAGGACCAGAGACATGAGATGTTCCTCCTCTGGGCAAGCCCCGGTCCCAGATCCTGTTGTGCCTGTGAATAGGCTGCAGGGGGACGGTGAAGACCAGCAACAGCTTTCAGGGCTGCCACCTTCCGTGTGGAACAAGGAGCCGGACGTGTGCCTTTCCGGAATCAGGCTCTGCCGAGGACGAGAGCCATGAGATGTTCCTCCTCTGGGCAAGCCCGGGTCCCAGATCCTGTTGTGCCTGTGAATAGGCTGCAGGGGGACGGTGAAGACCAGCAACATCTTTCAGGGCTGCCACCTTCCGTGTGGGACAAGGAGCCGGACGTGTGCCTTTTCGGAAAGAGATTCTGCCGAGGATGAGAGCCATGAGATGTTCCTCCTCTGGGCAAGACCGGGTCCCGGATCCTGTTGTGCCTGTGAATACGCTGCAGGGGGACGGTGAAGACCAGCAACAGCTTTCCGGCCTGCCACCTTCCGTGTGGGACAAGGAGCCGGACGTGTGCCTTTCCAGAATCGGGCTCTGCCGAGGACGAGAGCCATGAGATGTTCCTCCTCTGGGCAAGCCCGGGTCCCAGATCCTGTTGTGCCTGTGAATACGCTGCAGGGGGACGGTGAAGACCAGCAACAGCTTTCAGGGCTGCCACCTTCCGTGTGGGACAAGGAGCCGGACGTGTGCCTTTTCGGAAAGAGGCTCTGCCGAGGACGAGAGCCATGAGATGTTGCTCCTCTGGGCAAGCCCGGGTCCCAGATCCTGTTGTGCCTGTGAATAGGCTGCAGGGGGACGGTGAAGACCAGCAACAGCTTTCCGGCCTGCCACCTTCCGTGTGGGACAAGGAGCCGGACGTGTGCCTTTTCGAAAAGAGGCTCTGCCGAGGACGAGAGCCATGAGATGTTCCTCCTCTGGGCAAGCCCGGGTCCCAGATCCTGTTGTGCCTGTGAATAGGCTGCAGGGGGACGGTGAAGACCAGCAACAGCTTTCCGGCCTGCCACCATCCGTGTGGGACAAGGAGCCGGACGTGTGCCTTTCCAGAATCAGGCTCTGCCGAGGACGAGAGCCATGAGATGTTCCTCCTCTGGGCAAACCCGGGTCCCAGATCCTCTTGTGCCTGTGAATAGGCTGCAGGGGGACGGTGAAGACCAGCAACAGCTTTCCGGCCTACCACCTTCCGTGTGGGACAAGGAGCCGGACGTGTGCCTTTCCAGAATTAGACTCTGCCGAGGACGAGATCCATGAGATGTTCCTCCTCTGGGCAAGCCCGGGTCCCAGATCCTGTTGTGCCTGTGAATAGGCTGCAGGGGGACGGTGAAGACCACCAAGAGCTTTCCGGCCTGCCACCTTCCGTGTGGGACAAGGAGCAGGACATGTGCCTTTCCGGAATCAGGCTCTGCCGAGGACGAGAGCCATGAGATGTTCCTCCTCTGGGCAAGCCCGGGTCCTGAATCCTGTTGTGCCTGTGAATAGGCTGCAGGGGGACGGTGAAGACCAGCAACATCTTTCAGGGCTGCCACCTTCCGTGTGGGACAAGGAGCCGGACGTGTGCCTTTTCGGAATCAGGCTCTGCCGAGGACGAGAGCCATGAGATGTTCCTCCTCTGGGCAAGCCCGGGTCCCAGATCCTGTTGTGCCTGTGAATAGGCTGCAGGGGGATGGTGAAGACCAGCAACATCTTTCCAGCCTGCCACCTTCCGTGTGGCACAAGGAGCCGGACGTGTGCCTTTCCAGAATCAGGCTCTGCCGAGGACGAGAGCCATGAGATGTTCCTCCTCTGGGCAAGCCCGGGTCCCAGATCCTGTTGTGCCTGTGAATAGGCTGCAGGGGGACGGTGAAGACCAGCAACAGCTTTCAGGGCTGCCACCTTCCGTGTGGGACAAGGAGCCGGACGTGTGCCTTTCCGGAATCAGGCTCTGCCGAGGACGAGAGCCATGAGATGTTCCTCCTCTGGGCAAGCCCGGGTCCTGAATCCTGTTGTGCCTGTGAATAGGCTGCAGGGGGATGGTGAAGACCAGCAACATCTTTCCAGCCTGCCACCTTCCGTGTGGCACAAGGAGCCGGACGTGTGCCTTTCCAGAATCAGGCTCTGCCGAGGACGAGAGACATGAGATGTTCCTCCTCTGGGCAAGCCCCGGTCCCAGATCCTGTTGTGCCTGTGAATAGGCTGCAGGGGGACGGTGAAGACCAGCAACAGCTTTCAGGGCTGCCACCTTCCGTGTGGAACAAGGAGCCGGACGTGTGCCTTTCCGGAATCAGGCTCTGCCGAGGACGAGTGCCATGAGATGTTCCTCCTCTGGGCAAGCCCGGGTCCTGAATCCTGTTGTGCCTGTGAATAGGCTGCAGGGGGACGGTGAAGACCAGCAACATCTTTCAGGGCTGCCACCTTCCGTGTGGGACAAGGAGCCGGACGTGTGCCTTTCCGGAATCAGGCTCTGCCGAGGACGAGAGCCATGAGATGTTCCTCCTCTGGGCAAGCCCGGGTCCTGAATCCTGTTGTGCCTGTGAATAGGCTGCAGGGGGACGGTGAAGACCAGCAACAGCTTTCAGGGCTGCCACCTTCCGTGTGGGACAAGGAGCCGGACGTGTGCCTTTCCGGAATCAGGCTCTGCCGAGGACGAGAGCCATGAGATGTTCCTCCTCTGGGCAAGCCCGGGTCCTGAATCCTGTTGTGCCTGTGAATAGGCTGCAGGGGGATGGTGAAGACCAGCAACATCTTTCCAGCCTGCCACCTTCCGTGTGGCACAAGGAGCCGGACGTGTGCCTTTCCAGAATCAGGCTCTGCCGAGGACGAGAGACATGAGATGTTCCTCCTCTGGGCAAGCCCCGGTCCCAGATCCTGTTGTGCCTGTGAATAGGCTGCAGGGGGACGGTGAAGACCAGCAACAGCTTTCAGGGCTGCCACCTTCCGTGTGGAACAAGGAGCCGGACGTGTGCCTTTCCGGAATCAGGCTCTGCCGAGGACGAGAGCCATGAGATGTTCCTCCTCTGGGCAAGCCTGGGTCCTGAATCCTGTTGTGCCTGTGAATAGGCTGCAGGGGGACGGTGAAGAACAGCAACAGCTTTCAGGGCTGCCACCTTCCGTGTGGGACAAGGAGCCGGACGTGTGCCTTTTCGGAAAGAGACTCTGCCGAGGATGAGAGCCATGAGATGTTCCTCCTCTGGGCAAGACCGGGTCCCGGATCCTGTTGTGCCTGTGAATACGCTGCAGGGGGACGGTGAAGAGCAGCAACAGCTTTCCGGCCTGCCACCTTCCTTGTGGGACAAGGAGCCGGACGTGTGCCTTTCCAGAATCGGGCTCTGCCGAGGACGAGAGCCATGAGATGTTCCTCCTCTGGGCAAGCCCGGGTCCCAGATCCTGTTGTGCCTGTGAATACGCTGCAGGGGGACGGTGAAGACCAGCAACAGCTTTCAGGGCTGCCACCTTCCGTGTGGGACAAGGAGCCGGACGTGTGCCTTTTCGGAAAGAGGCTCTGCCGAGGACGAGAGCCATGAGATGTTCCTCCTCTGGGCAAGCCCGGGTCCCAGATCCTGTTGTGCCTGTGAATAGGCTGCAGGGGGACGGTGAAGACCAGCAACAGCTTTCCGGCCTGCCACCATCCGTGTGGGACAAGGAGCCGGACGTGTGCCTTTCCAGAATCAGGCTCTGCCGAGGACGAGAGCCATGAGATGTTCCTCCTCTGGGCAAGCCCGGGTCCCAGATCCTGTTGTGCCTGTGAATAGGCTGCAGGGGGACGGTGAAGACCAGCAACAGCTTTCCGGCCTGCCACCATCCGTGTGGGACAAGGAGCCGGACGTGTGCCTTTCCAGAATCAGGCTCTGCCGAGGACGAGAGCCATGAGATGTTCCTCCTCTGGGCAAACCCGGGTCCCAGATCCTGTTGTGCCTGTGAATAGGCTGCAGGGGGACGGTGAAGACCAGCAACAGCTTTCCGGCCTACCACCTTCCGTGTGGGACAAGGAGCCGGACGTGTGCCTTTCCAGAATTAGACTCTGCCGAGGACGAGATCCATGAGATGTTCCTCCTCTGGGCAAGCCCGGGTCCCAGATCCTGTTGTGCCTGTGAATAGGCTGCAGGGGGACGGTGAAGACCAGCAACAGCTTTCAGGGCTGCCACCTTCCGTGTGCGACAAGGAGCCGGACATGTGCCTTTTCGGAATCAGGCTCTGCCGAGGACGAGAGCCATGAGATGTTCCTCCTCTGGGCAAGCCCGGGTCTCAGATCCTGTTGTGCCTGTGAATAGGCTGCAGGGGGACGGTGAAGACCAGCAACAGCTTTCCGGCCTGCCACCTTCCGTATGGGACAAGGAGCCGGACGTGTGCCTTTTCGGAATCGGGCTCTGCCGAGGACGAGATCCATGAGATGTTCCTCCTCTGGGCAAGCCCGGGTCCCAGATCCTGTTGTGCCTGTGAATAGGCTGCAGGGGGACGGTGAAGACCACCAAGAGCTTTCCGGCCTGCCACCTTCCGTGTGGGACAAGGAGCAGGACATGTGCCTTTCCGGAATCAGGCTCTGCCGAGGACGAGAGCCATGAGATGTTCCTCCTCTGGGCAAGCCCGGGTCCTGAATCCTGTTGTGCCTGTGAATAGGCTGCAGGGGGACGGTGAAGACCAGCAACATCTTTCAGGGCTGCCACCTTCCGTGTGGGACAAGGAGCCGGACGTGTGCCTTTTCGGAAAGAGACTCTGCCGAGGATGAGAGCCATGAGATGTTCCTCCTCTGGGCAAGACCGGGTCCCGGATCCTGTTGTGCCTGTGAATACGCTGCAGGGGGACGGTGAAGACCAGCAACAGCTTTCCGGCCTGCCACCTTCCGTGTGGGACAAGGAGCCGGACGTGTGCCTTTCCAGAATCGGGCTCTGCCGAGGACGAGAGCCATGAGATGTTCCTCCTCTGGGCAAGCCCGGGTCCCAGATCCTGTTGTGCCTGTGAATAGGCTGCATGGGGACGGTGAAGACCAGCAACAGCTTTCCGGCCTGCCACCTTCCGTGTGGGACAAGGAGCCGGACGTGTGCCTTTTCGGAAAGAGGCTCTGCCGAGGACGAGAGCCATGAGATGTTGCTCCTCTGGGCAAGCCCGGGTCCCAGATCCTGTTGTGCCTGTGAATAGGCTGCAGGGGGACGGTGAAGAACAGCAACAGCTTTCAGGGCTGCCACCTTCCGTGTGGGACAAGGAGCCGGACGTGTGCCTTTCCAGAATCAGGCTCTGCCGAGGACGAGAGCCATGAGATGTTCCTCCTCTGGGCAAGCCCGGGTCCCAGATCCTGTTGTGCCTGTGAATAGGCTGCAGGGGGACGGTGAAGACCAGCAAGAGCTTTCCGGCCTACCAACTTCCGTGTGGGACAAGGAGCCGGACGTGTGCCTTTCCAGAATCGGGCTCTGCCGAGGACGAGATCCATGAGATGTTCCTCCTCTGGGCAAGCCCGGGTCCCAGATCCTGTTGTGCCTGTGAATAGGCTGCAGGGGGACGGTGAAGACCAGCAACAGCTTTCAGGGCTGCCACCTTCCGTGTGGGACAAGGAGCCGGACGTGTTCCTTTTCGGAAAGAGACTCTGCCGAGGATGAGAGCCATGAGATGTTCCTCCTCTGGGCAAGACCGGGTCCCGGATCCTGTTGTGCCTGTGAATACGCTGCAGGGGGACGGTGAAGACCAGCAACAGCTTTCCGGCCTGCCACCTTCCGTATGGGACAAGGAGCCGGACGTGTGCCTTTCCAGAATCGGGCTCTGCCGAGGACGAGATCCATGAGATGTTCCTCCTCTGGGCAAGCCCGGGTCCCAGATCCTGTTGTGCCTGTGAATACGCTGCAGGGGGACGGTGAAGACCAGCAACAGCTTTCAGGGCTGCCACCTTCCGTGTGGGACAAGGAGCCGGACGTGTGCCTTTTCGGAAAGAGGCTCTGCCGAGGACGAGAGCCATGAGATGTTCCTCCTCTGGGCAAGCCCGGGTCCCAGATCCTGTTGTGCCTGTGAATAGGCTGCAGGGGGACGGTGAAGAACAGCAACAGCTTTCAGGGCTGCCACCTTCCGTGTGGGACAAGGAGCCGGACGTGTGCCTTTTCGGAATCAGGCTCTGCCGAGGACGAGAGCCATGAGATGTTCCTCCTCTGGGCAAGCCCGGGTCCCAGATCCTGTTGTGCCTGTGAATAGGCTGCAGGGGGACGGTGAAGACCAGCAACAGCTTTCCGGCCTGCCACCTTCCGTGTGGGACAAGGAGCCGGACGTGTGCCTTTCCAGAATCAGGCTCTGCCGAGGACGAGAGCCATGAGATGTTCCTCCTCTGGGCAAACCCGGGTCCCAGATCCTGTTGTGCCTGTGAATAGGCTGCAGGGGGACGGTGAAGACCAGCAACAGCTTTCCTGCCTGCCACCATCCGTGTGGGACAAGGAGCCGGACGTGTGCCTTTCCAGAATCAGGCTCTGCCGAGGACGAGATCCATGAGATGTTCCTCCTCTGGGCAAGCCCGGGTCCCAGATCCTGTTGTGCCTGTGAATAGGCTGCAGGGGGACGGTGAAGACCAGCAACAGCTTTCCGGCCTGCCACCTTCCGTGTGGGACAAGGAGCCGGACGTGTGCCTTTTCGGAATCGGGCTCTGCCGAGGACGAGATCCATGAGATGTTCCTCCTCTGGGCAAGCCCGGGTCCCAGATCCTGTTGTGCCTGTGAATAGGCTGCAGGGGGACGGTGAAGACCACCAAGAGCTTTCCGGCCTGCCACCTTCCGTGTGGGACAAGGAGCAGGACATGTGCCTTTCCGGAATCAGGCTCTGCCGAGGACGAGAGCCATGAGATGTTCCTCCTCTGGGCAAGCCCGGGTCCCAGATCCTGTTGTGCCTGTGAATAGGCTGCAGGGGGACGGTGAAGACCAGCAACAGCTTTCAGGGCTGCCACCTTCCGTGTGGGACAAGGAGCCGGACGTGTGCCTTTTCGGAATCGGGCTCTGCCGAGGACGAGAGCCATGAGATGTTCCTCCTGTGGGCAAGCCCGGGTCCCAGATCCTGTTGTGCCTGTGAATAGGCTGCAGGGGGACGGTGAAGACCAGCAACAGCTTTCCGGCCTGCCACCTTCCGTGTGGGACAAGGAGCCGGACGTGTGCCTTTTCGGAATCGGGCTCTGCCGAGGACGAGAGCCATGAGATGTTCCTCCTCTGGGCAAGCCCGGGTCCCAGATCCTGTTGTGCCTGTGAATAGGCTGCAGGGGGACGGTGAAGACCAGCAACAGCTTTCCGGCCTACCACCTTCCGTGTGGGACAAGGAGCCGGACGTGTGCCTTTCCAGAATTAGACTCTGCCGAGGACGAGATCCATGAGATGTTCCTCCTCTGGGCAAGCCCGGGTCCCAGATCCTGTTGTGCCTGTGAATAGGCTGCAGGGGGACGGTGAAGACCAGCAACAGCTTTCAGGGCTGCCACCTTCCGTGTGGGACAAGGAGCCGGACGTGTGCCTTGTCGGAATCGGGCTCTGCCGAGGACGAGAGCCATGAGATGTTCCTCCTCTGGGCAAGCCCGGGTCCCAGATCCTGTTGTGCCTGTGAATAGGCTGCAGGGGGACGGTGAAGACCAGCAACAGCTTTCCGGCCTGCCACCTTCCGTGTGGGACAAGGAGCCGGACGTGTGCCTTTCCAGAATCGGGCTCTGCCGAGGACGAGAGCCATGAGATGTTCCTCCTCTGGGCAAGCCCGGGTCCCAGATCCTGTTGTGCCTGTGAATAGGCTGCATGGGGACGGTGAAGACCAGCAACAGCTTTCAGGGCTGCCACCTTCCGTGTGGGACAAGGAGCCGGACGTGTGCCTTTTCGGAAAGAGGCTCTGCCGAGGACGAGATCCATGAGATGTTGCTCCTCTGGGCAAGCCCGGGTCCCAGATCCTGTTGTGCCTGTGAATAGGCTGCAGGGGGACGGTGAAGAACAGCAACAGCTTTCAGGGCTGCCACCTTCCGTGTGGGACAAGGAGCCGGACGTGTGCCTTTTCGGAAACAGGCTCTGCCGAGGACGAGAGCCATGAGATGTTCCTCCTCTGGGCAAGCCCGGGTCCCAGATCCTGTTGTGCCTGTGAATAGGCTGCAGGGGGACGGTGAAGACCAGCAACAGCTTTCCGGCCTGCCACCATCCGTGTGGGACAAGGAGCCGGACGTGTGCCTTTCCAGAATCAGGCTCTGCCGAGGACGAGAGCCATGAGATGTTCCTCCTCTGGGCAAACCCGGGTCCCAGATCCTGTTGTGCCTGTGAATAGGCTGCAGGGGGACGGTGAAGACCAGCAACAGCTTTCAGGGCTGCCACCTTCCGTGTGGGACAAGGAGCCGGACATGTGCCTTTTTGGAATCGGGCTCTGCCGAGGACGAGAGCCATGAGATGTTCCTCCTCTGGGCAAGCCCGGGTCCCAGATCCTGTTGTGCCTGTGAATAGGCTGCAGGGGGACGGTGAAGAACAGCAACAGCTTTCCGGCCTGCCACCTTCCGTGTGGGACAAGGAGCCGGACGTGTGCCTTTTCGGAATCGGGCTCTGCCGAGGACGAGAGCCATGAGATGTTCCTCCTCTGGGCAAGCCCGGGTCCCAGATCCTGTTGTGCCTGTGAATAGGCTGCAGGGGGACGGTGAAGACCACCAAGAGCTTTCCGGCCTGCCACCTTCCGTGTGGGACAAGGAGCAGGACATGTGCCTTTCCGGAATCAGGCTCTGCCGAGGACGAGAGCCATGAGATGTTCCTCCTCTGGGCAAGCCCGGGTCCCAGATCCTGTTGTGCCTGTGAATAGGCTGCAGGGGGACGGTGAAGACCAGCAACAGCTTTCCGGCCTACCACCTTCCGTGTGGGACAAGGAGCCGGACGTGTGCCTTTCCAGAATTAGACTCTGCCGAGGACGAGATCCATGAGATGTTCCTCCTCTGGGCAAGCCCGGGTCCCAGATCCTGTTGTGCCTGTGAATAGGCTGCAGGGGGACGGTGAAGACCAGCAACAGCTTTCAGGGCTGCCACCTTCCGTGTGGGACAAGGAGCCGGACGTGTGCCTTTTCGGAATCGGGCTCTGCCGAGGACGAGAGCCATGAGATGTTCCTCCTGTGGGCAAGCCCGGGTCCCAGATCCTGTTGTGCCTGTGAATAGGCTGCAGGGGGACGGTGAAGACCAGCAACAGCTTTCCGGCCTGCCACCTTCCGTGTGGGACAAGGAGCCGGACGTGTGCCTTTTCTGAATCGGGCTCTGCCGAGGACGAGATCCATGAGATGTTCCTCCTCTGGGCAAGCCCGGGTCCCAGATCCTGTTGTGCCTGTGGCTTTCCGGCCTACCACCTTCCGTGTGGGACAATGAGCCGGACGTGTGCCTTTCCAGAATTAGACTCTGCCGAGGACGAGATCCATGAGATGTTCCTCCTCTGGGCAAGCCCGGGTCCCAGATCCTGTTGTGCCTGTGAATAGGCTGCAGGGGGACGGTGAAGACCAGCAACAGCTTTCAGGGCTGCCACCTTCCGTGTGGGACAAGGAGCCGGACATGTGCCTTTTCGGAATCGGGCTCTGCCGAGGACGAGAGCCATGAGATGTTCCTCCTCTGGGCAAGCCCGGATCCCAGATCCTGTTGTGCCTGTGAATAGGCTGCAGGGGGACGGTGAAGACCAGCAACAGCTTTCCGGCCTGCCACCTTCCGTGTGGGACAAGGAGCCGGACGTGTGCCTTTTCGGAATCGGGCTCTGCCGAGGACGAGATCCATGAGATGTTCCTCCTCTGGGCAAGCCCGGGTCCCAGATCCTGTTGTGCCTGTGAATAGGCTGCAGGGGGACGGTGAAGACCAGCAACAGCTTTCAGGGCTGCCACCTTCCGTGTGGGACAAGGAGCCGGACATGTGCCTTTTCGGAATCGGGCTCTGCCGAGGACGAGAGCCATGAGATGTTCCTCCTCTGGGCAAGCCCGGGTCCCAGATCCTGTTGTGCCTGTGAATAGGCTGCAGGGGGACGGTGAAGACCAGCAACAGCTTTCCGGCCTACCACCTTCCGTGTGGGACAAGGAGCCGGACGTGTGCCTTTCCAGAATTAGACTCTGCCGAGGACGAGATCCATGAGATGTTCCTCCTCTGGGCAAGCCCGGGTCCCAGATCCTGTTGTGCCTGTGAATAGGCTGCAGGGGGACGGTGAAGACCAGCAACAGCTTTCAGGGCTGCCACCTTCCGTGTGGGACAAGGAGCCGGACATGTGCCTTTTCGGAATCGGGCTCTGCCGAGGACGAGAGCCATGAGATGTTCCTCCTCTGGGCAAGCCCGGGTCCCAGATCCTGTTGTGCCTGTGAATAGGCTGCAGGGGGACGGTGAAGACCAGCAACAGCTTTCCGGCCTGCCACCTTCCGTGTGGGACAAGGAGCCGGACGTGTGCCTTTCCAGAATCGGGCTCTGCCGAGGACGAGAGCCATGAGATGTTCCTCCTCTGGGCAAGCCCGGGTCCCAGATCCTGTTGTGCCTGTGAATAGGCTGCATGGGGACGGTGAAGACCAGCAACAGCTTTCAGGGCTGCCACCTTCCGTGTGGGACAAGGAGCCGGACGTGTGCCTTTTCGGAAAGAGGCTCTGCCGAGGACGAGATCCATGAGATGTTGCTCCTCTGGGCAAGCCCGGGTCCCAGATCCTGTTGTGCCTGTGAATAGGCTGCAGGGGGACGGTGAAGAACAGCAACAGCTTTCAGGGCTGCCACCTTCCGTGTGGGACAAGGAGCCGGACGTGTGCCTTTTCGGAAACAGGCTCTGCCGAGGACGAGAGCCATGAGATGTTCCTCCTCTGGGCAAGCCCGGGTCCCAGATCCTGTTGTGCCTGTGAATAAGCTGCAGGGGGACGGTGAAGACCAGCAACAGCTTTCCGGCCTGCCACCATCCGTGTGGGACAAGGAGCCGGACGTGTGCCTTTCCACAATCAGGCTCTGCCGAGGACGAGAGCCATGAGATGTTCCTCCTCTGGGCAAACCCGGGTCCCAGATCCTGTTGTGCCTGTGAATAGGCTGCAGGGGGACGGTGAAGACCAGCAAGAGCTTTCCGGCCTACCACCTCCGTGTGGGACAAGGAGCCAGACGTGTGCCTTTCCAGAATTAGACTCTGCCGAGGACGAGATCCATGAGATGTTCCTCCTCTGGGCAAGCCCGGGTCCCAGATCCTGTTGTGCCTGTGAATAGGCTGCAGGGGGACGGTGAAGACCAGCAACAGCTTTCAGGGCTGCCACCTTCCGTGTGGGACAAGGAGCCTGACGTGTGCCTTTCCAGAATTAGACTCTGCCGAAGACGAGATCCATGAGATGTTCCTCCTCTGGGCAAGCCCGGGTCCCAGATCCTGTTGTGCCTGTGAATAGGCTGCAGGGGGACGGTGAAGACCAGCAACAGCTTTCAGGGCTGCCACCTTCCGTGTGGGACAAGGAGCCGGACGTGTGCCTTTTCGGAAAGAGTCTCTGCCGAGGACGAGAGCCATGAGATGTTCCTCCTCTGGGCAAGCCCGGGTCCCAGATCCTGTTGTGCCTGTGAATAGGCTGCAGGGGGACGGTGAAGACCAGCAACAGCTTTCCGGCCTGCCACCATCCGTGTGGGACAAGGAGCCGGACGTGTGCCTTTCCAGAATCAGGCTCTGCCGAGGACGAGAGCCATGAGATGTTCCTCCTCTGGGCAAACCCGGGTCCCAGATCCTGTTGTGCCTGTGAATAGGCTGCAGGGGGACGGTGAAGACCAGCAACAGCTTTCCGGCCTACCACCTTCCGTGTGGGACAAGGAGCCGGACGTGTGCCTTTCCAGAATTAGACTCTGCCGAGGACGAGATCCATGAGATGTTCCTCCTCTGGGCAAGCCCGGGTCCCAGATCCTGTTGTGCCTGTGAATAGGCTGCAGGGGGACGGTGAAGACCAGCAACAGCTTTCAGGGCTGCCACCTTCCGTGTGGGACAAGGAGCCGGACATGTGCCTTTTCGGAATCGGGCTCTGCCGAGGACGAGAGCCATGAGATGTTCCTCCTCTGGGCAAGCCCGGGTCCCAGATCCTGTTGTGCCTGTGAATAGGCTGCAGGGGGACGGTGAAGACCAGCAACAGCTTTCCGGCCTGCCACCTTCCGTGTGGGACAAGGAGCCGGACGTGTGCCTTTTCGGAATCGGGCTCTGCCGAGGACGAGATCCATGAGATGTTCCTCCTCTGGGCAAGCCCGGGTCCCAGATCCTGTTGTGCCTGTGAATAGGCTGCAGGGGGACGGTGAAGACCAGCAACAGCTTTCAGGGCTGCCACCTTCCGTGTGGGACAAGGAGCCGGACATGTGCCTTTTCGGAATCGGGCTCTGCCGAGGACGAGAGCCATGAGATGTTCCTCCTCTGGGCAAGCCCGGGTCCCAGATCCTGTTGTGCCTGTGAATAGGCTGCAGGGGGACGGTGAAGACCAGCAACAGCTTTCCGGCCTACCACCTTCCGTGTGGGACAAGGAGCCGGACGTGTGCCTTTCCAGAATTAGACTCTGCCGAGGACAAGATCCATGAGATGTTCCTCCTCTGGGCAAGCCCGGGTCCCAGATCCTGTTGTGCCTGTGAATAGGCTGCAGGGGGACGGTGAAGACCAGCAACAGCTTTCAGGGCTGCCACCTTCCGTGTGGGACAAGGAGCCGGACATGTGCCTTTTCGGAATCGGGCTCTGCCGAGGACGAGAGCCATGAGATGTTCCTCCTCTGGGCAAGCCCGGGTCCCAGATCCTGTTGTGCCTGTGAATAGGCTGCAGGGGGACGGTGAAGACCAGCAACAGCTTTCCGGCCTGCCACCTTCCGTGTGGGACAAGGAGCCGGACGTGTGCCTTTCCAGAATCGGGCTCTGCCGAGGACGAGAGCCATGAGATGTTCCTCCTCTGGGCAAGCCCGGGTCCCAGATCCTGTTGTGCCTGTGAATAGGCTGCATGGGGACGGTGAAGACCAGCAACAGCTTTCAGGGCTGCCACCTTCCGTGTGGGACAAGGAGCCGGACGTGTGCCTTTTCGGAAAGAGGCTCTACCGAGGACGAGATCCATGAGATGTTGCTCCTCTGGGCAAGCCCGGGTCCCAGATCCTGTTGTGCCTGTGAATAGGCTGCAGGGGGACGGTGAAGAACAGCAACAGCTTTCAGGGCTGCCACCTTCCGTGTGGGACAAGGAGCCGGACGTGTGCCTTTTCGGAAACAGGCTCTGCCGAGGACGAGAGCCATGAGATGTTCCTCCTCTGGGCAAGCCCGGGTCCCAGATCCTGTTGTGCCTGTGAATACGCTGCAGGGGGACGGTGAAGACCAGCAACAGCTTTCCGGCCTGCCACCATCCGTGTGGGACAAGGAGCCGGACGTGTGCCTTTCCAGAATCAGGCTCTGCCGAGGACGAGAGCCATGAGATGTTCCTCCTCTGGGCAAACCCGGGTCCCAGATCCTGTTGTGCCTGTGAATAGGCTGCAGGGGGACGGTGAAGACCAGCAAGAGCTTTCCGGCCTACCACCTTCCGTGTGGGACAAGGAGCCAGACGTGTGCCTTTCCAGAATTAGACTCTGCCGAGGACGAGATCCATGAGATGTTCCTCCTCTGGGCAAGCCCGGGTCCCAGATCCTGTTGTGCCTGTGAATAGGCTGCAGGGGGACGGTGAAGACCAGCAACAGCTTTCCGGCCTGCCACCTTCCGTGTGGGACAAGGAGCAGGACATGTGCCTTTCCGGAATCAGGCTCTGCCGGGGACGAGAGCCATGAGATGTTCCTCCTCTGGGCAAGCCCGGGTCCCAGATCCTGTTGTGCCTGTGAATAGGCTGCAGGGGGACGGTGAAGACCAGCAACAGCTTTCAGGGCTGCCACCTTCCGTGTGGGACAAGGAGCCGGACGTGTGCCTTTTCGGAAAGAGGCTCTGCCGAGGACGAGAGCCATGAGATGTTGCTCCTCTAGGCAAGCCCGGGTCCCAGATCCTGTTGTGCCTGTGAATAGGCTGCAGGGGGACGGTGAAGACCAGCAACATCTTTCCGGCCTGCCACCTTCCGTGTGGGACAAGGAGCCGGACGTGTGCCTTTTCGGAATCGGGCTCTGCCGAGGACGAGAGCCATGAGATGTTCCTCCTCTGGGCAAGCCCGGGTCCCAGATCCTGTTGTGCCTGTGAATAGGCTGCAGGGGGACGGTGAAGACCAGCAACAGCTTTCCGGCCTGCCACCTTTCGTGTGGGACAAGGAGCCGGACGTGTGCCTTTCCAGAATCAGGTTCTGCCGAGGACGAGAGCAATGAGATGTTCCTCCTCTGGGCAAACCCCGGTCCCAGATCGTGTTGTGCCTGTGAATAGGCTGCAGGGGGACGGTGAAGACCAGCAACATCTTTCAGGGCTGCCACCTTCCGTGTGGGACAAGGAGCCGGACGTGTGCCTTTCCAGAATCAGGCTCTGCCGAGGACGAGAGCCATGAGATGTTCCTCCTCTGGGAAAGCCCGGGCCCCAGATCCTGTTTTACCTGTGAATAGGCTGCAGGGGGACGGTGAAGACCAGCAACAGATTTCCGGCCTGCCACCTTCCGTGTGGGACAAGGTGCCGGAAGTGTGCCTTTTCGAAAAGAGGCTCTGCCGAGGACGAGAGCCATGAGATGTTCCTCCTCTGGGCAAGCCCGGGTCCCAGATCCTGTTGTGCCTGTGAATAGGCTGCAGGGGGACGGTGAAGACCAGCAAAATCTTTCAGGGCTGCCACCTTCCATGTGGGACAAGGAGCCGGACGTGTGCCTTTTCGGAAAGAGGCTCTGCCGAGGACGAGAGCCATGATATGTTCCTCCTCTGGGAAAGCCCGGGCCCCAGATCCTGTTTTACCTTTGAATAGGCTGCATGGGGACGGTGAAGACCAGCAACAGCTTTCAGGGCTGCCACCTTCCGTGTGGGACAAGGAGCCGGACGTGTGCCTTTTCGGAATCGGGCTCTGCCGAGGACGAGAGCCATGAGATGTTCCTCCTCTGGGCAAGCCCGGGTCCCAGATCCTGTTGTGCCTGTGAATAGGCTGCAGGGGGACGGTGAAGACCAGCAACAGCTTTCCGGCCTGCCACCTTCCGTGTGGGACAAGGAGCCGGACGTGTGCCTTTTCGGAATCGGGCTCTGCCGAGGACGAGAGCCATGAGATGTTCCTCCTCTGGGCAAGCCCGGGTCCCAGATCCTGTTGTGTCTGTGAATAGGCTGCAGGGGGACGGTGAAGACCACCAAGAGCTTTCCGGCCTGCCACCTTCCGTGTGAGACAAGGAGCAGGACGTGTGCCTTTCCGGAATCAGGCTCTGCCGAGGACGAGAGACATGAGATGTTCCTCCTCTGGGCAAGCCCGGGTCCCAGATCCTGTTGTGCCTGTGAATAGGCTGCAGGGGGACGGTGAAGACCAGCAACAGCTTTCAGGGCTGCCACCTTCCGTGTGGGACAAGGAGCCGGACGTGTGCCTTTTCGGAATCAGGCTCTGCCGAGGACGAGAGCCATGAGATGTTCCTCCTCTGGGCAAGCCCGGGTCCCAGATCCTGTTGTGCCTGTGAATAGGCTGCAGGGGGACGGTGAAGACCAGCAACAGCTTTCCGGCCTGCCACCTTCCGTGTGGGACAAGGAGCCGGACGTGTGCCTTTTCGGAATCGGGCTCTGCCGAGGAAGAGAGCCATGAGATGTTCCTCCTCTGGGCAAGCCCGGGTCCCAGATCCTGTTGTGCCTGTGAATAGGCTGCAGGGGGACGGTGAAGACCAGCAACAGCTTTCCGGCCTGCCACCTTCCGTGTGGGACAAGGAGCCGGACGTGTGCCTTTCCAGAATCAGGTTCTGCCGAGGACGAGAGCAATGAGATGTTCCTCCTCTGGGCAAACCCCGGTCCCAGATCCTGTTGTGCCTGTGAATAGGCTGCAGGGGGACGGTGAAGACCAGCAACATCTTTCAGGGCTGCCACCTTCCGTGTGGGACAAGGAGCCGGACGTGTGCCTTTCCAGAATCAGGCTCTGCCGAGGACGAGAGCCATGAGATGTTCCTCCTCTGGGAAAGCCCGGGCCCCAGATCCTGTTTTACCTGTGAATAGGCTGCAGGGGGACGGTGAAGACCAGCAACAGCTTTCCGGCCTGCCACCTTCCGTGTGGGACAAGGTGCCGGACGTGTGCCTTTTCGGAAATAGGCTCTGCCGAGGACGAGAGCCATGAGATGTTCCTCCTCTGGGCAAGCCCGGGTCCCAGATCCTGTTGTGCCTGTGAATAGGCTGCAGGGGGACGGTGAAGACCAGCAACAGCTTTCAGGGCTGCCACCTTCCGTGTGGGACAAGGAGCCGGACGTGTGCCTTTTCGGAATCGGGCTCTGCCGAGGACGAGAGCCATGAGATGTTCCTCCTCTGGGCAAGCCCGGGTACCGGATCCTGTTGTGCCTGTGAATACGCTGCAGGGGGACGGTGAAGACCAGCAACAGCTTTCCGGCCTGCCACCTTCCGTGTGGGACAAGGAGCCGGATGTGTGCCTTTTCGGAAAGAGGCCCTGCCGAGGACGAGAGCCATGAGATGTTCCTCCTCTGGGCAAGCCCAGGTCCCAGATCCTTTTGTGCCTGTGAATAGGCTGCAGGGGAACGGTGAAGACCAGCAACAGCTTTCAGGGCTGCCACCTTCCGTGTGGGACAAGGAGCCGGACGTGTGCCTTTTCGGAATCGGGCTCTGCCGAGGACGAGAGCCATGAGATGTTCCTCCTCTGGGCAAACCCCGGTCCCAGATCCTGTTGTGCCTGTGAATAGGCTGCAGGGGGACGGTGAAGACCAGCAACAGCTTTCCGGCCTGCCACCTTCCGTGTGGGACAAGGTGCCGGACGTGTGCCTTTTCGGAAAGAGACTCTGCCGAGGACGAGAGCCATGAGATGTTCCTCCTCTGGGCAAGCCCGGGTCCCAGATCCTGTTGTGCCTGTGAATAGGCTGCAGGGGGACGGTGAAGACCAGCAAAATCTTTCAGGGCTGCCACCTTCCATGTGGGACAAGGAGCCGGACGTGTGCCTTTTCGGAAAGAGGCTCTGCCGAGGACGAGAGCCATGATATGTTCCTCCTCTGGGAAAGCCCGGGCCCCAGATCCTGTTGTGCCTGTGAATAGGCTGCAGGGGGACGGTGAAGACCAGCAACAGCTTTCCGGCCTGCCACCTTCCGTGTGGGACAAGGAGCCGGACGTGTGCCTTTTCGGAATCGGGCTCTGCCGAGGACGAGATCCATGAGATGTTCCTCCTCTGGGCAAGCCCGGGTCCCAGATCCTGTTGTGCCTGTGAATAGGCTGCAGGGGGACGGTGAAGACCAGCAACAGCTTTCAGGGCTGCCACCTTCCGTGTGGGACAAGGAGCCGGACGTGTGCCTTTTCGGAATGAGGCTCTGCCGAGGACGAGAGCCATGAGATGTTCCTCCTCTGGGCAAGCCCGGGTCCCAGATCCTGTTGTGCCTGTGAATAGGCTGCAGGGGGACGGTGAAGACCAGCAACAGCTTTCCGGCCTGCCACCTTCCGTGTGGGACAAGGAGCCGGACGTGTGCCTTTTCGGAATCGGGCTCTGCCGAGGACGAGAGCCATGAGATGTTCCTCCTCTGGGCAAGCCCGGGTCCCAGATCCTGTTGTGCCTGTGAATAGGCTGCAGGGGGACGGTGAAGACCAGCAACAGCTTTCCGGCCTGCCACCTTCCGTGTGGGACAAGGAGCCGGACGTGTGCCTTTTCGGAATCGGGCTCTGCCGAGGACGAGATCCATGAGATGTTCCTCCTCTGGGCAAGCCCGGGTCCCAGATCCTGTTGTGCCTGTGAATAGGCTGCAGGGGGACGGTGAAGACCACCAAGAGCTTTCCGGCCTGCCACCTTCCGTGTGGGACAAGGAGCAGGACGTGTGCCTTTCCGGAATCAGGCTCTGCCGAGGACGAGAGCCATGAGATGTTCCTCCTCTGGGCAAGCCCGGGTCCCAGATCCTGTTGTGCCTGTGAATAGGCTGCAGGGGGACGGTGAAGACCAGCAACAGCTTTCCGGCCTGCCACCTTCCGTGTGGGACAAGGTGCCGGACGTGTGCCTTTTCGGAAAGAGACTCTGCCGAGGACGAGAGCCATGAGATGTTCCTCCTCTGGGCAAGCCCGGGTCCCAGATCCTGTTGTGCCTGTGAATAGGCTGCAGGGGGACGGTGAAGACCAGCAAAATCTTTCAGGGCTGCCACCTTCCATGTGGGACAAGGAGCCGGACGTGTGCCTTTTCGGAAAGAGGCTCTGCCGAGGACGAGAGCCATGATATGTTCCTCCTCTGGGAAAGCCCGGGCCCCAGATCCTGTTGTGCCTGTGAATAGGCTGCAGGGGGACGGTGAAGACCAGCAACAGCTTTCAGGGCTGCCACCTTCCGTGTGGGACAAGGAGCCGGACGTGTGCCTTTTCGGAAAGAGGCTCTGCCGAGGACGAGAGCCATGAGATGTTCCTCCTCTGGGCAAGCCCGGGTCCCAGATCCTGTTGTGCCTGTGAATAGGCTGCAGGGGGACGGTGAAGACCAGCAACAGCTTTCCGGCCTACCACCTTCCGTGTGGGACAAGGAGCCGGACGTGTGCCTTTCCAGAATTAGACTCTGCCGAGGACGAGATCCATGAGATGTTCCTCCTCTGGGCAAGCCCGGGTCCCAGATCCTGTTGTGCCTGTGAATAGGCTGCAGGGGGACGGTGAAGACCAGCAACAGCTTTCAGGGCTGCCACCTTCCGTGTGGGACAAGGAGCCGGACATGTGCCTTTTCGGAATCGGGCTCTGCCGAGGACGAGAGCCATGAGATGTTCCTCCTCTGGGCAAGCCCGGGTCCCAGATCCTGTTGTGCCTGTGAATAGGCTGCAGGGGGACGGTGAAGACCAGCAACAGCTTTCCGGCCTGCCACCTTCCGTGTGGGACAAGGAGCCGGACGTGTGCCTTTCCAGAATCGGGCTCTGCCGAGGACGAGAGCCATGAGATGTTCCTCCTCTGGGCAAGCCCGGGTCCCAGATCCTGTTGTGCCTGTGAATAGGCTGCATGGGGACGGTGAAGACCAGCAACAGCTTTCAGGGCTGCCACCTTCCGTGTGGGACAAGGAGCCGGACGTGTGCCTTTTCGGAAAGAGGCTCTGCCGAGGACGAGATCCATGAGATGTTGCTCCTCTGGGCAAGCCCGGGTCCCAGATCCTGTTGTGCCTGTGAATAGGCTGCAGGGGGACGGTGAAGAACAGCAACAGCTTTCAGGGCTGCCACCTTCCGTGTGGGACAAGGAGCCGGACGTGTGCCTTTTCGGAAACAGGCTCTGCCGAGGACGAGAGCCATGAGATGTTCCTCCTCTGGGCAAGCCCGGGTCCCAGATCCTGTTGTGCCTGTGAATACGCTGCAGGGGGACGGTGAAGACCAGCAACAGCTTTCCGGCCTGCCACCATCCGTGTGGGACAAGGAGCCGGACGTGTGCCTTTCCACAATCAGGCTCTGCCGAGGACGAGAGCCATGAGATGTTCCTCCTCTGGGCAAACCCGGGTCCCAGATCCTGTTGTGCCTGTGAATAGGCTGCAGGGGGACGGTGAAGACCAGCAAGAGCTTTCCGGCCTACCACCTTCCGTGTGGGACAAGGAGCCAGACGTGTGCCTTTCCAGAATTAGACTCTGCCGAGGACGAGATCCATGAGATGTTCCTCCTCTGGGCAAGCCCGGGTCCCAGATCCTGTTGTGCCTGTGAATAGGCTGCAGGGGGACGGTGAAGACCAGCAACAGCTTTCAGGGCTGCCACCTTCCGTGTGGGACAAGGAGCCGGACGTGTGCCTTTCCAGAATTAGACTCTGCCGAAGACGAGATCCATGAGATGTTCCTCCTCTGGGCAAGCCCGGGTCCCAGATCCTGTTGTGCCTGTGAATAGGCTGCAGGGGGACGGTGAAGACCAGCAACAGCTTTCAGGGCTGCCACCTTCCGTGTGGGACAAGGAGCCGGACGTGTGCCTTTTCGGAAAGAGACTCTGCCGAGGACGAGAGCCATGAGATGTTCCTCCTCTGGGCAAGCCCGGGTCCCAGATCCTGTTGTGCCTGTGAATAGGCTGCAGGGGGACGGTGAAGACCAGCAACAGCTTTCCGGCCTACCACCTTCCGTGTGGGACAAGGAGCCGGACGTGTGCCTTTCCAGAATCAGGCTCTGCCGAGGACGAGAGCCATGAGATGTTCCTCCTCTGGGCAAACCCGGGTCCCAGATCCTGTTGTGCCTGTGAATAGGCTGCAGGGGGACGGTGAAGACCAGCAACAGCTTTCCGGCC
This sequence comes from Astur gentilis, assembly GCF_929443795.1. Lineage (NCBI taxonomy): Eukaryota > Metazoa > Chordata > Aves > Accipitriformes > Accipitridae > Astur > Astur gentilis. The sequence goes on along the minus strand of NW_026060868.1, from coordinate 7,076,639 downwards.
TACCACCTTCCGTGTGGGACAAGGAGCCGGACGTGTGCCTTTCCAGAATTAGACTCTGCCGAGGACGAGATCCATGAGATGTTGCTCCTCTGGGCAAGCCCGGGTCCCAGATCCTGTTGTGCCTGTGAATAGGCTGCAGGGGGACGGTGAAGAACAGCAACAGCTTTCAGGGCTGCCACCTTCCGTGTGGGACAAGGAGCCGGACGTGTGCCTTTTCGGAAACAGGCTCTGCCGAGGACGAGAGCCATGAGATGTTCCTCCTCTGGGCAAGCCCGGGTCCCAGATCCTGTTGTGCCTGTGAATACGCTGCAGGGGGACGGTGAAGACCAGCAACAGCTTTCCGGCCTGCCACCATCCGTGTGGGACAAGGAGCCGGACGTGTGCCTTTCCACAATCAGGCTCTGCCGAGGACGAGAGCCATGAGATGTTCCTCCTCTGGGCAAACCCGGGTCCCAGATCCTGTTGTGCCTGTGAATAGGCTGCAGGGGGACGGTGAAGACCAGCAAGAGCTTTCCGGCCTACCACCTTCCGTGTGGGACAAGGAGCCAGACGTGTGCCTTTCCAGAATTAGACTCTGCCGAGGACGAGATCCATGAGATGTTCCTCCTCTGGGCAAGCCCGGGTCCCAGATCCTGTTGTGCCTGTGAATAGGATGCAGGGGGACGGTGAAGACCAGCAACAGCTTTCAGGGCTGCCACCTTCCGTGTGGGACAAGGAGCCGGACGTGTGCCTTTCCAGAATTAGACTCTGCCGAAGACGAGATCCATGAGATGTTCCTCCTCTGGGCAAGCCCGGGTCCCAGATCCTGTTGTGCCTGTGAATAGGCTGCAGGGGGACGGTGAAGACCAGCAACAGCTTTCAGGGCTGCCACCTTCCGTGTGGGACAAGGAGCCGGACGTGTGCCTTTTCGGAAAGAGACTCTGCCGAGGACGAGAGCCATGAGATGTTCCTCCTCTGGGCAAGCCCGGGTCCCAGATCCTGTTGTGCCTGTGAATAGGCTGCAGGGGGACGGTGAAGACCAGCAACAGCTTTCCGGCCTACCACCTTCCGTGTGGGACAAGGAGCCGGACGTGTGCCTTTCCAGAATCAGGCTCTGCCGAGGACGAGAGCCATGAGATGTTCCTCCTCTGGGCAAACCCGGGTCCCAGATCCTGTTGTGCCTGTGAATAGGCTGCAGGGGGACGGTGAAGACCAGCAACAGCTTTCCGGCCTACCACCTTCCGTGTGGGACAAGGAGCCGGACGTGTGCCTTTCCAGAATTAGACTCTGCCGAGGACGAGATCCATGAGATGTTCCTCCTCTGGGCAAGCCCGGGTCCCAGATCCTGTTGTGCCTGTGAATAGGCTGCAGGGGGACGGTGAAGACCAGCAACAGCTTTCCGGCCTGCCACCTTCCGTGTGGGACAAGGAGCCGGACGTGTGCCTTTTCGGAATCGGGCTCTGCCGAGGACGAGATCCATGAGATGTTCCTCCTCTGGGCAAGCCCGGGTCCCAGATCCTGTTGTGCCTGTGAATAGGCTGCAGGGGGACGGTGAAGACCAGCAACAGCTTTCAGGGCTGCCACCTTCCGTGTGGGACAAGGAGCCGGACATGTGCCTTTTCGGAATCGGGCTCTGCCGAGGACGAGAGCCATGAGATGTTCCTCCTCTGGGCAAGCCCGGGTCCCAGATCCTGTTGTGCCTGTGAATAGGCTGCAGGGGGACGGTGAAGACCAGCAACAGCTTTCCGGCCTACCACCTTCCGTGTGGGACAAGGAGCCGGACGTGTGCCTTTCCAGAATTAGACTCTGCCGAGGACGAGATCCATGAGATGTTCCTCCTCTGGGCAAGCCCGGGTCCCAGATCCTGTTGTGCCTGTGAATAGGCTGCAGGGGGACGGTGAAGACCAGCAACAGCTTTCAGGGCTGCCACCTTCCGTGTGGGACAAGGAGCCGGACATGTGCCTTTTCGGAATCGGGCTCTGCCGAGGACGAGAGCCATGAGATGTTCCTGCTCTGGGCAAGCCCGGGTCCCAGATCCTGTTGTGCCTGTGAATAGGCTGCAGGGGGACGGTGAAGACCAGCAACAGCTTTCCGGCCTGCCACCTTCCGTGTGGGACAAGGAGCCGGACGTGTGCCTTTCCAGAATCGGGCTCTGCCGAGGACGAGAGCCATGAGATGTTCCTCCTCTGGGCAAGCCCGGGTCCCAGATCCTGTTGTGCCTGTGAATAGGCTGCATGGGGACGGTGAAGACCAGCAACAGCTTTCAGGGCTGCCACCTTCCGTGTGGGACAAGGAGCCGGACGTGTGCCTTTTCGGAAAGAGGCTCTGCCGAGGACGAGATCCATGAGATGTTGCTCCTCTGGGCAAGCCCGGGTCCCAGATCCTGTTGTGCCTGTGAATAGGCTGCAGGGGGACGGTGAAGACCAGCAACAGCTTTCAGGGCTGCCACCTTCCGTGTGGGACAAGGAGCCGGACGTGTGCCTTTTCGGAAACAGGCTCTGCCGAGGACGAGAGCCATGAGATGTTCCTCCTCTGGGCAAGCCCGGGTCCCAGATCCTGTTGTGCCTGTGAATACGCTGCAGGGGGACGGTGAAGACCAGCAACAGCTTTCCGGCCTGCCACCATCCGTGTGGGACAAGGAGCCGGACGTGTGCCTTTCCAGAATCAGGCTCTGCCGAGGACGAGAGCCATGAGATGTTCCTCCTCTGGGCAAACCCGGGTCCCAGATCCTGTTGTGCCTGTGAATAGGCTGCAGGGGGACGGTGAAGACCAGCAAGAGCTTTCCGGCCTACCACCTTCCGTGTGGGACAAGGAGCCAGACGTGTGCCTTTCCAGAATTAGACTCTGCCGAGGACGAGATCCATGAGATGTTCCTCCTCTGGGCAAGCCCGGGTCCCAGATCCTGTTGTGCCTGTGAATAGGCTGCAGGGGGACGGTGAAGACCAGCAACAGCTTTCAGGGCTGCCACCTTCCGTGTGGGACAAGGAGCCGGACGTGTGCCTTTTCGGAATCGGGCTCTGCCGAGGACGAGAGCCATGAGATGTTCCTCCTCTGGGCAAGCCCGGGTCCCAGATCCTGTTGTGCCTGTGAATAGGCTGCAGGGGGACGGTGAAGACCAGCAACAGCTTTCCGGCCTGCCACCTTCCGTGTGGGACAAGGAGCCGGACATGTGCCTTTCCGGAATCGGGCTCTGCCGAGGACGAGATCCATGAGATGTTCCTCCTCTGGGCAAGCCCGGGTCCCAGATCCTGTTGTGCCTGTGAATAGGCTGCAGGGGGACGGTGAAGACCACCAAGAGCTTTCCGGCCTGCCACCTTCCGTGTGGGACAAGGAGCAGGACATGTGCCTTTCCGGAATCAGGCTCTGCCGGGGACGAGAGCCATGAGATGTTCCTCCTCTGGGCAAGCCCGGGTCCCAGATCCTGTTGTGCCTGTGAATAGGCTGCAGGGGGACGGTGAAGACCAGCAACAGCTTTCAGGGCTGCCACCTTCCGTGTGGGACAAGGAGCCGGACGTGTGCCTTTTCGGAAAGAGGCTCTGCCGAGGACGAGAGCCATGAGATGTTGCTCCTCTAGGCAAGCCCGGGTCCCAGATCCTGTTGTGCCTGTGAATAGGCTGCAGGGGGACGGTGAAGACCAGCAACATCTTTCCGGCCTGCCACCTTCCGTGTGGGACAAGGAGCCGGACGTGTGCCTTTTCGGAATCGGGCTCTGCCGAGGACGAGAGCCATGAGATGTTCCTCCTCTGGGCAAGCCCGGGTCCCAGATCCTGTTGTGCCTGTGAATAGGCTGCAGGGGGACGGTGAAGACCAGCAACAGCTTTCCGGCCTGCCACCTTTCGTGTGGGACAAGGAGCCGGACGTGTGCCTTTCCAGAATCAGGTTCTGCCGAGGACGAGAGCAATGAGATGTTCCTCCTCTGGGCAAACCCCGGTCCCAGATCCTGTTGTGCCTGTGAATAGGCTGCAGGGGGACGGTGAAGACCAGCAACATCTTTCAGGGCTGCCACCTTCCGTGTGGGACAAGGAGCCGGACGTGTGCCTTTCCAGAATCAGGCTCTGCCGAGGACGAGAGCCATGAGATGTTCCTCCTCTGGGAAAGCCCGGGCCCCAGATCCTGTTTTACCTGTGAATAGGCTGCAGGGGGACGGTGAAGACCAGCAACAGATTTCCGGCCTGCCACCTTCCGTGTGGGACAAGGTGCCGGAAGTGTGCCTTTTCGAAAAGAGGCTCTGCCGAGGACGAGAGCCATGAGATGTTCCTCCTCTGGGCAAGCCCGGGTCCCAGATCCTGTTGTGCCTGTGAATAGGCTGCAGGGGGACGGTGAAGACCAGCAAAATCTTTCAGGGCTGCCACCTTCCATGTGGGACAAGGAGCCGGACGTGTGCCTTTTCGGAAAGAGGCTCTGCCGAGGACGAGAGCCATGATATGTTCCTCCTCTGGGAAAGCCCGGGCCCCAGATCCTGTTTTACCTTTGAATAGGCTGCATGGGGACGGTGAAGACCAGCAACAGCTTTCAGGGCTGCCACCTTCCGTGTGGGACAAGGAGCCGGACGTGTGCCTTTTCGGAATCGGGCTCTGCCGAGGACGAGAGCCATGAGATGTTCCTCCTCTGGGCAAGCCCGGGTCCCAGATCCTGTTGTGCCTGTGAATAGGCTGCAGGGGGACGGTGAAGACCAGCAACAGCTTTCCGGCCTGCCACCTTCCGTGTGGGACAAGGAGCCGGACGTGTGCCTTTTCGGAATCGGGCTCTGCCGAGGACGAGAGCCATGAGATGTTCCTCCTCTGGGCAAGCCCGGGTCCCAGATCCTGTTGTGTCTGTGAATAGGCTGCAGGGGGACGGTGAAGACCACCAAGAGCTTTCCGGCCTGCCACCTTCCGTGTGAGACAAGGAGCAGGACGTGTGCCTTTCCGGAATCAGGCTCTGCCGAGGACGAGAGACATGAGATGTTCCTCCTCTGGGCAAGCCCGGGTCCCAGATCCTGTTGTGCCTGTGAATAGGCTGCAGGGGGACGGTGAAGACCAGCAACAGCTTTCAGGGCTGCCACCTTCCGTGTGGGACAAGGAGCCGGACGTGTGCCTTTTCGGAATCAGGCTCTGCCGAGGACGAGAGCCATGAGATGTTCCTCCTCTGGGCAAGCCCGGGTCCCAGATCCTGTTGTGCCTGTGAATAGGCTGCAGGGGGACGGTGAAGACCAGCAACAGCTTTCCGGCCTGCCACCTTCCGTGTGGGACAAGGAGCCGGACGTGTGCCTTTTCGGAATCGGGCTCTGCCGAGGAAGAGAGCCATGAGATGTTCCTCCTCTGGGCAAGCCCGGGTCCCAGATCCTGTTGTGCCTGTGAATAGGCTGCAGGGGGACGGTGAAGACCAGCAACAGCTTTCCGGCCTGCCACCTTCCGTGTGGGACAAGGAGCCGGACGTGTGCCTTTCCAGAATCAGGTTCTGCCGAGGACGAGAGCAATGAGATGTTCCTCCTCTGGGCAAACCCCGGTCCCAGATCCTGTTGTGCCTGTGAATAGGCTGCAGGGGGACGGTGAAGACCAGCAACATCTTTCAGGGCTGCCACCTTCCGTGTGGGACAAGGAGCCGGACGTGTGCCTTTCCAGAATCAGGCTCTGCCGAGGACGAGAGCCATGAGATGTTCCTCCTCTGGGAAAGCCCGGGCCCCAGATCCTGTTTTACCTGTGAATAGGCTGCAGGGGGACGGTGAAGACCAGCAACAGCTTTCCGGCCTGCCACCTTCCGTGTGGGACAAGGTGCCGGACGTGTGCCTTTTCGGAAATAGGCTCTGCCGAGGACGAGAGCCATGAGATGTTCCTCCTCTGGGCAAGCCCGGGTCCCAGATCCTGTTGTGCCTGTGAATAGGCTGCAGGGGGACGGTGAAGACCAGCAACAGCTTTCAGGGCTGCCACCTTCCGTGTGGGACAAGGAGCCAGACGTGTGCCTTTCCAGAATTAGACTCTGCCGAGGACGAGAGCCATGAGATGTTCCTCCTCTGGGCAAGCCCGGGTCCCAGATCCTGTTGTGCCTGTGAATAGGCTGCAGGGGGACGGTGAAGACCAGCAAGAGCTTTCCGGCCTACCACCTTCCGTGTGGGACAAGGAGCCAGACGTGTGCCTTTCCAGAATTAGACTCTGCCGAGGACGAGATCCATGAGATGTTCCTCCTCTGGGCAAGCCCGGGTCCCAGATCCTGTTGTGCCTGTGAATAGGCTGCAGGGGGACGGTGAAGACCAGCAACAGCTTTCCGGCCTGCCACCTTCCGTGTGGGACAAGGAGCCGGACGTGTGCCTTTCCAGAATTAGACTCTGCCGAAGACGAGATCCATGAGATGTTCCTCCTCTGGGCAAGCCCGGGTCCCAGATCCTGTTGTGCCTGTGAATAGGCTGCAGGGGGACGGTGAAGACCAGCAACAGCTTTCAGGGCTGCCACCTTCCGTGTGGGACAAGGAGCCGGACGTGTGCCTTTTCGGAAAGAGACTCTGCCGAGGACGAGAGCCATGAGATGTTCCTCCTCTGGGCAAGCCCGGGTCCCAGATCCTGTTGTGCCTGTGAATAGGCTGCAGGGGGACGGTGAAGACCAGCAACAGCTTTCCGGCCTACCACCTTCCGTGTGGGACAAGGAGCCGGACGTGTGCCTTTCCAGAATCAGGCTCTGCCGAGGACGAGAGCCATGAGATGTTCCTCCTCTGGGCAAACCCGGGTCCCAGATCCTATTGTGCCTGTGAATAGGCTGCAGGGGGACGGTGAAGACCAGCAACAGCTTTCCGGCCTACCACCTTCCGTGTGGGACAAGGAGCCGGACGTGTGCCTTTCCAGAATTAGACTCTGCCGAGGACGAGATCCATGAGATGTTCCTCCTCTGGGCAAGCCCGGGTCCCAGATCCTGTTGTGCCTGTGAATAGGCTGCAGGGGGACGGTGAAGACCAGCAACAGCTTTCCGGCCTGCCACCTTCCGTGTGGGACAAGGAGCCGGACGTGTGCCTTTTCGGAATCGGGCTCTGCCGAGGACGAGATCCATGAGATGTTCCTCCTCTGGGCAAGCCCGGGTCCCAGATCCTGTTGTGCCTGTGAATAGGCTGCAGGGGGACGGTGAAGACCAGCAACAGCTTTCAGGGCTGCCACCTTCCGTGTGGGACAAGGAGCCGGACATGTGCCTTTTCGGAATCGGGCTCTGCCGAGGACGAGAGCCATGAGATGTTCCTCCTCTGGGCAAGCCCGGGTCCCAGATCCTGTTGTGCCTGTGAATAGGCTGCAGGGGGACGGTGAAGACCAGCAACAGCTTTCCGGCCTACCACCTTCCGTGTGGGACAAGGAGCCGGACGTGTGCCTTTCCAGAATTAGACTCTGCCGAGGACGAGATCCATGAGATGTTCCTCCTCTGGGCAAGCCCGGGTCCCAGATCCTGTTGTGCCTGTGAATAGGCTGCAGGGGGACGGTGAAGACCAGCAACAGCTTTCAGGGCTGCCACCTTCCGTGTGGGACAAGGAGCCGGACATGTGCCTTTTCGGAATCGGGCTCTGCCGAGGACGAGAGCCATGAGATGTTCCTGCTCTGGGCAAGCCCGGGTCCCAGATCCTGTTGTGCCTGTGAATAGGCTGCAGGGGGACGGTGAAGACCAGCAACAGCTTTCCGGCCTGCCACCTTCCGTGTGGGACAAGGAGCCGGACGTGTGCCTTTCCAGAATCGGGCTCTGCCGAGGACGAGAGCCATGAGATGTTCCTCCTCTGGGCAAGCCCGGGTCCCAGATCCTGTTGTGCCTGTGAATAGGCTGCATGGGGACGGTGAAGACCAGCAACAGCTTTCAGGGCTGCCACCTTCCGTGTGGGACAAGGAGCCGGACGTGTGCCTTTTCGGAAAGAGGCTCTGCCGAGGACGAGATCCATGAGATGTTGCTCCTCTGGGCAAGCCCGGGTCCCAGATCCTGTTGTGCCTGTGAATAGGCTGCAGGGGGACGGTGAAGAACAGCAACAGCTTTCAGGGCTGCCACCTTCCGTGTGGGACAAGGAGCCGGACGTGTGCCTTTTCGGAATCAGGCTCTGCCGAGGACGAGAGCCATGAGATGTTCCTCCTCTGGGCAAGCCCGGGTCCCAGATCCTGTTGTGCCTGTGAATACGCTGCAGGGGGACGGTGAAGACCAGCAACAGCTTTCCGGCCTGCCACCATCCGTGTGGGACAAGGAGCCGGACGTGTGCCTTTCCAGAATCAGGCTCTGCCGAGGACGAGAGCCATGAGATGTTCCTCCTCTGGGCAAACCCGGGTCCCAGATCCTGTTGTGCCTGTGAATAGGCTGCAGGGGGACGGTGAAGACCAGCAAGAGCTTTCCGGCCTACCACCTTCCGTGTGGGACAAGGAGCCAGACGTGTGCCTTTCCAGAATTAGACTCTGCCGAGGACGAGATCCATGAGATGTTCCTCCTCTGGGCAAGCCCGGGTCCCAGATCCTGTTGTGCCTGTGAATAGGCTGCAGGGGGACGGTGAAGACCAGCAACAGCTTTCAGGGCTGCCACCTTCCGTGTGGGACAAGGAGCCGGACGTGTGCCTTTTCGGAATCGGGCTCTGCCGAGGACGAGAGCCATGAGATGTTCCTCCTCTGGGCAAGCCCGGGTCCCAGATCCTGTTGTGCCTGTGAATAGGCTGCAGGGGGACGGTGAAGACCAGCAACAGCTTTCCGGCCTGCCACCTTCCGTGTGGGACAAGGAGCCGGACATGTGCCTTTCCGGAATCGGGCTCTGCCGAGGACGAGATCCATGAGATGTTCCTCCTCTGGGCAAGCCCGGGTCCCAGATCCTGTTGTGCCTGTGAATAGGCTGCAGGGGGACGGTGAAGACCACCAAGAGCTTTCCGGCCTGCCACCTTCCGTGTGGGACAAGGAGCAGGACATGTGCCTTTCCGGAATCAGGCTCTGCCGGGGACGAGAGCCATGAGATGTTCCTCCTCTGGGCAAGCCCGGGTCCCAGATCCTGTTGTGCCTGTGAATAGGCTGCAGGGGGACGGTGAAGACCAGCAACAGCTTTCAGGGCTGCCACCTTCCGTGTGGGACAAGGAGCCGGACGTGTGCCTTTTCGGAAAGAGGCTCTGCCGAGGACGAGAGCCATGAGATGTTGCTCCTCTAGGCAAGCCCGGGTCCCAGATCCTGTTGTGCCTGTGAATAGGCTGCAGGGGGACGGTGAAGACCAGCAACATCTTTCCGGCCTGCCACCTTCCGTGTGGGACAAGGAGCCGGACGTGTGCCTTTTCGGAATCGGGCTCTGCCGAGGACGAGAGCCATGAGATGTTCCTCCTCTGGGCAAGCCCGGGTCCCAGATCCTGTTGTGCCTGTGAATAGGCTGCAGGGGGACGGTGAAGACCAGCAACAGCTTTCCGGCCTGCCACCTTTCGTGTGGGACAAGGAGCCGGACGTGTGCCTTTCCAGAATCAGGTTCTGCCGAGGACGAGAGCAATGAGATGTTCCTCCTCTGGGCAAACCCCGGTCCCAGATCCTGTTGTGCCTGTGAATAGGCTGCAGGGGGACGGTGAAGACCAGCAACATCTTTCAGGGCTGCCACCTTCCGTGTGGGACAAGGAGCCGGACGTGTGCCTTTCCAGAATCAGGCTCTGCCGAGGACGAGAGCCATGAGATGTTCCTCCTCTGGGAAAGCCCGGGCCCCAGATCCTGTTTTACCTGTGAATAGGCTGCAGGGGGACGGTGAAGACCAGCAACAGATTTCCGGCCTGCCACCTTCCGTGTGGGACAAGGTGCCGGAAGTGTGCCTTTTCGAAAAGAGGCTCTGCCGAGTACGAGAGCCATGAGATGTTCCTCCTCTGGGCAAGCCCGGGTCCCAGATCCTGTTGTGCCTGTGAATAGGCTGCAGGGGGACGGTGAAGACCAGCAAAATCTTTCAGGGCTGCCACCTTCCATGTGGGACAAGGAGCCGGACGTGTGCCTTTTCGGAAAGAGGCTCTGCCGAGGACGAGAGCCATGATATGTTCCTCCTCTGGGAAAGCCCGGGCCCCAGATCCTGTTTTACCTTTGAATAGGCTGCATGGGGACGGTGAAGACCAGCAACAGCTTTCAGGGCTGCCACCTTCCGTGTGGGACCAGGAGCCGGACGTGTGCCTTTTCGGAATCGGGCTCTGCCGAGGACGAGAGCCATGAGATGTTCCTCCTCTGGGCAAGCCCGGGTCCCAGATCCTGTTGTGCCTGTGAATAGGCTGCAGGGGGACGGTGAAGACCAGCAACAGCTTTCCGGCCTGCCACCTTCCGTGTGGGACAAGGAGCCGGACGTGTGCCTTTTCGGAATCGGGCTCTGCCGAGGACGAGAGCCATGAGATGTTCCTCCTCTGGGCAAGCCCGGGTCCCAGATCCTGTTGTGTCTGTGAATAGGCTGCAGGGGGACGGTGAAGACCACCAAGAGCTTTCCGGCCTGCCACCTTCCGTGTGAGACAAGGAGCAGGACGTGTGCCTTTCCGGAATCAGGCTCTGCCGAGGACGAGAGACATGAGATGTTCCTCCTCTGGGCAAGCCCGGGTCCCAGATCCTGTTGTGCCTGTGAATAGGCTGCAGGGGGACGGTGAAGACCAGCAACAGCTTTCAGGGCTGCCACCTTCCGTGTGGGACAAGGAGCCGGACGTGTGCCTTTTCGGAATCAGGCTCTGCCGAGGACGAGAGCCATGAGATGTTCCTCCTCTGGGCAAGCCCGGGTCCCAGATCCTGTTGTGCCTGTGAATAGGCTGCAGGGGGACGGTGAAGACCAGCAACAGCTTTCCGGCCTGCCACCTTCCGTGTGGGACAAGGAGCCGGACGTGTGCCTTTTCGGAATCGGGCTCTGCCGAGGAAGAGAGCCATGAGATGTTCCTCCTCTGGGCAAGCCCGGGTCCCAGATCCTGTTGTGCCTGTGAATAGGCTGCAGGGGGACGGTGAAGACCAGCAACAGCTTTCCGGCCTGCCACCTTCCGTGTGGGACAAGGAGCCGGACGTGTGCCTTTCCAGAATCAGGTTCTGCCGAGGACGAGAGCAATGAGATGTTCCTCCTCTGGGCAAGCCCGGGTCCCAGATCCTGTTGTGCCTGTGAATAGGCTGCAGGGGGACGGTGAAGACCAGCAACAGCTTTCAGGGCTGCCACCTTCCGTGTGGGACAAGGAGCCGGACGTGTGCCTTTTCGGAATGTGGCTCTGCCGAGGACGAGAGCCATGAGATGTTCCTCCTCTGGGCAAGCCCGGGTCCCAGATCCTGTTGTGCCTGTGAATAGGCTGCAGGGGGACGGTGAAGACCAGCAACAGCTTTCCGGCCTGCCACCTTCCGTGTGGGACAAGGAGCCGGACATGTGCCTTTCCGGAATCGGGCTCTGCCGAGGACGAGATCCATGAGATGTTCCTCCTCTGGGCAAGCCCGGGTCCCAGATCCTGTTGTGCCTGTGAATAGGCTGCAGGGGGACGGTGAAGACCACCAAGAGCTTTCCGGCCTGCCACCTTCCGTGTGGGACAAGGAGCAGGACATGTGCCTTTCCGGAATCAGGCTCTGCCGGGGACGAGAGCCATGAGATGTTCCTCCTCTGGGCAAGCCCGGGTCCCAGATCCTGTTGTGCCTGTGAATAGGCTGCAGGGGGACGGTGAAGACCAGCAACAGCTTTCAGGGCTGCCACCTTCCGTGTGGGACAAGGAGCCGGACGTGTGCCTTTTCGGAAAGAGGCTCTGCCGAGGACGAGAGCCATGAGATGTTGCTCCTCTAGGCAAGCCCGGGTCCCAGATCCTGTTGTGCCTGTGAATAGGCTGCAGGGGGACGGTGAAGACCAGCAACATCTTTCCGGCCTGCCACCTTCCGTGTGGGACAAGGAGCCGGACGTGTGCCTTTTCGGAATCGGGCTCTGCCGAGGACGAGAGCCATGAGATGTTCCTCCTCTGGGCAAGCCCGGGTCCCAGATCCTGTTGTGCCTGTGAATAGGCTGCAGGGGGACGGTGAAGACCAGCAACAGCTTTCCGGCCTGCCACCTTTCGTGTGGGACAAGGAGCCGGACGTGTGCCTTTCCAGAATCAGGTTCTGCCGAGGACGAGAGCAATGAGATGTTCCTCCTCTGGGCAAACCCCGGTCCCAGATCCTGTTGTGCCTGTGAATAGGCTGCAGGGGGACGGTGAAGACCAGCAACATCTTTCAGGGCTGCCACCTTCCGTGTGGGACAAGGAGCCGGACGTGTGCCTTTCCAGAATCAGGCTCTGCCGAGGACGAGAGCCATGAGATGTTCCTCCTCTGGGAAAGCCCGGGCCCCAGATCCTGTTTTACCTGTGAATAGGCTGCAGGGGGACGGTGAAGACCAGCAACAGATTTCCGGCCTGCCACCTTCCGTGTGGGACAAGGTGCCGGAAGTGTGCCTTTTCGAAAAGAGGCTCTGCCGAGTACGAGAGCCATGAGATGTTCCTCCTCTGGGCAAGCCCGGGTCCCAGATCCTGTTGTGCCTGTGAATAGGCTGCAGGGGGACGGTGAAGACCAGCAAAATCTTTCAGGGCTGCCACCTTCCATGTGGGACAAGGAGCCGGACGTGTGCCTTTTCGGAAAGAGGCTCTGCCGAGGACGAGAGCCATGATATGTTCCTCCTCTGGGAAAGCCCGGGCCCCAGATCCTGTTTTACCTTTGAATAGGCTGCATGGGGACGGTGAAGACCAGCAACAGCTTTCAGGGCCGCCACCTTCCGTGTGGGACCAGGAGCCGGACGTGTGCCTTTTCGGAATCTGGCTCTGCCGAGGACGAGAGCCATGAGATGTTCCTCCTCTGGGCAAGCCCGGGTCCCAGATCCTGTTGTGCCTGTGAATAGGCTGCAGGGGGACGGTGAAGACCAGCAACAGCTTTCCGGCCTGCCACCTTCCGTGTGGGACAAGGAGCCGGACGTGTGCCTTTTCGGAATCGGGCTCTGCCGAGGACGAGAGCCATGAGATGTTCCTCCTCTGGGCAAGCCCGGGTCCCAGATCCTGTTGTGTCTGTGAATAGGCTGCAGGGGGACGGTGAAGACCACCAAGAGCTTTCCGGCCTGCCACCTTCCGTGTGAGACAAGGAGCAGGACGTGTGCCTTTCCGGAATCAGGCTCTGCCGAGGACGAGAGACATGAGATGTTCCTCCTCTGGGCAAGCCCGGGTCCCAGATCCTGTTGTGCCTGTGAATAGGCTGCAGGGGGACGGTGAAGACCAGCAACAGCTTTCAGGGCTGCCACCTTCCGTGTGGGACAAGGAGCCGGACGTGTGCCTTTTCGGAATCAGGCTCTGCCGAGGACGAGAGCCATGAGATGTTCCTCCTCTGGGCAAGCCCGGGTCCCAGATCCTGTTGTGCCTGTGAATAGGCTGCAGGGGGACGGTGAAGACCAGCAACAGCTTTCCGGCCTGCCACCTTCCGTGTGGGACAAGGAGCCGGACGTGTGCCTTTTCGGTATCGGGCTCTGCCGAGGAAGAGAGCCATGAGATGTTCCTCCTCTGGGCAAGCCCGGGTCCCAGATCCTGTTGTGCCTGTGAATAGGCTGCAGGGGGACGGTGAAGACCAGCAACAGCTTTCCGGCCTGCCACCTTCCGTGTGGGACAAGGAGCCGGACGTGTGCCTTTCCAGAATCAGGTTCTGCCGAGGACGAGAGCAATGAGATGTTCCTCCTCTGGGCAAACCCCGGTCCCAGATCCTGTTGTGCCTGTGAATAGGCTGCAGGGGGACGGTGAAGACCAGCAACATCTTTCAGGGCTGCCACCTTCCGTGTGGGACAAGGAGCCGGACGTGTGCCTTTCCAGAATCAGGCTCTGCCGAGGACGAGAGCCATGAGATGTTCCTCCTCTGGGAAAGCCCGGGCCCCAGATCCTGTTTTACCTGTGAATAGGCTGCAGGGGGACGGTGAAGACCAGCAACAGCTTTCAGGCCTGCCACCTTCCGTGTGGGACAAGGTGCCGGACGTGTGCCTTTTCGGAAATAGGCTCTGCCGAGGACGAGAGCCATGAGATGTTCCTCCTCTGGGCAAGCCCGGGTCCCAGATCCTGTTGTGCCTGTGAATAGGCTGCAGGGGGACGGTGAAGACCAGCAACAGCTTTCAGGGCTGCCACCTTCCGTGTGGGACAAGGAGCCGGACGTGTGCCTTTTCGGAAAGAGGCTCTGCCGAGGACGAGAGCCATGAGATGTTCCTCCTCTGGGCAAGCCCGGGTACCGGATCCTGTTGTGCCTGTGAATACGCTGCAGGGGGACGGTGAAGACCAGCAACAGCTTTCCGGCCTGCCACCTTCCGTGTGGGACAAGGAGCCGGACGTGTGCCTTTTCGGAAAGAGGCCCTGCCGAGGACGAGAGCCATGAGATGTTCCTCCTCTGGGCAAGCCCAGGTCCCAGATCCTTTTGTGCCTGTGAATAGGCTGCAGGGGAACGGTGAAGACCAGCAACAGCTTTCAGGGCTGCCACCTTCCGTGTGGGACAAGGAGCCGGACGTGTGCCTTTTCGGAATCGGGCTCTGCCGAGGACGAGAGCCATGAGATGTTCCTCCTCTGGGCAAACCCCGGTCCCAGATCCTGTTGTGCCTGTGGATAGGCTGCAGGGGGACGGTGAAGACCAGCAACAGCTTTCCGGCCTGCCACCTTCCGTGTGGGACAAGGTGCCGGACGTGTGCCTTTTCGGAAAGAGACTCTGCCGAGGACGAGAGCCATGAGATGTTCCTCCTCTGGGCAAGCCCGGGTCCCAGATCCTGTTGTGCCTGTGAATAGGCTGCAGGGGGACGGTGAAGACCAGCAAAATCTTTCAGGGCTGCCACCTTCCTTGTGGGACAAGGAGCCGGACGTGTGCCTTTTCGGAAAGAGGCTCTGCCGAGGACGAGAGCCATGATATGTTCCTCCTCTGGGAAAGCCCGGGCCCCAGATCCTGTTGTGCCTGTGAATAGGCTGCAGGGGGACGGTGAAGACCAGCAACAGCTTTCCGGCCTGCCACCTTCCGTGTGGGACAAGGAGCCGGACGTGTGCCTTTTCGGAATCGGGCTCTGCCGAGGACGAGATCCATGAGATGTTCCTCCTCTGGGCAAGCCCGGGTCCCAGATCCTGTTGTGCCTGTGAATAGGCTGCAGGGGGACGGTGAAGACCAGCAACAGCTTTCAGGGCTGCCACCTTCTGTGTGGGACAAGGAGCCGGACGTGTGCCTTTTCGGAAAGAGGCTCTGCCGAGGACGAGAGCCATGAGATGTTCCTCCTCTGGGCAAGCCCGGGTCCCAGATCCTGTTGTGCCTGTGAATAGGCTGCAGGGGGACGGTGAAGACCAGCAACAGCTTTCCGGCCTGCCACCTTCCGTGTGGGACAAGGAGCCGGACGTGTGCCTTTTCGGAATCGGGCTCTGCCGAGGACGAGAGCCATGAGATGTTCCTCCTCTGGGCAAGCCCGGGTCCCAGATCCTGTTGTGCCTGTGAATAGGCTGCAGGGGGACGGTGAAGACCAGCAACAGCTTTCCGGCCTGCCACCTTCCGTGTGGGACAAGGAGCCGGACGTGTGCCTTTTCGGAATCGGGCTCTGCCGAGGACGAGATCCATGAGATGTTCCTCCTCTGGGCAAGCCCGGGTCCCAGATCCTGTTGTGTCTGTGAATAGGCTGCAGGGGGACGGTGAAGACCACCAAGAGCTTTCCGGCCTGCCACCTTCCGTGTGGGACAAGGAGCAGGACGTGTGCCTTTTCGGAAATAGGCTCTGCCGAGGACGAGAGCCATGAGATGTTCCTCCTCTGGGCAAGCCCGGGTCCCAGATCCTGTTGTGCCTGTGAATAGGCTGCAGGGGGACGGTGAAGACCAGCAACAGCTTTCAGGGCTGCCACCTTCCGTGTGGGACAAGGAGCCGGACGTGTGCCTTTTCGGAAAGAGGCTCTGCCGAGGACGAGAGCCATGAGATGTTCCTCCTCTGGGCAAGCCCGGGTACCGGATCCTGTTGTGCCTGTGAATACGTTGCAGGGGGACGGTGAAGACCAGCAACAGCTTTCCGGCCTGCCACCTTCCGTGTGGGACAAGGAGCCGGACGTGTGCCTTTTCGGAAAGAGGCCCTGCCGAGGACGAGAGCCATGAGATGTTCCTCCTCTGGGCAAGCCCAGGTCCCAGATCCTTTTGTGCCTGTGAATAGGCTGCAGGGGAACGGTGAAGACCAGCAACAGCTTTCAGGGCTGCCACCTTCCGTGTGGGACAAGGAGCCGGACGTGTGCCTTTTCGGAATCGGGCTCTGTCGAGGACGAGAGCCATGAGATGTTCCTCCTCTGGGCAAACCCCGGTCCCAGATCCTGTTGTGCCTGTGGATAGGCTGCAGGGGGACGGTGAAGACCAGCAACAGCTTTCCGGCCTGCCACCTTCCGTGTGGGACAAGGTGCCGGACGTGTGCCTTTTCGGAAAGAGACTCTGCCGAGGACGAGAGCCATGAGATGTTCCTCCTCTGGGCAAGCCCGGGTCCCAGATGCTGTGGTGCCTGTGAATAGGCTGCAGGGGGACGGTGAAGACCAGCAAAATCTTTCAGGGCTGCCACCTTCCTTGTGGGACAAGGAGCCGGACGTGTGCCTTTTCGGAAAGAGGCTCTGCCGAGGACGAGAGCCATGATATGTTCCTCCTCTGGGAAAGCCCGGGCCCCAGATCCTGTTGTGCCTGTGAATAGGCTGCAGGGGGACGGTGAAGACCAGCAACAGCTTTCCGGCCTGCCACCTTCCGTGTGGGACAAGGAGCCGGACGTGTGCCTTTTCGGAATCGGGCTCTGCCGAGGACGAGATCCATGAGATGTTCCTCCTCTGGGCAAGCCCGGGTCCCAGATCCTGTTGTGCCTGTGAATAGGCTGCAGGGGGACGGTGAAGACCAGCAACAGCTTTCAGGGCTGCCACCTTCTGTGTGGGACAAGGAGCCGGACGTGTGCCTTTTCGGAAAGAGGCTCTGCCGAGGACGAGAGCCATGAGATGTTCCTCCTCTGGGCAAGCCCGGGTCCCAGATCCTGTTGTGCCTGTGAATAGGCTGCAGGGGGACGGTGAAGACCAGCAACAGCTTTCCGGCCTGCCACCTTCCGTGTGGGACAAGGAGCCGGACGTGTGCCTTTTCGGAATCGGGCTCTGCCGAGGACGAGAGCCATGAGATGTTCCTCCTCTGGGCAAGCCCGGGTCCCAGATCCTGTTGTGCCTGTGAATAGGCTGCAGGGGGACGGTGAAGACCAGCAACAGCTTTCCGGCCTGCCACCTTCCGTGTGGGACAAGGAGCCGGACGTGTGCCTTTTCGGAATCGGGCTCTGCCGAGGACGAGATCCATGAGATGTTCCTCCTCTGGGCAAGCCCGGGTCCCAGATCCTGTTGTGTCTGTGAATAGGCTGCAGGGGGACGGTGAAGACCACCAAGAGCTTTCCGGCCTGCCACCTTCCGTGTGGGACAAGGAGCAGGACGTGTGCCTTTCCGGAATCAGGCTCTGCCGAGGACGAGAGACATGAGATGTTCCTCCTCTGGGCAAGCCCGGGTCCCAGATCCTGTTGTGCCTGTGAATAGGCTGCAGGGGGACGGTGAAGACCAGCAACAGCTTTCCGGCCTGCCACCTTCCGTGTGGGACAAGGTGCCGGACGTGTGCCTTTTCGGAAAGAGACTCTGCCGAGGACGAGAGCCATGAGATGTTCCTCCTCTGGGCAAGCCCGGGTCCCAGATCCTGTTGTGCCTGTGAATAGGCTGCAGGGGGACGGTGAAGACCAGCAAAATCTTTCAGGGCTGCCACCTTCCATGTGGGACAAGGAGCCGGACGTGTGCCTTTTCGGAAAGAGGCTCTGCCGAGGACGAGAGCCATGATATGTTCCTCCTCTGGGAAAGCCCGGGCCCCAGATCCTGTTGTGCCTGTGAATAGGCTGCAGGGGGACGGTGAAGACCAGCAACAGCTTTCAGGGCTGCCACCTTCCGTGTGGGACAAGGAGCCGGACGTGTGCCTTTTCGGAAAGAGGCTCTGCCGAGGACGAGAGCCATGAGATGTTCCTCCTCTGGGCAAGCCCGGGTACCGGATCCTGTTGTGCCTGTGAATACGCTGCAGGGGGACGGTGAAGACCAGCAACAGCTTTCCGGCCTGCCACCTTCCGTGTGGGACAAGTAGCCAGACGTGTGCCTTTTCGGAAAGAGGCCCTGCCGAGGACGAGAGCCATGAGATGTTCCTCCTCTGGGCAAGCCCAGGTCCCAGATCCTTTTGTGCCTGTGAATAGGCTGCAGGGGAACGGTGAAGACCAGCAACAGCTTTCAGGGCTGCCACCTTCCGTGTGGGACAAGGAGCCGGACGTGTGCCTTTTCGGAATCGGGCTCTGCCGAGGAAGAGAGCCATGAGATGTTCCTCCTCTGGGCAAGCCCGGGTCCCGGATCCTGTTGTGCCTGTGAATAGGCTGCAGGGGGACGGTGAAGACCAGCAACAGCTTTCCGGCCTGCCACCTTCCGTGTGAGACAAGGAGCCGGACATGTGCCTTTCCGGAATCAGGCTCTGCCGAGGACGAGAGCCATGAGATGTTCCTCCTCTGGGCAAGCCCGGGTCCCAGATCCTGTTGTGCCTGTGAATAGGCTGCAGGGGGACGGTGAAGACCAGCAACAGCTTTCAGGGCTGCCACCTTCCGTGTGGGACAAGGAGCCGGACGTGTGCCTTTTCGGAAAGAGGCTCTGCCGAGGACGAGAGCCATGAGATGTTCCTCCTCTGGGAAAGCCCGGGTACCGGATCCTGTTGTGCCTGTGAATACGCTGCAGGGGGACGGTGAAGACCAGCAACAGCTTTCCGGCCTGCCACCTTCCGTGTGGGACAAGTAGCCAGACGTGTGCCTTTTCGGAAAGAGGCCCTGCCGAGGACGAGAGCCATGAGATGTTCCTCCTCTGGGCAAGCCCAGGTCCCAGATCCTTTTGTGCCTGTGAATAGGCTGCAGGGGAACGGTGAAGACCAGCAACAGCTTTCAGGGCTGCCACCTTCCGTGTGGGACAAGGAGCCGGACGTGTGCCTTTCCAGAATCAGGTTCTGCCGAGGACGAGAGCCATGAGATGTTCCTTCTCTGGGCAAACCCCGGTCCCACATCCTGTTGTGCCTGTGAATAGGCTGCAGGGGGACGGTGAAGACCAGCAACAGCTTTCCGGCCTGCCACCTTCCGTGTGGGACAAGGAGCCGGACGTGTGCCTTTCCAGAATCAGACTCTGCCGAGGACGAGAGCCATGAGATGTTCCTCCTCTGGGCAAGCCCGGGTCCCAGATCCTGTTGTGCCTGTGAATAGGCTGCAGGGGGACGGTGAAGACCAGCAACAGCTTTCCGGCCTACCACCTTCCGTGTGGGACAAGGAGCCGGACGTGTGCCTTTTCGGAATCGGGCTCTGCCGAGGACGAGAGCCATGAGATGTTCCTCCTCTGGGCAAGCCCGGGTCCCAGATCCTGTTGTGCCTGTGAATAGGCTGCCGGGGGACGGTGAAGACCAGCAACAGCTTTCCGGCCTGCCACCTTCCGTGTGGGACAAGGAGCCGGACGTGTGCCTTTCCAGAATCAGACTCTGCCGAGGACGAGAGCCATGAGATGTTCCTCCTCTGGGCAAGCCCGGGTCCCAGATCCTGTTGTGCCTGTGAATAGGCTGCAGGGGGACGGTGAAGACCAGCAACAGCTTTCAGGGCTGCCACCTTCTGTGTGGGACAAGGAGCCGGACGTGTGCCTTTTCGGAAAGAGGCTCTGCCGAGGACGAGAGCCATGAGATGTTCCTCCTCTGGGCAAGCCCGGGTCCCAGATCCTGTTGTGCCTGTGAATAGGCTGCAGGGGGACGGTGAAGACCAGCAACAGCTTTCCGGCCTGCCACCTTCCGTGTGGGACAAGGAGCCGGACGTGTGCCTTTTCGGAATCGGGCTCTGCCGAGGACGAGAGCCATGAGATGTTCCTCCTCTGGGCAAGCCCGGGTCCCAGATCCTGTTGTGCCTGTGAATAGGCTGCAGGGGGACGGTGAAGACCAGCAACAGCTTTCAGGGCTGCCACCTTCTGTGTGGGACAAGGAGCCGGACGTGTGCCTTTTCGGAATCGGGCTCTGCCGAGGACGAGATCCATGAGATGTTCCTCCTCTGGGCAAGCCCGGGTCCCAGATCCTGTTGTGTCTGTGAATAGGCTGCAGGGGGACGGTGAAGACCACCAAGAGCTTTCCGGCCTGCCACCTTCCGTGTGGGACAAGGAGCAGGACGTGTGCCTTTCCGGAATCAGGCTCTGCCGAGGACGAGAGACATGAGATGTTCCTCCTCTGGGCAAGCCCGGGTCCCAGATCCTGTTGTGCCTGTGAATAGGCTGCAGGGGGACGGTGAAGACCAGCAACAGCTTTCCGGCCTGCCACCTTCCGTGTGGGACAAGGTGCCGGACGTGTGCCTTTTCGGAAAGAGACTCTGCCGAGGACGAGAGCCATGAGATGTTCCTCCTCTGGGCAAGCCCGGGTCCCAGATCCTGTTGTGCCTGTGAATAGGCTGCAGGGGGACGGTGAAGACCAGCAAAATCTTTCAGGGCTGCCACCTTCCATGTGGGACAAGGAGCCGGACGTGTGCCTTTTCGGAAAGAGGCTCTGCCGAGGACGAGAGCCATGATATGTTCCTCCTCTGGGAAAGCCCGGGCCCCAGATCCTGTTGTGCCTGTGAATAGGCTGCAGGGGGACGGTGAAGACCAGCAACAGCTTTCAGGGCTGCCACCTTCCGTGTGGGACAAGGAGCCGGACGTGTGCCTTTTCGGAAAGAGGCTCTGCCGAGGACGAGAGCCATGAGATGTTCCTCCTCTGGGCAAGCCCGGGTACCGGATCCTGTTGTGCCTGTGAATACGCTGCAGGGGGACGGTGAAGACCAGCAACAGCTTTCCGGCCTGCCACCTTCCGTGTGGGACAAGTAGCCAGACGTGTGCCTTTTCGGAAAGAGGCCCTGCCGAGGACGAGAGCCATGAGATGTTCCTCCTCTGGGCAAGCCCAGGTCCCAGATCCTTTTGTGCCTGTGAATAGGCTGCAGGGGAACGGTGAAGACCAGCAACAGCTTTCAGGGCTGCCACCTTCCGTGTGGGACAAGGAGCCGGACGTGTGCCTTTTCGGAATCGGGCTCTGCCGAGGACGAGAGCCATGAGATGTTCCTCCTCTGGGCAAGCCCGGGTCCCGGATCCTGTTGTGCCTGTGAATAGGCTGCAGGGGGACGGTGAAGACCAGCAACAGCTTTCCGGCCTGCCACCTTCCGTGTGAGACAAGGAGCCGGACATGTGCCTTTCCGGAATCAGGCTCTGCCGAGGACGAGAGCCATGAGATGTTCCTCCTCTGGGCAAGCCCGGGTCCCAGATCCTGTTGTGCCTGTGAATAGGCTGCAGGGGGACGGTGAAGACCAGCAACAGCTTTCAGGGCTGCCACCTTCCGTGTGGGACAAGGAGCCGGACGTGTGCCTTTTCGGAAAGAGGCTCTGCCGAGGACGAGAGCCATGAGATGTTCCTCCTCTGGGCAAGCCCGGGTACCGGATCCTGTTGTGCCTGTGAATACGCTGCAGGGGGACGGTGAAGACCAGCAACAGCTTTCCGGCCTGCCACCTTCCGTGTGGGACAAGTAGCCAGACGTGTGCCTTTTCGGAAAGAGGCCCTGCCGAGGACGAGAGCCATGAGATGTTCCTCCTCTGGGCAAGCCCAGGTCCCAGATCCTTTTGTGCCTGTGAATAGGCTGCAGGGGAACGGTGAAGACCAGCAACAGCTTTCAGGGCTGCCACCTTCCGTGTGGGACAAGGAGCCGGACGTGTGCCTTTCCAGAATCAGGTTCTGCCGAGGACGAGAGCCATGAGATGTTCCTTCTCTGGGCAAACCCCGGTCCCAGATCCTGTTGTGCCTGTGAATAGGCTGCAGGGGGACGGTGAAGACCAGCAACAGCTTTCCGGCCTGCCACCTTCCGTGTGGGACAAGGAGCCGGACGTGTGCCTTTCCAGAATCAGACTCTGCCGAGGACGAGAGCCATGAGATGTTCCTCCTCTGGGCAAGCCCGGGTCCCAGATCCTGTTGTGCCTGTGAATAGGCTGCAGGGGGACGGTGAAGACCAGCAACAGCTTTCCGGCCTGCCACCTTCCGTGTGGGACAAGGAGCCGGACGTGTGCCTTTTCGGAATCGGGCTCTGCCGAGGACGAGAGCCATGAGATGTTCCTCCTCTGGGCAAGCCCGGGTCCCAGATCCTGTTGTGCCTGTGAATAGGCTGCCGGGGGACGGTGAAGACCAGCAACAGCTTTCCGGCCTGCCACCTTCCGTGTGGGACAAGGAGCCGGACGTGTGCCTTTCCAGAATCAGACTCTGCCGAGGACGAGAGCCATGAGATGTTCCTCCTCTGGGCAAGCCCGGGTCCCAGATCCTGTTGTGCCTGTGAATAGGCTGCAGGGGGACGGTGAAGACCAGCAACAGCTTTCAGGGCTGCCACCTTCAGTGTGGGACAAGGAGCCGGACGTGTGCCTTTTCGGAAAGAGGCTCTGCCGAGGACGAGAGCCATGAGATGTTCCTCCTCTGGGCAAGCCCGGGTCCCAGATCCTGTTGTGCCTGTGAATAGGCTGCAGGGGGACGGTGAAGACCAGCAACAGCTTTCCGGCCTGCCACCTTCCGTGTGGGACAAGGAGCCGGACGTGTGCCTTTTCGGAATCGGGCTCTGCCGAGGACGAGAGCCATGAGATGTTCCTCCTCTGGGCAAGCCCGGGTCCCAGATCCTGTTGTGCCTGTGAATAGGCTGCAGGGGGACGGTGAAGACCAGCAACAGCTTTCCGGCCTGCCACCTTCCGTGTGGGACAAGGAGCCGGACGTGTGCCTTTTCGGAATCGGGCTCTGCCGAGGACGAGATCCATGAGATGTTCCTCCTCTGGGCAAGCCCGGGTCCCAGATCCTGTTGTGCCTGTGAATAGGCTGCAGGGGGACGGTGAAGACCAGCAACAGCTTTCAGGGCTGCCACCTTCCGTGTGGGACAAGGAGCCGGACGTGTGCCTTTCCGGAATCAGGCTCTGCCGAGGACGAGAGACATGAGATGTTCCTCCTCTGGGCAAGCCCGGGTCCCAGATCCTGTTGTGCCTGTGAATAGGCTGCAGGGGGACGGTGAAGACCAGCAACAGCTTTCCGGCCTGCCACCTTCCGTGTGGGACAAGGTGCCGGACGTGTGCCTTTTCGGAAAGAGACTCTGCCGAGGACGAGAGCCATGAGATGTTCCTCCTCTGGGCAAGCCCGGGTCCCAGATCCTGTTGTGCCTGTGAATAGGCTGCAGGGGGACGGTGAAGACCAGCAAAATCTTTCAGGGCTGCCACCTTCCATGTGGGACAAGGAGCCGGACGTGTGCCTTTTCGGAAAGAGGCTCTGCCGAGGACGAGAGCCATGATATGTTCCTCCTCTGGGAAAGCCCGGGCCCCAGATCCTGTTGTGCCTGTGAATAGGCTGCAGGGGGACGGTGAAGACCAGCAACAGCTTTCAGGGCTGCCACCTTCCGTGTGGGACAAGGAGCCGGACGTGTGCCTTTTCGGAAAGAGGCTCTGCCGAGGACGAGAGCCATGAGATGTTCCTCCTCTGGGCAAGCCCGGGTACCGGATCCTGTTGTGCCTGTGAATACGCTGCAGGGGGACGGTGAAGACCAGCAACAGCTTTCCGGCCTGCCACCTTCCGTGTGGGACAAGTAGCCAGACGTGTGCCTTTTCGGAAAGAGGCCCTGCCGAGGACGAGAGCCATGAGATGTTCCTCCTCTGGGCAAGCCCAGGTCCCAGATCCTTTTGTGCCTGTGAATAGGCTGCAGGGGAACGGTGAAGACCAGCAACAGCTTTCAGGGCTGCCACCTTCCGTGTGGGACAAGGAGCCGGACGTGTGCCTTTTCGGAATCGGGCTCTGCCGAGGACGAGATCCATGAGATGTTCCTCCTCTGGGCAAGCCCGGGTCCCGGATCCTGTTGTGCCTGTGAATAGGCTGCAGGGGGACGGTGAAGACCAGCAACAGCTTTCCGGCCTGCCACCTTCCGTGTGAGACAAGGAGCCGGACATGTGCCTTTCCGGAATCAGGCTCTGCCGAGGACAAGAGCCATGAGATGTTCCTCCTCTGGGCAAGCCCGGGTCCCAGATCCTGTTGTGCCTGTGAATAGGCTGCAGGGGGACGGTGAAGACCAGCAACAGCTTTCAGGGCTGCCACCTTCCGTGTGGGACAAGGAGCCGGACGTGTGCCTTTTCGGAAAGAGGCTCTGCCGAGGACGAGAGCCATGAGATGTTCCTCCTCTGGGCAAGCCCGGGTACCGGATCCTGTTGTGCCTGTGAATACGCTGCAGGGGGACGGTGAAGACCAGCAACAGCTTTCCGGCCTGCCACCTTCCGTGTGGGACAAGTAGCCAGACGTGTGCCTTTTCGGAAAGAGGCCCTGCCGAGGACGAGAGCCATGAGATGTTCCTCCTCTGGGCAAGCCCAGGTCCCAGATCCTTTTGTGCCTGTGAATAGGCTGCAGGGGAACGGTGAAGACCAGCAACAGCTTTCAGGGCTGCCACCTTCCGTGTGGGACAAGGAGCCGGACGTGTGCCTTTCCAGAATCAGGTTCTGCCGAGGACGAGAGCCATGAGATGTTCCTTCTCTGGGCAAACCCCGGTCCCACATCCTGTTGTGCCTGTGAATAGGCTGCAGGGGGACGGTGAAGACCAGCAACAGCTTTCCGGCCTGCCACCTTCCGTGTGGGACAAGGAGCCGGACGTGTGCCTTTCCAGAATCAGACTCTGCCGAGGACGAGAGCCATGAGATGTTCCTCCTCTGGGCAAGCCCGGGTCCCAGATCCTGTTGTGCCTGTGAATAGGCTGCAGGGGGACGGTGAAGACCAGCAACAGCTTTCCGGCCTGCCACCTTCCGTGTGGGACAAGGAGCCGGACGTGTGCCTTTTCGGAATCGGGCTCTGCCGAGGACGAGAGCCATGAGATGTTCCTCCTCTGGGCAAGCCCGGGTCCCAGATCCTGTTGTGCCTGTGAATAGGCTGCCGGGGGACGGTGAAGACCAGCAACAGCTTTCCGGCCTGCCACCTTCCGTGTGGGACAAGGAGCCGGACGTGTGCCTTTCCAGAATCAGACTCTGCCGAGGACGAGAGCCATGAGATGTTCCTCCTCTGGGCAAGCCCGGGTCCCAGATCCTGTTGTGCCTGTGAATAGGCTGCAGGGGGACGGTGAAGACCAGCAACAGCTTTCAGGGCTGCCACCTTCCGTGTGGGACAAGGAGCCGGACGTGTGCCTTTTCGGAAAGAGGCTCTGCCGAGGACGAGAGCCATGAGATGTTCCTCCTCTGGGCAAGCCGGGGTCCCAGACCCTGTTGTGCCTGTGAATACGCTGCAGGGGGACGGTGAAGACCAGCAACAGCTTTCAGGGCTGCCACCTTCCGTGTGGGACAAGGAGCCGGACGTGTGCCTTTTCGGAATCGGGCTCTGCCGAGGATGAGATCCATGAGATGTTCCTCCTCTGGGCAAGCCCGGGTCCCAGATCCTGTTGTGCCTGTGAATAGGCTGCAGGGGGACGGTGAAGACCAGCAACAGCTTTCCGGCCTGCCACCTTCCATGTGGGACAAGGAGCCGGACATGTGCCTTTCCAGAAACAGGCTCTGCCGAGGACGAGAGCCATGAGATGTTCCTCCTCTGGGCAAGCCCGGGTCCCAGATCCTGTTGTGCCTGTGAATAGGCTGCAGGGGGACGGTGAAGACCAGCAACAGCTTTCAGGGCTGCCACCTTCCGTGTGGGACAAGGAGCCGGACGTGTGCCTTTTCGGAAAGAGGCTCTGCCGAGGACGAGAGCCATGAGATGTTCCTCCTCTGGGCAAGCCCGGGTACCGGATCCTGTTGTGCCTGTGAATACGCTGCAGGGGGACGGTGAAGACCAGCAACAGCTTTCCGGCCTGCCACCTTCCGTGTGGGACAAGTAGCCAGACGTGTGCCTTTTCGGAAAGAGGCCCTGCCGAGGACGAGAGCCATGAGATGTTCCTCCTCTGGGCAAGCCCGGGTCCCAGATCCTGTTGTGCCTGTGAATAGGCTGCAGGGGGA
This sequence comes from Astur gentilis, assembly GCF_929443795.1. NCBI lineage: Eukaryota > Metazoa > Chordata > Aves > Accipitriformes > Accipitridae > Astur > Astur gentilis. The sequence continues at coordinate 7,050,718 of NW_026060868.1, read as the reverse complement.
CGGTGAAGACCAGCAACAGCTTTCAGGGCTGCCACCTTCCGTGTGGGACAAGGAGCCGGACGTGTGCCTTTCCAGAATCAGGTTCTGCCGAGGACGAGAGCCATGAGATGTTCCTCCTCTGGGCAAACCCCGGTCCCACATCCTGTTGTGCCTGTGAATAGGCTGCAGGGGGACGGTGAAGACCAGCAACAGCTTTCCGGCCTGCCACCTTCCGTGTGGGACAAGGAGCCGGACGTGTGCCTTTCCAGAATCAGACTCTGCCGAGGACGAGAGCCATGAGATGTTCCTCCTCTGGGCAAGCCCGGGTCCCAGATCCTGTTGTGCCTGTGAATAGGCTGCAGGGGGACGGTGAAGACCAGCAACAGCTTTCCGGCCTGCCACCTTCCGTGTGGGACAAGGAGCCGGACGTGTGCCTTTTCGGAATCGGGCTCTGCCGAGGAAGAGAGCCATGAGATGTTCCTCCTCTGGGCAAGCCCGGGTCCCAGATCCTGTTGTGCCTGTGAATAGGCTGCAGGGGGACGGTGAAGACCAGCAACAGCTTTCCGGCCTGCCACCTTCCGTGTGGGACAAGGAGCCGGACGTGTGCCTTTCCAGAATCAGGTTCTGCCGAGGACGAGAGCAATGAGATGTTCCTCCTCTGGGCAAATCCCGGTCCCAGATCCTGTTGTGCCTGTGAATAGGCTGCAGGGGGACGGTGAAGACCAGCAACATCTTTCAGGGCTGCCACCTTCCGTGTGGGACAAGGAGCCGGACGTGTGCCTTTCCAGAATCAGGCTCTGCCGAGGACGAGAGCCATGAGATGTTCCTCCTCTGGAAAAGCCCGGGCCCCAGATCCTGTTTTACCTGTGAATAGGCTGCAGGGGGACGGTGAAGACCAGCAACAGCTTTCCGGCCTGCCACCTTCCGTGTGGGACAAGGTGCCGGACGTGTGCCTTTTCGGAAAGAGACTCTGCCGAGGACGAGAGCCATGAGATGTTCCTCCTCTGGGCAAGCCCGGGTCCCAGATCCTGTTGTGCCTGTGAATAGGCTGCAGGGGGACGGTGAAGACCAGCAAAATCTTTCAGGGCTGCCACCTTCCATGTGGGACAAGGAGCCGGACGTGTGCCTTTTCGGAAAGAGGCTCTGCCGAGGACGAGAGCCATGATATGTTCCTCCTCTGGGAAAGCCCGGGTCCCGGATCCTGTTGTGCCTGTGAATAGGCTGCAGGGGAACGGTGAAGACCAGCAACAGCTTTCAGGGCTGCCACCTTCCGTGTGGGACAAGGAGCCGGACGTGTGCCTTTCCAGAATCAGGTTCTGCCGAGGACGAGAGCCATGAGATGTTCCTTCTCTGGGCAAACCCCGGTCCCACATCCTGTTGTGCCTGTGAATAGGCTGCAGGGGGACGGTGAAGACCAGCAACAGCTTTCCGGCCTGCCACCTTCCGTGTGGGACAAGGAGCCGGACGTGTGCCTTTCCAGAATCAGACTCTGCCGAGGACGAGAGCCATGAGATGTTCCTCCTCTGGGCAAGCCCGGGTCCCAGATCCTGTTGTGCCTGTGAATAGGCTGCAGGGGGACGGTGAAGACCAGCAACAGCTTTCCGGCCTGCCACCTTCCGTGTGGGACAAGGAGCCGGACGTGTGCCTTTTCGGAATCGGGCTCTGCCGAGGACGAGAGCCATGAGATGTTCCTCCTCTGGGCAAGCCCGGGTCCCAGATCCTGTTGTGCCTGTGAATAGGCTGCCGGGGGACGGTGAAGACCAGCAACAGCTTTCCGGCCTGCCACCTTCCGTGTGGGACAAGGAGCCGGACGTGTGCCTTTCCAGAATCAGACTCTGCCGAGGACGAGAGCCATGAGATGTTCCTCCTCTGGGCAAGCCCGGGTCCCAGATCCTGTTGTGCCTGTGAATAGGCTGCAGGGGGACGGTGAAGACCAGCAACAGCTTTCAGGGCTGCCACCTTCCGTGTGGGACAAGGAGCCGGACGTGTGCCTTTTCGGAAAGAGGCTCTGCCGAGGACGAGAGCCATGAGATGTTCCTCCTCTGGGCAAGCCGGGGTCCCAGACCCTGTTGTGCCTGTGAATACGCTGCAGGGGGACGGTGAAGACCAGCAACAGCTTTCAGGGCTGCCACCTTCCGTGTGGGACAAGGAGCCGGACGTGTGCCTTTTCGGAATCGGGCTCTGCCGAGGAAGAGAGCCATGAGATGTTCCTCCTCTGGGCAAGCCCGGGTCCCAGATCCTGTTGTGCCTGTGAATAGGCTGCAGGGGGACGGTGAAGACCAGCAACAGCTTTCCGGCCTGCCACCTTCCGTGTGGGACAAGGAGCCGGACGTGTGCCTTTCCAGAATCAGGTTCTGCCGAGGACGAGAGCAATGAGATGTTCCTCCTCTGGGCAAATCCCGGTCCCAGATCCTGTTGTGCCTGTGAATAGGCTGCAGGGGGACGGTGAAGACCAGCAACATCTTTCAGGGCTGCCACCTTCCGTGTGGGACAAGGAGCCGGACGTGTGCCTTTCCAGAATCAGGCTCTGCCGAGGACGAGAGCCATGAGATGTTCCTCCTCTGGAAAAGCCCGGGCCCCAGATCCTGTTTTACCTGTGAATAGGCTGCAGGGGGACGGTGAAGACCAGCAACAGCTTTCCGGCCTGCCACCTTCCGTGTGGGACAAGGTGCCGGACGTGTGCCTTTTCGGAAAGAGACTCTGCCGAGGACGAGAGCCATGAGATGTTCCTCCTCTGGGCAAGCCCGGGTCCCAGATCCTGTTGTGCCTGTGAATAGGCTGCAGGGGGACGGTGAAGACCAGCAAAATCTTTCAGGGCTGCCACCTTCCATGTGGGACAAGGAGCCGGACGTGTGCCTTTTCGGAAAGAGGCTCTGCCGAGGACGAGAGCCATGATATGTTCCTCCTCTGGGAAAGCCCGGGTCCCGGATCCTGTTGTGCCTGTGAATAGGCTGCAGGGGAACGGTGAAGACCAGCAACAGCTTTCAGGGCTGCCACCTTCCGTGTGGGACAAGGAGCCGGACGTGTGCCTTTCCAGAATCAGGTTCTGCCGAGGACGAGAGCCATGAGATGTTCCTTCTCTGGGCAAACCCCGGTCCCACATCCTGTTGTGCCTGTGAATAGGCTGCAGGGGGACGGTGAAGACCAGCAACAGCTTTCCGGCCTGCCACCTTCCGTGTGGGACAAGGAGCCGGACGTGTGCCTTTCCAGAATCAGACTCTGCCGAGGACGAGAGCCATGAGATGTTCCTCCTCTGGGCAAGCCCGGGTCCCAGATCCTGTTGTGCCTGTGAATAGGCTGCAGGGGGACGGTGAAGACCAGCAACAGCTTTCCGGCCTGCCACCTTCCGTGTGGGACAAGGAGCCGGACGTGTGCCTTTTCGGAATCGGGCTCTGCCGAGGACGAGAGCCATGAGATGTTCCTCCTCTGGGCAAGCCCGGGTCCCAGATCCTGTTGTGCCTGTGAATAGGCTGCCGGGGGACGGTGAAGACCAGCAACAGCTTTCCGGCCTGCCACCTTCCGTGTGGGACAAGGAGCCGGACGTGTGCCTTTCCAGAATCAGACTCTGCCGAGGACGAGAGCCATGAGATGTTCCTCCTCTGGGCAAGCCCGGGTCCCAGATCCTGTTGTGCCTGTGAATAGGCTGCAGGGGGACGGTGAAGACCAGCAACAGCTTTCAGGGCTGCCACCTTCCGTGTGGGACAAGGAGCCGGACGTGTGCCTTTTCGGAAAGAGGCTCTGCCGAGGACGAGAGCCATGAGATGTTCCTCCTCTGGGCAAGCCGGGGTCCCAGACCCTGTTGTGCCTGTGAATACGCTGCAGGGGGACGGTGAAGACCAGCAACAGCTTTCAGGGCTGCCACCTTCCGTGTGGGACAAGGAGCCGGACGTGTGCCTTTTCGGAATCGGGCTCTGCCGAGGATGAGATCCATGAGATGTTCCTCCTCTGGGCAAGCCCGGGTCCCAGATCCTGTTGTGCCTGTGAATAGGCTGCAGGGGGACGGTGAAGACCAGCAACAGCTTTCCGGCCTGCCACCTTCCATGTGGGACAAGGAGCCGGACATGTGCCTTTCCAGAAACAGGCTCTGCCGAGGACGAGAGCCATGAGATGTTCCTCCTCTGGGCAAGCCCGGGTCCCAGATCCTGTTGTGCCTGTGAATAGGCTGCAGGGGGACGGTGAAGACCAGCAACAGCTTTCAGGGCTGCCACCTTCCGTGTGGGACAAGGAGCCGGACGTGTGCCTTTTCGGAAAGAGGCTCTGCCGAGGACGAGAGCCATGAGATGTTCCTCCTCTGGGCAAGCCCGGGTACCGGATCCTGTTGTGCCTGTGAATACGCTGCAGGGGGACGGTGAAGACCAGCAACAGCTTTCCGGCCTGCCACCTTCCGTGTGGGACAAGTAGCCAGACGTGTGCCTTTTCGGAAAGAGGCCCTGCCGAGGACGAGAGCCATGAGATGTTCCTCCTCTGGGCAAGCCCGGGTCCCAGATCCTGTTGTGCCTGTGAATAGGCTGCAGGGGGACGGTGAAGACCAGCAACAGCTTTCAGGGCTGCCACCTTCCGTGTGGGACAAGGAGCCGGACGTGTGCCTTTCCAGAATCAGGTTCTGCCGAGGACGAGAGCCATGAGATGTTCCTCCTCTGGGCAAACCCCGGTCCCACATCCTGTTGTGCCTGTGAATAGGCTGCAGGGGGACGGTGAAGACCAGCAACAGCTTTCCGGCCTGCCACCTTCCGTGTGGGACAAGGAGCCGGACGTGTGCCTTTCCAGAATCAGACTCTGCCGAGGACGAGAGCCATGAGATGTTCCTCCTCTGGGCAAGCCCGGGTCCCAGATCCTGTTGTGCCTGTGAATAGGCTGCAGGGGGACGGTGAAGACCAGCAACAGCTTTCCGGCCTGCCACCTTCCGTGTGGGACAAGGAGCCGGACGTGTGCCTTTTCGGAATCGGGCTCTGCCGAGGAAGAGAGCCATGAGATGTTCCTCCTCTGGGCAAGCCCGGGTCCCAGATCCTGTTGTGCCTGTGAATAGGCTGCAGGGGGACGGTGAAGACCAGCAACAGCTTTCCGGCCTGCCACCTTCCGTGTGGGACAAGGAGCCGGACGTGTGCCTTTCCAGAATCAGGTTCTGCCGAGGACGAGAGCAATGAGATGTTCCTCCTCTGGGCAAATCCCGGTCCCAGATCCTGTTGTGCCTGTGAATAGGCTGCAGGGGGACGGTGAAGACCAGCAACATCTTTCAGGGCTGCCACCTTCCGTGTGGGACAAGGAGCCGGACGTGTGCCTTTCCAGAATCAGGCTCTGCCGAGGACGAGAGCCATGAGATGTTCCTCCTCTGGAAAAGCCCGGGCCCCAGATCCTGTTTTACCTGTGAATAGGCTGCAGGGGGACGGTGAAGACCAGCAACAGCTTTCCGGCCTGCCACCTTCCGTGTGGGACAAGGTGCCGGACGTGTGCCTTTTCGGAAAGAGACTCTGCCGAGGACGAGAGCCATGAGATGTTCCTCCTCTGGGCAAGCCCGGGTCCCAGATCCTGTTGTGCCTGTGAATAGGCTGCAGGGGGACGGTGAAGACCAGCAAAATCTTTCAGGGCTGCCACCTTCCATGTGGGACAAGGAGCCGGACGTGTGCCTTTTCGGAAAGAGGCTCTGCCGAGGACGAGAGCCATGATATGTTCCTCCTCTGGGAAAGCCCGGGTCCCGGATCCTGTTGTGCCTGTGAATAGGCTGCAGGGGGACGGTGAAGACCAGCAACAGCTTTCCGGCCTGCCACCTTCCGTGTGGGACAAGTAGCCAGACGTGTGCCTTTTCGGAAAGAGGCCCTGCCGAGGACGAGAGCCATGAGATGTTCCTCCTCTGGGCAAGCCCAGGTCCCAGATCCTTTTGTGCCTGTGAATAGGCTGCAGGGGAACGGTGAAGACCAGCAACAGCTTTCAGGGCTGCCACCTTCCGTGTGGGACAAGGAGCCGGACGTGTGCCTTTTCGGAATCGGGCTCTGCCGAGGACGAGAGCCATGAGATGTTCCTCCTCTGGGCAAGCCCGGGTCCCGGATCCTGTTGTGCCTGTGAATAGGCTGCAGGGGGACGGTGAAGACCAGCAACAGCTTTCCGGCCTGCCACCTTCCGTGTGAGACAAGGAGCCGGACATGTGCCTTTCCGGAATCAGGCTCTGCCGAGGACAAGAGCCATGAGATGTTCCTCCTCTGGGCAAGCCCGGGTCGCAGATCCTGTTGTGCCTGTGAATAGGCTGCAGGGGGACGGTGAAGACCAGCAACAGCTTTCCGGCCTGCCACCTTCCGTGTGGGACAAGGAGCCGGACGTGTGCCTTTCCAGAATCAGACTCTGCCGAGGACGAGAGCCATGAGATGTTCCTCCTCTGGGCAAGCCCGGGTCCCAGATCCTGTTGTGCCTGTGAATAGGCTGCAGGGGGACGGTGAAGACCAGCAACAGCTTTCCGGCCTGCCACCTTCCGTGTGGGACAAGGAGCCGGACGTGTGCCTTTTCGGAATCGGGCTCTGCCGAGGAAGAGAGCCATGAGATGTTCCTCCTCTGGGCAAGCCCGGGTCCCAGATCCTGTTGTGCCTGTGAATAGGCTGCAGGGGGACGGTGAAGACCAGCAACAGCTTTCCGGCCTGCCACCTTCCGTGTGGGACAAGGAGCCGGACGTGTGCCTTTCCAGAATCAGGTTCTGCCGAGGACGAGAGCAATGAGATGTTCCTCCTCTGGGCAAATCCCGGTCCCAGATCCTGTTGTGCCTGTGAATAGGCTGCAGGGGGACGGTGAAGACCAGCAACATCTTTCAGGGCTGCCACCTTCCGTGTGGGACAAGGAGCCGGACGTGTGCCTTTCCAGAATCAGGCTCTGCCGAGGACGAGAGCCATGAGATGTTCCTCCTCTGGAAAAGCCCGGGCCCCAGATCCTGTTTTACCTGTGAATAGGCTGCAGGGGGACGGTGAAGACCAGCAACAGCTTTCCGGCCTGCCACCTTCCGTGTGGGACAAGGTGCCGGACGTGTGCCTTTTCGGAAAGAGACTCTGCCGAGGACGAGAGCCATGAGATGTTCCTCCTCTGGGCAAGCCCGGGTCCCAGATCCTGTTGTGCCTGTGAATAGGCTGCAGGGGGACGGTGAAGACCAGCAAAATCTTTCAGGGCTGCCACCTTCCATGTGGGACAAGGAGCCGGACGTGTGCCTTTTCGGAAAGAGGCTCTGCCGAGGACGAGAGCCATGATATGTTCCTCCTCTGGGAAAGCCCGGGTCCCGGATCCTGTTGTGCCTGTGAATAGGCTGCAGGGGGACGGTGAAGACCAGCAACAGCTTTCCGGCCTGCCACCTTCCGTGTGGGACAAGTAGCCCGACGTGTGCCTTTTCGGAAAGAGGCCCTGCCGAGGACGAGAGCCATGAGTTGTTCCTCCTCTGGGCAAGCCCAGGTCCCAGATCCTTTTGTGCCTGTGAATAGGCTGCAGGGGAACGGTGAAGACCAGCAACAGCTTTCAGGGCTGCCACCTTCCGTGTGGGACAAGGAGCCGGACGTGTGCCTTTTCGGAATCGGGCTCTGCCGAGGACGAGAGCCATGAGATGTTCCTCCTCTGGGCAAGCCCGGGTCCAGGATCCTGTTGTGCCTGTGAATAGGCTGCAGGGGGACGGTGAAGACCAGCAACAGCTTTCCGGCCTGCCACCTTCCGTGTGAGACAAGGAGCCGGACATGTGCCTTTCCGGAATCAGGCTCTGCCGAGGACAAGAGCCATGAGATGTTCCTCCTCTGGGCAAGCCCGGGTCGCAGATCCTGTTGTGCCTGTGAATAGGCTGCAGGGGGACGGTGAAGACCAGCAACAGCTTTCAGGGCTGCCACCTTCCGTGTGGGACAAGGAGCCGGACGTGTGCCTTTCCGGAATCAGGCTCTGCCGAGGACGAGAGCCATGAGATGTTCCTCCTCTGGGCAAGCCCGGGTCCCAGATCCTGTTGTGCCTGTGAATAGGCTGCAGGGGGACGGTGAAGACCAGCAACAGCTTTCAGGGCTGCCACCTTCCGTGTGGGACAAGGAGCCGGACGTGTGCCTTTTCGGAAAGAGGCTCTGCCGAGGACGAGAGCCATGAGATGTTCCTCCTCTGGGCAAGCCCGGGTACCGGATCCTGTTGTGCCTGTGAATACGCTGCAGGGGGACGGTGAAGACCAGCAACAGCTTTCCGGCCTGCCACCTTCCGTGTGGGACAAGTAGCCAGACGTGTGCCTTTTCGGAAAGAGGCCCTGCCGAGGACGAGAGCCATGAGATGTTCCTCCTCTGGGCAAGCCCGGGTCCCAGATCCTGTTGTGCCTGTGAATAGGCTGCAGGGGGACGGTGAAGACCAGCAACAGCTTTCAGGGCTGCCACCTTCCGTGTGGGACAAGGAGCCGGACGTGTGCCTTTCCGGAATCAGGCTCTGCCGAGGACGAGAGCCATGAGATGTTCCTCCTCTGGGCACCCCGGGTCCCGGATCCTGTTGTGCCTGTGAATAGGCTGCAGGGGGACGGTGAAGACCAGCAACAGCTTTCCGGCCTGCCACCTTCCGTGTGAGACAAGGAGCCGGACATGTGCCTTTCCGGAATCAGGCTCTGCCGAGGACAAGAGCCATGAGATGTTCCTCCTCTGGGCAAGCCCGGGTCCCAGATCCTGTTGTGCCTGTGAATAGGCTGCAGGGGGACGGTGAAGACCAGCAACAGCTTTCAGGGCTGCCACCTTCCGTGTGGGACAAGGAGCCGGACGTGTGCCTTTTCGGAAAGAGGCTCTGCCGAGGACGAGAGCCATGAGATGTTCCTCCTCTGGGCAAGCCCGGGTACCGGATCCTGTTGTGCCTGTGAATACGCTGCAGGGGGACGGTGAAGACCAGCAACAGCTTTCCGGCCTGCCACCTTCCGTGTGGGACAAGTAGCCAGACGTGTGCCTTTTCGGAAAGAGGCCCTGCCGAGGACGAGAGCCATGAGATGTTCCTCCTCTGGGCAAGCCCAGGTCCCAGATCCTTTTGTGCCTGTGAATAGGCTGCAGGGGAACGGTGAAGACCAGCAACAGCTTTCAGGGCTGCCACCTTCCGTGTGGGACAAGGAGCCGGACGTGTGCCTTTCCAGAATCAGGTTCTGCCGAGGACGAGAGCCATGAGATGTTCCTTCTCTGGGCAAACCCCGGTCCCACATCCTGTTGTGCCTGTGAATAGGCTGCAGGGGGACGGTGAAGACCAGCAACAGCTTTCCGGCCTGCCACCTTCCGTGTGGGACAAGGAGCCGGACGTGTGCCTTTCCAGAATCAGACTCTGCCGAGGACGAGAGCCATGAGATGTTCCTCCTCTGGGCAAGCCCGGGTCCCAGATCCTGTTGTGCCTGTGAATAGGCTGCAGGGGGACGGTGAAGACCAGCAACAGCTTTCCGGCCTGCCACCTTCCGTGTGGGACAAGGAGCCGGACGTGTGCCTTTTCGGAATCGGGCTCTGCCGAGGACGAGAGCCATGAGATGTTCCTCCTCTGGGCAAGCCCGGGTCCCAGATCCTGTTGTGCCTGTGAATAGGCTGCCGGGGGACGGTGAAGACCAGCAACAGCTTTCCGGCCTGCCACCTTCCGTGTGGGACAAGGAGCCGGACGTGTGCCTTTCCAGAATCAGACTCTGCCGAGGACGAGAGCCATGAGATGTTCCTCCTCTGGGCAAGCCCGGGTCCCAGATCCTGTTGTGCCTGTGAATAGGCTGCAGGGGGACGGTGAAGACCAGCAACAGCTTTCAGGGCTGCCACCTTCCGTGTGGGACAAGGAGCCGGACGTGTGCCTTTTCGGAAAGAGGCTCTGCCGAGGACGAGAGCCATGAGATGTTCCTCCTCTGGGCAAGCCGGGGTCCCAGACCCTGTTGTGCCTGTGAATACGCTGCAGGGGGACGGTGAAGACCAGCAACAGCTTTCAGGGCTGCCACCTTCCGTGTGGGACAAGGAGCCGGACGTGTGCCTTTTCGGAATCGGGCTCTGCCGAGGATGAGATCCATGAGATGTTCCTCCTCTGGGCAAGCCCGGGTCCCAGATCCTGTTGTGCCTGTGAATAGGCTGCAGGGGGACGGTGAAGACCAGCAACAGCTTTCCGGCCTGCCACCTTCCATGTGGGACAAGGAGCCGGACATGTGCCTTTCCAGAAACAGGCTCTGCCGAGGACGAGAGCCATGAGATGTTCCTCCTCTGGGCAAGCCCGGGTCCCAGATCCTGTTGTGCCTGTGAATAGGCTGCAGGGGGACGGTGAAGACCAGCAACAGCTTTCAGGGCTGCCACCTTCCGTGTGGGACAAGGAGCCGGACGTGTGCCTTTTCGGAAAGAGGCTCTGCCGAGGACGAGAGCCATGAGATGTTCCTCCTCTGGGCAAGCCCGGGTACCGGATCCTGTTGTGCCTGTGAATACGCTGCAGGGGGACGGTGAAGACCAGCAACAGCTTTCAGGGCTGCCACCTTCCGTGTGGGACAAGGAGCCGGACGTGTGCCTTTCCAGAATCAGGTTCTGCCGAGGACGAGAGCCATGAGATGTTCCTCCTCTGGGCAAACCCCGGTCCCACATCCTGTTGTGCCTGTGAATAGGCTGCAGGGGGACGGTGAAGACCAGCAACAGCTTTCCGGCCTGCCACCTTCCGTGTGGGACAAGGAGCCGGACGTGTGCCTTTCCAGAATCAGACTCTGCCGAGGACGAGAGCCATGAGATGTTCCTCCTCTGGGCAAGCCCGGGTCCCAGATCCTGTTGTGCCTGTGAATAGGCTGCAGGGGGACGGTGAAGACCAGCAACAGCTTTCCGGCCTGCCACCTTCCGTGTGGGACAAGGAGCCGGACGTGTGCCTTTTCGGAATCGGGCTCTGCCGAGGAAGAGAGCCATGAGATGTTCCTCCTCTGGGCAAGCCCGGGTCCCAGATCCTGTTGTGCCTGTGAATAGGCTGCAGGGGGACGGTGAAGACCAGCAACAGCTTTCCGGCCTGCCACCTTCCGTGTGGGACAAGGAGCCGGACGTGTGCCTTTCCAGAATCAGGTTCTGCCGAGGACGAGAGCAATGAGATGTTCCTCCTCTGGGCAAATCCCGGTCCCAGATCCTGTTGTGCCTGTGAATAGGCTGCAGGGGGACGGTGAAGACCAGCAACATCTTTCAGGGCTGCCACCTTCCGTGTGGGACAAGGAGCCGGACGTGTGCCTTTCCAGAATCAGGCTCTGCCGAGGACGAGAGCCATGAGATGTTCCTCCTCTGGAAAAGCCCGGGCCCCAGATCCTGTTTTACCTGTGAATAGGCTGCAGGGGGACGGTGAAGACCAGCAACAGCTTTCCGGCCTGCCACCTTCCGTGTGGGACAAGGTGCCGGACGTGTGCCTTTTCGGAAAGAGACTCTGCCGAGGACGAGAGCCATGAGATGTTCCTCCTCTGGGCAAGCCCGGGTCCCAGATCCTGTTGTGCCTGTGAATAGGCTGCAGGGGGACGGTGAAGACCAGCAACATCTTTCAGGGCTGCCACCTTCCATGTGGGACAAGGAGCCGGACGTGTGCCTTTTCGGAAAGAGGCTCTGCCGAGGACGAGAGCCATGAGATGTTCCTCCTCTGGGCAAGCCCGGGTCCCAGATCCTGTTGTGCCTGTGAATAGGCTGCAGGGGGACGGTGAAGACCAGCAACAGCTTTCAGGGCTGCCACCTTCCGTGTGGGACAAGGAGCCGGACGTGTGCCTTTTCGGAATCGGGCTCTGCCGAGGACGAGAGCCATGAGATGTTCCTCCTCTGGGCAAGCCCGGGTCCCGGATCCTGTTGTGCCTGTGAATACGCTGCAGGGGGACGGTGAAGACCAGCAACAGCTTTCCGGCCTGCCACCTTCCGTGTGGGACAAGTAGCCAGACGTGTGCCTTTTCGGAAAGAGGCCCTGCCGAGGACGAGAGCCATGAGATGTTCCTCCTCTGGGCAAGCCCAGGTCCCAGATCCTTTTGTGCCTGTGAATAGGCTGCAGGGGAACGGTGAAGACCAGCAACAGCTTTCAGGGCTGCCACCTTCCGTGTGGGACAAGGAGCCGGACGTGTGCCTTTTCGGAATCGGGTTCTGCCGAGGACGAGAGCCATGAGATGTTCCTCCTCTGGGCAAGCCCGGGTCCCAGATCCTGTTGTGCCTGTGAATAGGCTGCAGGGGGACGGTGAAGACCAGCAACAGCTTTCCGGCCTGCCACCTTCCGTGTGGGACAAGGAGCCGGACGTGTGCCTTTCCAGAATCAGGTTCTGCCGAGGACGAGAGCCATGAGATTTTCCTTCTCTGGGCAAACCCCGGTCCCACATCCTGTTGTGCCTGTGAATAGGCTGCAGGGGGACGGTGAAGACCAGCAACAGCTTTCCGGCCTGCCACCTTCCGTGTGGGACAAGGAGCCGGACGTGTGCCTTTCCAGAATCAGACTCTGCCGAGGACGAGAGCCATGAGATGTTCCTCCTCTGGGCAAGCCCGGGTCCCAGATCCTGTTGTGCCTGTGAATAGGCTGCAGGGGGACGGTGAAGACCAGCAACAGCTTTCCGGCCTGCCACCTTCCGTGTGGGACAAGGAGCCGGACGTGTGACTTTTCAGAAATAGGCTCTGCCGAGGACGAGAGCCATGAGATGTTCCTCCTCTGGGCAAGCCCGTATCCCAGATCCTGTTGTGCCTGTGAATAGGCTGCAGGGGGACGGTGAAGACCAGGAACAGCTTTCAGGGCTGCCACCTTCCTTCTGGGACAAGGAGCCGGACGTGTGCCTTTCCGTAATCGGGCTCTGCCGAGGACGAGAGCCATGAGATGTTCCTCCTCTGGGCAAGCCCGGGTCCCAGATCCTGTTGTGCCTGTGAATAGGCTGCAGGGGGACGGTGAAGACCAGCAACAGCTTTCAGGGCTGCCACCTTCCGTGTGGGACAAGGAGCCGGACGTGTGCCTTTTCGGAATCAGGCTCTGCCGAGGACGAGGGCCATGAGATGTTCCTCCTCTGGGCAAGCCCGGGTCCCAGATCCTGTTGTGCCTGTGAATAGGCTGCAGGGGGACGGTGAAGACCAGCAACAGCTTTCCGGCCTGCCACCTTCCGTGTGGGACAAGGAGCCGGACGTGTGCCTTTTCGGAATCGGGCTCTGCCGAGGACGAGAGCCATGAGATGTTCCTCCTCTGGGCAAGCCCGGGTCCCAGATCCTGTTGTGCCTGTGAATAGGCTGCAGGGGGACGGTGAAGACCAGCAAGAGCTTTCAGGGCTGCCACCTTCCGTGTGGGACAAGGAGCCGGACATGTGCCTTTCCGGAATCAGGCTCTGCCGAGGACGAGAGCCATGAGATGTTCCTCCTCTGGGCAAGCCCGGGTCCCAGATCCTGTTGTGCCTGTGAATAGGCTGCAGGGGGACGGTGAAGACCAGCAACAGCTTTCCGGCCTGCCACCTTCCGTGTGGGACAAGGAGCCGGACGTGTGCCTTTTCGGAATCGGGCTCTGCCGAGGACGAGAGCCATGAGATGTTCCTCCTCTGGGCAAGCCCGGGTCCCAGATCCTGTTGTGCCTGTGAATAGGCTGCAGGGGGACGGTGAAGACCAGCAACATCTTTCAGGGCTGCCACCTTCCGTGTGGGACAAGGAGCCGGACGTGTGCCTTTTCGGAAAGAGGCTCTGCCGAGGACGAGAGCCATGAGATGTTCCTCCTCTGGGCAAGCCCGGGTCCCAGATCCTGTTGTGCCTGTGAATAGGCTGCAGGGGGACGGTGAAGACCAGCAACAGCTTTCAGGGCTGCCACCTTCCGTGTGGGACAAGGAGCCGGACGTGTGCCTTTTCGGAAAGAGGCTCTGCCGAGGACGAGAGCCATGAGATGTTGCTCCTCTGGGCAAGCCGGGGTCCCAGACCCTGTTGTGCCTGTGAATACGCTGCAGGGGGATGGTGAAGACCAGCAACAGCTTTCAGGGCTGCCACATTCCGTGTGGGACAAGGAGCCGGACGTGTGCCTTTTCGGAATCGGGCTCTGCCGAGGAAGAGATCCATGAGATGTTCCTCCTCTGGGCAAGCCCGGGTCCCAGATCCTGTTGTGCCTGTGAATAGGCTGCAGGGGGACGGTGAAGACCAGCAACAGCTTTCAGGGCTGCCACCTTCCATGTGGGACAAGGAGCCGGACATGTGCCTTTCCGGAATCAGGCTCTGCCGAGGACGAGAGCCATGAGATGTTCCTCCTCTGGGCAAGCCCGGGTCCCAGATCCTGTTGTGCCTGTGAATACGCTGCAGGGGGACGGTGAAGACCAGCAACAGCTTTCAGGGCTGCCACCTTCCGTGTGGGACAAGGAGCCGGACGTGTGCCTTTTCGGAAAGAGGCTCTGCCGAGGACGAGAGCCATGAGATGTTCCTCCTCTGGGCAAGCCCGGGTCCCAGATCCTGTTTTGCCTGTGAATACGCTGCAGGGGGACGGTGAAGACCAGCAACAGCTTTCCGTCCTGCCACCTTCCGTGTGGGACAAGTAGCCAGACGTGTGCCTTTTCGGAAAGAGGCCCTGCCGAGGACGAGAGCCATGAGATGTTCCTCCTCTGGGCAAGCCCGGGTCCCAGATCCTGTTGTGCCTGTGAATAGGCTGCAGGGGGACGGTGAAGACCAGCAACAGCTTTCCGGCCTGCCACCTTCCGTGTGGGACAAGGAGCCGGACGTGTGCCTTTCCAGAATCAGGTTCTGCCGAGGACGAGAGCCATGAGATGTTCCTCCTCTGGGCAAGCCCGGGTCCCAGATCCTGTTGTGCCTGTGAATAGGCTGCAGGGGGACGGTGAAGACCAGCAACAGCTTTCCGGCCTGCCACCTTCCGTGTGGGACAAGGAGCCGGACGTGTGCCTTTTCGGAATCGGGCTCTGCCGAGGACGAGAGCCATGAGATGTTCCTCCTCTGGGCAAACCCCGGTCCCACATCCTGTTGTGCCTGTGAATAGGCTGCAGGGGGACGGTGAAGACCAGCAACAGCTTTCCGGCCTGCCACCTTCCGTGTGGGACAAGGAGCCGGACGTGTGCCTTTCCAGAATCAGACTCTGCCGAGGACGAGAGCCATGAGATGTTCCTCCTCTGGGCAAGCCCGGGTCCCAGATCCTGTTGTGCCTGTGAATAGGCTGCAGGGGGACGGTGAAGACCAGCAACAGCTTTCCGGCCTGCCACCTTCCGTGTGGGACAAGGAGCCGGACGTGTGACTTTTCAGAAATAGGCTCTGCCGAGGACGAGAGCCATGAGATGTTCCTCCTCTGGGCAAGCCCGGGTCCCAGATCCTGTTGTGCCTGTGAATAGGCTGCAGGGGGACGGTGAAGACCAGCAACAGCTTTCAGGGCTGCCACCTTCCGTGTGGGACAAGGAGCCGGACGTGTGCCTTTTCGGAATCGGGCTCTGCTGAGGACGAGAGCCATGAGATGTTCCTCCTCTGGGCAAGCCCGGGTCCCGGATCCTGTTGTGCCTGTGAATACGCTGCAGGGGGACGGTGAAGACCAGCAACAGCTTTCCGGCCTGCCACCTTCCGTGTGGGTCAAGTAGCCAGACGTGTGCCTTTTCGGAAAGAGGCCCTGCCGAGGACGAGAGCCATGAGATGTTCCTCCTCTGGGCAAGCCCAGGTCCCAGATCCTTTTGTGCCTGTGAATAGGCTGCAGGGGAACGGTGAAGACCAGCAACAGCTTTCCGGGCTGCCACCTTCCGTGTGGGACAAGGAGCCGGACGTGTGCCTTTTCGGAATCGGGCTCTGCCGAGGACGAGAGCCATGAGATGTTCCTCCTCTGGGCAAGCCCGGGTCCCAGATCCTGTTGTGCCTGTGAATAGGCTGCAGGGGGACGGTGAAGACCAGCAACAGCTTTCCGGCCTGCCACCTTCCGTGTGGGACAAGGAGCCGGACGTGTGCCTTTCCAGAATCAGGTTCTGCCGAGGACGAGAGCCATGAGATGTTCCTCCTCTGGGCAAACCCCGGTCCCACATCCTGTTGTGCCTGTGAATAGGCTGCAGGGGGACGGTGAAGACCAGCAACAGCTTTCCGGCCTGCCACCTTCCGTGTGGGACAAGGAGCCGGACGTGTGCCTTTCCAGAATCAGACTCTGCCGAGGACGAGAGCCATGAGATGTTCCTCCTCTGGGCAAGCCCGGGTCCCAGATCCTGTTGTGCCTGTGAATAGGCTGCAGGGGGACGGTGAAGACCAGCAACAGCTTTCCGGCCTGCCACCTTCCGTGTGGGACAAGGAGCCGGACGTGTGACTTTTCAGAAATAGGCTCTGCCGAGGACGAGAGCCATGAGATGTTCCTCCTCTGGGCAAGCCCGTATCCCAGATCCTGTTGTGCCTGTGAATAGGCTGCAGGGGGACGGTGAAGACCAGGAACAGCTTTCAGGGCTGCCACCTTCCTTCTGGGACAAGGAGCCGGACGTGTGCCTTTTCGTAATCGGGCTCTGCCGAGGACGAGAGCCATGAGATGTTCCTCCTCTGGGCAAGCCCGGGTCCCAGATCCTGTTGTGCCTGTGAATAGGCTGCAGGGGGACGGTGAAGACCAGCAACAGCTTTCAGGGCTGACACCTTCCGTGTGGGACAAGGAGCCGGACGTGTGCCTTTTCGGAATCAGGCTCTGCCGAGGACGAGAGCCATGAGATGTTCCTCCTCTGGGCAAGCCCGGGTCCCAGATCCTGTTGTGCCTGTGAATAGGCTGCAGGGGGACGGTGAAGACCAGCAACAGCTTTCCGGCCTGCCACCTTCCGTGTGGGACAAGGAGCCGGACGTGTGCCTTTTCGGAATCGGGCTCTGCCGAGGACGAGAGCCATGAGATGTTCCTCCTCTGGGCAAGCCCGGGTCCCAGATCCTGTTGTGCCTGTGAATAGGCTGCAGGGGGACGGTGAAGACCAGCAAGAGCTTTCAGGGCTGCCACCTTCCGTGTGGGACAAGGAGCCGGACATGTGCCTTTCCGGAATCAGGCTCTGCCGAGGACGAGAGCCATGAGATGTTCCTCCTCTGGGCAAGCCCGGGTCCCAGATCCTGTTGTGCCTGTGAATAGGCTGCAGGGGGACGGTGAAGACCAGCAACAGCTTTCAGGGCTGCCACCTTCCGTGTGGGACAAGGAACCGGACGTGTGCCTTTTCGGAAAGAGACTCTGCCGAGGACGAGAGCCATGAGATGTTCCTCCTCTGGGCAAGCCCGGGACCCAGATCCTGTTGTGCCTGTGAATAGGCTGCAGGGGGACGGTGAAGACCAGCAACATCTTTCAGGGCTGCCACCTTCCGTGTGGGACAAGGAGCCGGACGTGTGCCTTTTCGGAAAGAGGCTCTGCCGAGGACGAGAGCCATGAGATGTTCCTCCTCTGGGCAAGCCCGGGTCCCAGATCCTGTTGTGCCTGTGAATAGGCTGCAGGGGGACGGTGAAGACCAGCAACACCTTTCAGGGCTGCCACCTTCCGTGTGGGACAAGGAGCCGGACGTGTGCCTTTTCGGAAAGAGGCTCTGCCGAGGACGAGAGCCATGAGATGTTGCTCCTCTGGGCAAGCCGGGGTCCCAGACCCTGTTGTGCCTGTGAATACGCTGCAGGGGGATGGTGAAGACCAGCAACAGCTTTCAGGGCTGCCACCTTCCGTGTGGGACAAGGAGCCGGACGTGTGCCTTTTCGGAATCGGGCTCTGCCGAGGATGAGATCCATGAGATGTTCCTCCTCTGGGCAAGCCCGGGTCGCAGATCCTGTTGTGCCTGTGAATAGGCTGCAGGGGGACGGTGAAGACCAGCAACAGCTTTCAGGGCTGCCACCTTCCATGTGGGACAAGGAGCCGGACATGTGCCTTTCCGGAATCAGGCTCTGCCGAGGACGAGAGCCATGAGATGTTCCTCCTCTGGGCAAGCCCGGGTCCCAGATCCTGTTGTGCCTGTGAATAGGCTGCAGGGGGACGGTGAAGACCAGCAACAGCTTTCAGGGCTGCCACCTTCCGTGTGGGACAAGGAGCCGGACGTGTGCCTTTTCGGAAAGAGGCTCTGCCGAGGACGAGAGCCATGAGATGTTCCTCCTTTGGGCAAGCCCGGGTACCGGATCCTGTTGTGCCTGTGAATACGCTGCAGGGGGACGGTGAAGACCAGCAACAGCTTTCCGGCCTGCCACCTTCCGTGTGGGACAAGGAGCCGGACGTGTGCCTTTCCAGAATCAGGTTCTGCCGAGGACGAGAGCCATGAGATGTTCCTCCTCTGGGCAAGCCCGGGTCCCAGATCCTGTTGTGCCTGTGAATAGGCTGCAGGGGGACGGTGAAGACCAGCAACAGCTTTCCGGCCTGCCACCTTCCGTGTGGGACAAGGAGCCGGACGTGTGCCTTTTCGGAATCGGGCTCTGCCGAGGACGAGAGCCATGAGATGTTCCTCCTCTGGGCAAACCCCGGTCCCACATCCTGTTGTGCCTGTGAATAGGCTGCAGGGGGACGGTGAAGACCAGCAACAGCTTTCCGGCCTGCCACCTTCCGTGTGGGACAAGGAGCCGGACGTGTGCCTTTCCAGAATCAGACTCTGCCGAGGACGAGAGCCATGAGATGTTCCTCCTCTGGGCAAGCCCGGGTCCCAGATCCTGTTGTGCCTGTGAATAGGCTGCAGGGGGACGGTGAAGACCAGCAACAGCTTTCCGGCCTGCCACCTTCCGTGTGGGACAAGGAGCCGGACGTGTGACTTTTCGGAAATAGGCTCTGCCGAGGACGAGAGCCATGAGATGTTCCTCCTCTGGGCAAGCCCGGGTCCCAGATCCTGTTGTGCCTGTGAATAGGCTGCAGGGGGACGGTGAAGACCAGCAACAGCTTTCAGGGCTGCCACCTTCCGTGTGGGACAAGGAGCCGGACGTGTGCCTTTTCGGAATCGGGCTCTGCTGAGGACGAGAGCCATGAGATGTTCCTCCTCTGGGCAAGCCCGGGTCCCGGATCCTGTTGTGCCTGTGAATACGCTGCAGGGGGACGGTGAAGACCAGCAACAGCTTTCCGGCCTGCCACCTTCCGTGTGGGTCAAGTAGCCAGACGTGTGCCTTTTCGGAAAGAGGCCCTGCCGAGGACGAGAGCCATGAGATGTTCCTCCTCTGGGCAAGCCCAGGTCCCAGATCCTTTTGTGCCTGTGAATAGGCTGCAGGGGAACGGTGAAGACCAGCAACAGCTTTCCGGGCTGCCACCTTCCGTGTGGGACAAGGAGCCGGACGTGTGCCTTTTCGGAATCGGGCTCTGCCGAGGACGAGAGCCATGAGATGTTCCTCCTCTGGGCAAGCCCGGGTCCCAGATCCTGTTGTGCCTGTGAATAGGCTGCAGGGGGACGGTGAAGACCAGCAACAGCTTTCCGGCCTGCCACCTTCCGTGTGGGACAAGGAGCCGGACGTGTGCCTTTCCAGAATCAGGTTCTGCCGAGGACGAGAGCCATGAGATGTTCCTCCTCTGGGCAAACCCCGGTCCCACATCCTGTTGTGCCTGTGAATAGGCTGCAGGGGGACGGTGAAGACCAGCAACAGCTTTCCGGCCTGCCACCTTCCGTGTGGGACAAGGAGCCGGACGTGTGCCTTTCCAGAATCAGACTCTGCCGAGGACGAGAGCCATGAGATGTTCCTCCTCTGGGCAAGCCCGGGTCCCAGATCCTGTTGTGCCTGTGAATAGGCTGCAGGGGGACGGTGAAGACCAGCAACAGCTTTCCGGCCTGCCACCTTCCGTGTGGGACAAGGAGCCGGACGTGTGACTTTTCAGAAATAGGCTCTGCCGAGGACGAGAGCCATGAGATGTTCCTCCTCTGGGCAAGCCCGTATCCCAGATCCTGTTGTGCCTGTGAATAGGCTGCAGGGGGACGGTGAAGACCAGGAACAGCTTTCAGGGCTGCCACCTTCCTTCTGGGACAAGGAGCCGGACGTGTGCCTTTTCGTAATCGGGCTCTGCCGAGGACGAGAGCCATGAGATGTTCCTCCTCTGGGCAAGCCCGGGTCCCAGATCCTGTTGTGCCTGTGAATAGGCTGCAGGGGGACGGTGAAGACCAGCAACAGCTTTCAGGGCTGACACCTTCCGTGTGGGACAAGGAGCCGGACGTGTGCCTTTTCGGAATCAGGCTCTGCCGAGGACGAGAGCCATGAGATGTTCCTCCTCTGGGCAAGCCCGGGTCCCAGATCCTGTTGTGCCTGTGAATAGGCTGCAGGGGGACGGTGAAGACCAGCAACAGCTTTCCGGCCTGCCACCTTCCGTGTGGGACAAGGAGCCGGACGTGTGCCTTTTCGGAATCGGGCTCTGCCGAGGACGAGAGCCATGAGATGTTCCTCCTCTGGGCAAGCCCGGGTCCCAGATCCTGTTGTGCCTGTGAATAGGCTGCAGGGGGACGGTGAAGACCAGCAAGAGCTTTCAGGGCTGCCACCTTCCGTGTGGGACAAGGAGCCGGACATGTGCCTTTCCGGAATCAGGCTCTGCCGAGGACGAGAGCCATGAGATGTTCCTCCTCTGGGCAAGCCCGGGTCCCAGATCCTGTTGTGCCTGTGAATAGGCTGCAGGGGGACGGTGAAGACCAGCAACAGCTTTCAGGGCTGCCACCTTCCGTGTGGGACAAGGAACCGGACGTGTGCCTTTTCGGAAAGAGACTCTGCCGAGGACGAGAGCCATGAGATGTTCCTCCTCTGGGCAAGACCGGGACCCAGATCCTGTTGTGCCTGTGAATAGGCTGCAGGGGGACGGTGAAGACCAGCAACATCTTTCAGGGCTGCCACCTTCCGTGTGGGACAAGGAGCCGGACGTGTGCCTTTTCGGAAAGAGGCTCTGCCGAGGACGAGAGCCATGAGATGTTCCTCCTCTGGGCAAGCCCGGGTCCCAGATCCTGTTGTGCCTGTGAATAGGCTGCAGGGGGACGGTGAAGACCAGCAACAGCTTTCAGGGCTGCCACCTTCCGTGTGGGACAAGGAGCCGGACGTGTGCCTTTTCGGAAAGAGGCTCTGCCGAGGACGAGAGCCATGAGATGTTGCTCCTCTGGGCAAGCCGGGGTCCCAGACCCTGTTGTGCCTGTGAATACGCTGCAGGGGGATGGTGAAGACCAGCAACAGCTTTCAGGGCTGCCACCTTCCGTGTGGGACAAGGAGCCGGACGTGTGCCTTTTCGGAATCGGGCTCTGCCGAGGATGAGATCCATGAGATGTTCCTCCTCTGGGCAAGCCCGGGTCGCAGATCCTGTTGTGCCTGTGAATAGGCTGCAGGGGGACGGTGAAGACCAGCAACAGCTTTCAGGGCTGCCACCTTCCATGTGGGACAAGGAGCCGGACATGTGCCTTTCCGGAATCAGGCTCTGCCGAGGACGAGAGCCATGAGATGTTCCTCCTCTGGGCAAGCCCGGGTCCCAGATCCTGTTGTGCCTGTGAATAGGCTGCAGGGGGACGGTGAAGACCAGCAACAGCTTTCAGGGCTGCCACCTTCCGTGTGGGACAAGGAGCCGGACGTGTGCCTTTTCGGAAAGAGGCTCTGCCGAGGACGAGAGCCATGAGATGTTCCTCCTTTGGGCAAGCCCGGGTACCGGATCCTGTTGTGCCTGTGAATACGCTGCAGGGGGACGGTGAAGACCAGCAACAGCTTTCCGGCCTGCCACCTTCCATGTGGGACAAGTAGCCAGACGTGTGCCTTTTCGGAAAGAGGCCCTGCCGAGGACGAGAGCCATGAGATGTTCCTCCTCTGGGCAAGCCCGGGTCCCAGATCCTGTTGTGCCTGTGAATAGGCTGCAGGGGGACGGTGAAGACCAGCAACAGCTTTCAGGGCTGCCACCTTCCGTGTGGGACAAGGAGCCGGACGTGTGCCTTTCCAGAATCAGGTTCTGCCGAGGACGAGAGCCATGAGATGTTCCTCCTCTGGGCAAACCCCGGTCCCACATCCTGTTGTGCCTGTGAATAGGCTGCAGGGGGACGGTGAAGACCAGCAACAGCTTTCCGGCCTGCCTCCTTCCGTGTGGGACAAGGAGCCGGACGTGTGCCTTTCCAGAATCAGACTCTGCCGAGGACGAGAGCCATGAGATGTTCCTCCTCTGGGCAAGCCCGGGTCCCAGATCCTGTTGTGCCTGTGAATAGGCTGCAGGGGGACGGTGAAGACCAGCAACAGCTTTCCGGCCTGCCACCTTCCGTGTGGGACAAGAGCCGGACGTGTGACTTTTCAGAAATAGGCTCTGCCGAGGACGAGAGCCATGAGATGTTCCTCCTCTGGGCAAGCCCGGGTCCCAGATCCTGTTGTGCCTGTGAATAGGCTGCAGGGGGACGGTGAAGACCAGCAACAGCTTTCCGGCCTGCCACCTTCCGTGTGGGACAAGGAGCCGGACGTGTGCCTTTTCGGAATCGGGCTCTGCCGAGGACGAGAGCCATGAGATGTTCCTCCTCTGGGCAAGCCCGGGTCCCAGATCCTGTTGTGCCTGTGAATAGGCTGCAGGGGGACGGTGAAGGCCAGCAAGAGCTTTCCGGCCTGCCACCTTCCGTGTGGGAAAAGGAGCCGGACATGTGCCTTTCCGGAATCAGGCTCTGCCGAGGACGAGAGACATGAGATGTTCCTCCTCTGGGCAAGCCCGGGTCCCAGATCCTGTTGTGCCTGTGAATAGGCTGCAGGGGGACGGTGAAGACCAGCAACATCTTTCAGGGCTGCCACCTTCCGTGTGGGACAAGGAGCCGGACGTGTGCCTTTTCGGAAAGAGGCTCTGCCGAGGACGAGAGCCATGAGATGTTCCTCCTCTGGGCAAGCCCGGGTCCCAGATCCTGTTGTGCCTGTGAATAGGCTGCAGGGGGACGGTGAAGACCAGCAACAGCTTTCCGGCCTGCCACCTTCCGTGTGGGACAAGGAGCCGGACATGTGCCTTTCCGGAATCAGGCTCTGCCGAGGACGAGAGCCATGAGATGTTCCTCCTCTGGGCAAGCCCGGGTCCCAGATCCTGTTGTGCCTGTGAATAGGCTGCAGGGGGACGGTGAAGACCAGCAACAGCTTTCAGGGCTGCCACCTTCCGTGTGGGACAAGGTGCCGGACGTGTGACTTTTCTGAAATAGGCTCTGCCGAGGACGAGAGCCATGAGATGTTGCTCCTCTGGGCAAGCCCGGGTCCCAGATCCTGTTGTGCCTGTGAATAGGCTGCAGGGGGACGGTGAAGACCAGCAACATCTTTCAGGGCTGCCACCTTCCATGTGGGACAAGGAGCCGGACGTGTGCCTTTTCGGAAAGAGGCTCTGCCGAGGACGAGAGCCATGAGATGTTCCTCCTCTGGGCAAGCCCGGGCCCCAGATCCTGTTTTGCCTGTGAATAGGCTGCAGGGGGACGGTGAAGACCAGCAACAGCTTTCCGGCCTGCCACCTTCCGTGTGGGACAAGGAGCCGGACGTGTGCCTTTTCAGAAATAGGCTCTGCCGAGGACGAGAGCCATGAGATGTTCCTCCTCTGGGCAAGCCTGGGTCCCAGATCCTGTTGTGCCTGTGAATAGGCTGCAGGGGGACGGTGAAGACCAGCAACAGCTTTCCGGCCTGCCACCTTCCGTGTGGGACAAAGAGCCGGACGTGTGCCTTTTCGGAATCGGGCTCTGCCGAGGACGAGATCCATGAGATGTTCCTCCTCTGGGCAAGCCCGGGTCCCAGATCCTGTTGTGCCTGTCAATAGGCTGCAGGGGGACGGTGAAGACCAGCAACAGCTTTCAGGGCTGCCACCTTCTGTGTGGGACAAGGAGCCGGACGTGTGCCTTTCCAGAATCAGGTTCTGCCGAGGACGAGAGCCATGAGATGTTCCTCCTCTGGGCAAACCCCGGTCCCACATCCTGTTGTGCCTGTGAATAGGCTGCATGGGGACGGTGAAGACCAGCAACAGCTTTCCGGCCTGCCTCCTTCCGTGTGGGACAAGGAGCCGGACGTGTGCCTTTCCAGAATCAGACTCTGCCGAGGACGAGAGCCATGAGATGTTCCTCCTCTGGGCAAGCCCGGGTCCCAGATCCTGTTGTGCCTGTGAATAGGCTGCAGGGGGACGGTGAAGACCAGCAACAGCTTTCAGGGCTGCCACCTTCCGTGTGGGACAAGGAGCCGGACGTGTGCCTTTTCGGAAAGAGGCTCTGCCGAGGACGAGAGCCATGAGATGTTCCTCCTCTGGGCAAGCCCGGGTCCCAGATCCTGTTGTGCCTGTGAATAGGCTGCAGGGGGACGGTGAAGACCAGCAACAGCTTTCAGGGCTGCCACCTTCCGTGTGGGACAAGGAGCCGGACGTGTGCCTTTTCGGAATCAGGCTCTGCTGAGGACGAGAGCCATGAGATGTTCCTCCTCTGGGCAAGCCCGGGTCCCGGATCCTGTTGTGCCTGTGAATACGCTGCAGGGGGACGGTGAAGACCAGCAAGAGCTTTCAGGGCTGCCACCTTCCGTGTGGGACAAGTAGCCAGACGTGTTCCTTTTCGGAAAGAGGCCCTGCCGAGGACGAGAGCCATGAGATGTTCCTCCTCTGGGCAAGCCCAGGTCCCAGATCCTGTTGTGCCTGTGAATAGGCTGCAGGGGAACGGTGAAGACCAGCAATAGCTTTCAGGGCTGCCACCTTCCGTGTGGGACAAGGAGCCGGACGTGTGCCTTTTCGGAATCGGGCTCTGCCGAGGACGAGAGCCATGAGATGTTCCTCCTCTGGGCAAGCCCGGGTCCCAGATCCTGTTGTGCCTGTGAATAGGCTGCAGGGGGACGGTGAAGACCAGCAACAGCTTTCCGGCCTGCCACCTTCCGTGTGGGACAAGGAGCCGGACGTGTGCCTTTCCAGAATCAGGTTCTGCCGAGGACGAGAGCCATGAGATTTTCCTTCTCTGGGCAAACCCCGGTCCCACATCCTGTTGTGCCTGTGAATAGGCTGCAGGGGGATGGTGAAGACCAGCAACAGCTTTCCGGCCTGCCACCTTCCGTGTGGGACAAGGAGCCGGACGTGTGCCTTTCCAGAATCAGACTCTGCCGAGGACGAGAGCCATGAGATGTTCCTCCTCTGGGCAAGCCCGGGTCCCAGATCCTGTTGTGCCTGTGAATAGGCTGCAGGGGGACGGTGAAGACCAGCAACAGCTTTCCGGCCTGCCACCTTCCGTGTGGGACAAGGAGCCGGACGTGTGCCTTTTCGGAAAGAGGCTCTGCCGAGGACGAGAGCCATGAGATGTTCCTCCTCTGGGCAAGCCCGGGTCCCAGATCCTGTTGTGCCTGTGAATAGGCTGCAGGGGGACGGTGAAGACCAGGAACAGCTTTCAGGGCTGCCAACTTCCTTCTGGGACAAGGAGCCGGACGTGTGCCTTTCCAGAATCAGACTCTGCCGAGGACGAGAGCCATGAGATGTTCCTCCTCTGGGCAAGCCCGGGTCCCAGATCCTGTTTTACCTGTGAATAGGCTGCAGGGGGACGGTGAAGACCAGCAACAGCTTTCCGGCCTGCCACCTTCCGTGTGGGACAAGGAGCCGGACGTGTGACTTTTCAGTAATAGGCTCTGCCGAGGACGAGATCCATGAGATGTTCCTCCTCTGGGCAAGCCCGTATCCCAGATCCTGTTGTGCCTGTGAATAGGCTGCAGGGGGACGGTGAAGACCAGGAACAGCTTTCAGGGCTGCCACCTTCCTTCTGGGACAAGGAGCCGGACGTGTGCCTTTTCGGAATCGGGCTCTGCCGAGGACGAGAGCCATGAGATGTTCCTCCTCTGGGCAAGCCCGGGACCCAGATCCTGTTGTGCCTGTGAATAGGCTGTAGGGGGACGGTGAAGACCAGCAACATCTTTCAGGGCTGCCACCTTCCGTGTGGGACAAGGAGCCGGACGTGTGCCTTTTCGGAAAGAGGCTCTGCCGAGGACGAGAGCCATGAGATGTTCCTCCTCTGGGCAAGCCCGGGTCCCAGATCCTGTTGTGCCTGTGAATAGGCTGCAGGGGGACGGTGAAGACCAGCAACATCTTTCAGGGCTGCCACCTTCCATGTGGGACAAGGAGCCGGACGTGTGCCTTTTCGGAAAGAGGCTCTGCCGAGGACGAGAGCCATGAGATGTTCCTCCTCTGGGCAAGCCCGGGCCCCAGATCCTGTTGTGCCTGTGAATAGGCTGCAGGGGGACGGTGAAGACCAGCAACAGCTTTCCGGCCTGCCACCTTCCGTGTGGGAAAAGGAGCCGGACGTGTGCCTTTTCAGAAATAGGCTCTGCCGAGGACGAGAGCCATGAGATGTTCCTCCTCTGGGCAAGCCCGGGTCCCAGATCCTGTTGTGCCTGTGAATAGGCTGCAGGGGGACGGTGAAGACCAGCAACAGCTTTCCGGCCTGCCACCTTCCGTGTGGGACAAGGAGCCGGACGTGTGCCTTTTCGGAATCGGGCTCTGCCGAGGACGAGAGCCATGAGATGTTCCTCCTCTGGGCAAGCCCGGGTCCCAGATCCTGTTGTGCCTGTGAATAGGCTGCAGGGGGACGGTGAAGACCAGCAACAGCTTTCCGGCCTGCCACCTTCCGTGTGGGACAAGGAGCCGGACGTGTGCCTTTCCAGAATCAGACTCTGCCGAGGACGAGAGCCATGAGATGTTCCTCCTCTGGGCAAGCCCGGGTCCCAGATCCTGTTGTGCCTGTGAATAGGCTGCAGGGGGACGGTGAAGACCAGCAACAGCTTTCAGGGCTGCCACCTTCCGTGTGGGACAAGGAGCCGGACGTGTGCCTTTTCGGAAAGAGGCTCTGCCGAGGACGAGAGCCATGAGATGTTCCTCCTCTGGGCAAGCCCGGGTCCCAGATCCTGTTGTGCCTGTGAATAGGCTGCAGGGGGACGGTGAAGACCAGCAACAGCTTTCCGGCCTGCCACCTTCCGTGTGGGACAAGGAGCCGGACGTGTGCCTTTCCAGAATCAGACTCTGCCGAGGACGAGAGCCATGAGATGTTCCTCCTCTGGGCAAGCCCGAGTCCCAGATCCTGTTTTACCTGTGAATAGGCTGCAGGGGGACGGTGAAGACCAGCAACAGCTTTCCGGCCTGCCACCTTCCGTGTGGGACAAGGAGCCGGACGTGTGACTTTTCAGTAATAGGCTCTGCCGAGGACGAGATCCATGAGATGTTCCTCCTCTGGGCAAGCCCGTATCCCAGATCCTGTTGTGCCTGTGAATAGGCTGCAGGGGGACGGTGAAGACCAGGAACAGCTTTCAGGGCTGCCACCTTCCTTCTGGGACAAGGAGCCGGACGTGTGCCTTTTCGGAATCGGGCTCTGCCGAGGACGAGAGCCATGAGATGTTCCTCCTCTGGGCAAGCCCGGGACCCAGATCCTGTTGTGCCTGTGAATAGGCTATAGGGGGACGGTGAAGACCAGCAACATCTTTCAGGGCTGCCACCTTCCGTGTGGGACAAGGAGCCGGACGTGTGCCTTTTCAGAAAGAGGCCCTGCCGAGGACGAGAGCCATGAGATGTTCCTCCTCTGGGCAAGCCCGGGTCCCAGATCCTGTTGTGCCTGTGAATAGGCTGCAGGGGGACGGTGAAGACCAGCAACATCTTTCAGGGCTGCCACCTTCCATGTGGGACAAGGAGCCGGACGTGTGCCTTTTCGGAAAGAGGCTCTGCCGAGGACGAGAGCCATGAGATGTTCCTCCTGTGGGCAAGCCCGGGCCCCAGATCCTGTTGTGCCTGTGAATAGGCTGCAGGGGGACGGTGAAGACCAGCAACAGCTTTCCGGCCTGCCACCTTCCGTGTGGGACAAGGAGCCGGACGTGTGCCTTTTCAGAAATAGGCTCTGCCGAGGACGAGAGCCATGAGATGTTCCTCCTCTGGGCAAGCCTGGGTCCCAGATCCTGTTGTGCCTGTGAATAGGCTGCAGGGGGACGGTGAAGACCAGCAACAGCTTTCCGGCCTGCCACCTTCCGTGTGGGACAAGGAGCCGGACGTGTGCCTTTTCGGAATCGGGCTCTGCCGAGGACGAGATCCATGAGATGTTCCTCCTGTGGGCAAGCCCGGGTCCCAGATCCTGTTGTGCCTGTGAATAGGCTGCAGGGGGACGGTGAAGACCAGCAACAGCTTTCAGGGCTGCCACCTTCCGTGTGGGACAAGGAGCCGGACGTGTGCCTTTTCGGAAAGAGGCTCTGCCGAGGACGAGAGCCATGAGATGTTCCTCCTCTGGGCAAGCCCGGGTCCCAGATCCTGTTGTGCCTGTGAATAGGCTGCAGGGGGACGGTGAAGACCAGCAACAGCTTTCCGGCCTGCCACCTTCCGTGTGGGACAAGGAGCCGGACGTGTGCCTTTTCGGAATCGGGCTCTGCCGAGGACGAGAGCCATGAGATGTTCCTCCTCTGGGCAAGCCCGGGTCCCAGATCCTGTTGTGCCTGTGAATAGGCTGCAGGGGGACGGTGAAGACCAGCAACAGCTTTCCGGCCTGCCACCTTCCGTGTGGGACAAGGAGCCGGACATGTGCCTTTTCGGAATCGGGCTCTGCCGAGGACGAGATCCATGAGATGTTCCTCCTCTGGGCAAGCCCGGGTCCCAGATCCTGTTGTGTCTGTGAATAGGCTGCAGGGGGACGGTGAAGACCACCAAGAGCTTTCCGGCCTGCCACCTTCCGTGTGGGACAAGGAGCAGGACGTGTGCCTTTCCGGAATCAGGCTCTGCCGAGGACGAGAGACATGAGATGTTCCTCCTCTGGGCAAGCCCGGGTCCCAGATCCTGTTGTGCCTGTGAATAGGCTGCAGGGGGACGGTGAAGACCAGCAACAGCTTTCAGGGCTGCCACCTTCCGTGTGGGACAAGGAGCCGGACGTGTGCCTTTTCGGAATCAGGCTCTGCCGAGGACGAGAGCCATGAGATGTTCCTCCTCTGGGCAAGCCCGGGTCCCAGATCCTGTTGTGCCTGTGAATAGGCTGCAGGGGGACGGTGAAGACCAGCAACAGCTTTCCGGCCTGCCACCTTCCGTGTGGGACAAGGAGCCGGACGTGTGCCTTTTCGGAATCGGGCTCTGCCGAGGACGAGAGCCATGAGATGTTCCTCCTCTGGGCAAGCCCGGGTCCCAGATCCTGTTGTGCCTGTGAATAGGCTGCAGGGGGACGGTGAAGACCAGCAACAGCTTTCCGGCCTGCCACCTTCCGTGTGGGACAAGGAGCCGGACGTGTGCCTTTCCAGAATCAGGTTCTGCCGAGGACGAGAGCAATGAGATGTTCCTCCTCTGGGCAAACCCCGGTCCCAGATCCTGTTGTGCCTGTGAATAGGCTGCAGGGGGACGGTGAAGACCAGCAACAGCTTTCAGGGCTGCCACCTTCCGTGTGGGACAAGGAGCCGGACGTGTGCCTTTCCAGAATCAGGCTCTGCCGAGGACGAGAGCCATGAGATGTTCCTCCTCTGGGAAAGCCCGGGCCCCAGATCCTGTTTTACCTGTGAATAGGCTGCAGGGGGACGGTGAAGACCAGCAACAGCTTTCCGGCCTGCCACCTTCCGTGTGGGACAAGGTGCCGGACGTGTGCCTTTTCGGAAAGAGACTCTACCGAGGACGAGAGCCATGAGATGTTCCTCCTCTGGGCAAGCCCGGGTCCCAGATCCTGTTGTGCCTGTGAATAGGCTGCAGGGGGACGGTGAAGACCAGCAAAATCTTTCAGGGCTGCCACCTTCCATGTGGGACAAGGAGCCGGACGTGTGCCTTTTCGGAAAGAGGCTCTGCCGAGGACGAGAGCCATGATATGTTCCTCCTCTGGGAAAGCCCGGGCCCCAGATCCTGTTTTACCTGTGAATAGGCTGCAGGGGGACGGTGAAGACCAGCAACAGCTTTCCGGCCTGCCACCTTCCGTGTGGGACAAGGAGCCGGACGTGTGACTTTTCAGAAATAGGCTCTGCCGAGGACGAGAGCCATGAGATGTTCCTCCTCTGGGCAAGCCCGGGTCCCAGATCCTGTTGTGCCTGTGAATAGGCTGCAGGGGGACGGTGAAGACCAGCAACAGCTTTCCGGCCTGCCACCTTCCGTGTGGGACAAGGAGCCGGACGTGTGCCTTTTCGGAATCGGGCTCTGCCGAGGACGAGAGCCATGAGATGTTCCTCCTCTGGGCAAGCCCGGGTCCCAGATCCTGTTGTGCCTGTGAATAGGCTGCAGGGGGACGGTGAAGACCAGCAACAGCTTTCCGGCCTGCCACCTTCCGTGTGGGACAAGGAGCCGGACGTGTGCCTTTCCGAATCAGACTCTGCCGAGGACGAGAGCCATGAGATGTTCCTCCTCTGGGCAAGCCCGGGTCCCAGATCCTGTTGTGCCTGTGAATAGGCTGCAGGGGGACGGTGAAGACCAGCAACAGCTTTCAGGGCTGCCACCTTCCGTGTGGGACAAGGAGCCGGACGTGTGCCTTTTCGGAAAGAGGCTCTGCCGAGGACGAGAGCCATGAGATGTTCCTCCTCTGGGCAAGCCCGGGTCCCAGATCCTGTTGTGCCTGTGAATAGGCTGCAGGGGGACGGTGAAGACCAGCAACAGCTTTCCGGCCTGCCACCTTCCGTGTGGGACAAGGAGCCGGACGTGTGCCTTTCCAGAATCAGACTCTGCCGAGGACGAGAGCCATGAGATGTTCCTCCTCTGGGCAAGCCCGGGTCCCAGATCCTGTTTTACCTGTGAATAGGCTGCAGGGGGACGGTGAAGACCAGCAACAGCTTTCCGGCCTGCCACCTTCCGTGTGGGACAAGGAGCCGGACGTGTGACTTTTCAGTAATAGGCTCTGCCGAGGACGAGATCCATGAGATGTTCCTCCTCTGGGCAAGCCCGTATCCCAGATCCTGTTGTGCCTGTGAATAGGCTGCAGGGGGACGGTGAAGACCAGGAACAGCTTTCAGGGCTGCCACCTTCCTTCTGGGACAAGGAGCCGGACGTGTGCCTTTTCGGAATCGGGCTCTGCCGAGGACGAGAGCCATGAGATGTTCCTCCTCTGGGCAAGCCCGGGTCCCAGATCCTGTTGTGCCTGTGAATAGGCTGCAGGGGGACAGTGAAGACCAGCAACAGCTTTCAGGGCTGCCACCTTCCGTGTGGGACAAGGAGCCGGACGTGTGCCTTTTCGGAAAGAGGCTCTGCCGAGGACGAGAGCCATGAGATGTTCCTCCTCTGGGCAAGCCCGGGTCCCAGATCCTGTTGTGCCTGTGAATAGGCTGCAGGGGGACGGTGAAGACCAGCAACAGCTTTCCGGCCTGCCACCTTCCGTGTGGGACAAGGAGCCGGACATGTGCCTTTCCGGAATCAGGCTCTGCCGAGGACGAGAGCCATGAGATGTTCCTCCTCTGGGCAAGCCCGGGTCCCAGATCCTGTTGTGCCTGTGAATAGGCTGCAGGGGGACGGTGAAGACCAGCAACAGCTTTCAGGGCTGCCACCTTCCGTGTGGGACAAGGAACCGGACGTGTGCCTTTTCGGAAAGAGACTCTGCCGAGGACGAGAGCCATGAGATGTTCCTCCTCTGGGCAAGCCCGGGACCCAGATCCTGTTGTGCCTGTGAATAGGCTGCAGGGGGACGGTGAAGACCAGCAACATCTTTCAGGGCTGCCACCTTCCGTGTGGGACAAGGAGCCGGACGTGTGCCTTTTCGGAAAGAGGCTCTGCCGAGGACGAGAGCCATGAGATGTTCCTCCTCTGGGCAAGCCCGGGTCCCAGATCCTGTTGTGCCTGTGAATAGGCTGCAGGGGGACGGTGAAGACCAGCAAGAGCTTTCCGGCCTGCCACCTTCCGTGTGGGACAAGGAGCCGGACATGTGCCTTTCCGGAATCAGGCTCTGCCGAGGACGAGAGCCATGAGATGTTCCTCCTCTGGGCAAGCCCGGGTCCCAGATCCTGTTGTGCCTGTGAATAGGCTGCAGGGGGACGGTGAAGACCAGCAACAGCTTTCAGGGCTGCCACCTTCCGTGTGGGACAAGGTGCCGGACGTGTGACTTTTCAGAAATAGGCTCTGCCGAGGACGAGAGCCATGAGATGTTGCTCCTCTGGGCAAGCCCGGGTCCCAGATCCTGTTGTGCCTGTGAATAGGCTGCAGGGGGACGGTGAAGACCAGCAACATCTTTCAGGGCTGCCACCTTCCATGTGGGACAAGGAGCCGGACGTGTGCCTTTTCGGAAAGAGGCTCTGCCGAGGACGAGAGCCATGAGATGTTCCTCCTCTGGGCAAGCCCGGACCCCAGATCCTGTTTTGCCTGTGAATAGGCTGCAGGGGGACGGTGAAGACCAGCAACAGCTTTCCGGCCTGCCACCTTCCGTGTGGGACAAGGAGCCGGACGTGTGCCTTTTCAGAAATAGGCTCTGCCGAGGACGATAGCCATGAGATGTTCCTCCTCTGGGCAAGCCTGGGTCCCAGATCCTGTTGTGCCTGTGAATAGGCTGCAGGGGGACGGTGAAGACCAGCAACAGCTTTCCGGCCTGCCACCTTCCGTGTGGGACAAGGAGCCGGACGTGTGCCTTTTCGGAATCGGGCTCTGCCGAGGACGATATCCATGAGATGTTCCTCCTCTGGGCAAGCCCGGGTCCCAGATCCTGTTGTGCCTGTGAATAGGCTGCAGGGGGACGGTGAAGACCAGCAACAGCTTTCAGGGCTGCCACCTTCTGTGTGGGACAAGGAGCCGGACGTGTGCCTTTTCGGAAAGAGGCTCTGCCGAGGACGAGAGCCATGAGATGTTCCTCCTCTGGGCAAGCCCGGGTCCCAGATCCTGTTGTGCCTGTGAATAGGCTGCAGGGGGACGGTGAAGACCAGCAACAGCTTTCCGGCCTGCCACCTTCCGTGTGGGACAAGGAGCCGGACGTGTGCCTTTTCGGAATCGGGCTCTGCCGAGGACGAGAGCCATGAGATGTTCCTCCTCTGGGCAAGCCCGGGTCCCAGACCCTGTTGTGCCTGTGAATAGGCTGCAGGGGGACGGTGAAGACCAGCAACAGCTTTCCGGCCTGCCACCTTCCGTGTGGGACAAGGAGCCGGACGTGTGCCTTTTCGGAATCGGGCTCTGCCGAGGACGAGATCCATGAGATGTTCCTCCTCTGGGCAAGCCCGGGTCCCAGATCCTGTTGTGCCTGTGAATAGGCTGCAGGGGGACGGTGAAGACCACCAAGAGCTTTCCGGCCTGCCACCTTCCGTGTGGGACAAGGAGCAGGACGTGTGCCTTTCCGGAATCAGGCTCTGCCGAGGACGAGAGACATGAGATGTTCCTCCTCTGGGCAAGCCCGGGTCCCAGATCCTGTTGTGCCTGTGAATAGGCTGCAGGGGGACGGTGAAGACCAGCAACAGCTTTCAGGGCTGCCACCTTCCGTGTGGGACAAGGAGCCGGACGTGTGCCTTTTCGGAATCAGGCTCTGCCGAGGACGAGAGCCATGAGATGTTCCTCCTCTGGGCAAGCCCGGGTCCCAGATCCTGTTTTACCTGTGAATAGGCTGCAGGGGGACGGTGAAGACCAGCAACAGCTTTCCGGCCTGCCACCTTCCGTGTGGGACAAGGTGCCGGACGTGTGCCTTTTCGGAAAGA
This sequence comes from Astur gentilis, assembly GCF_929443795.1. Taxonomy (NCBI): domain Eukaryota; kingdom Metazoa; phylum Chordata; class Aves; order Accipitriformes; family Accipitridae; genus Astur; species Astur gentilis. The sequence continues at coordinate 7,017,425 of NW_026060868.1, read as the reverse complement.
GACTCTACCGAGGACGAGAGCCATGAGATGTTCCTCCTCTGGGCAAGCCCGGGTCCCAGATCCTGTTGTGCCTGTGAATAGGCTGCAGGGGGACGGTGAAGACCAGCAAAATCTTTCAGGGCTGCCACCTTCCATGTGGGACAAGGAGCCGGACGTGTGCCTTTTCGGAAAGAGGCTCTGCCGAGGACGAGAGCCATGATATGTTCCTCCTCTGGGAAAGCCCGGGCCCCAGATCCTGTTTTACCTTTGAATAGGCTGCAGGGGGACGGTGAAGACCAGCAACAGCTTTCCGGCCTGCCACCTTCCGTGTGGGACAAGGAGCCGGACGTGTGACTTTTCAGAAATAGGCTCTGCCGAGGACGAGAGCCATGAGATGTTCCTCCTCTGGGCAAGCCCGGGTCCCAGATCCTGTTGTGCCTGTGAATAGGCTGCAGGGGGACGGTGAAGACCAGCAACAGCTTTCCGGCCTGCCACCTTCCGTGTGGGACAAGGAGCCGGACGTGTGCCTTTTCGGAATCGGGCTCTGCCGAGGACGAGAGCCATGAGATGTTCCTCCTCTGGGCAAGCCCGGGTCCCAGATCCTGTTGTGCCTGTGAATAGGCTGCAGGGGGACGGTGAAGACCAGCAACAGCTTTCCGGCCTGCCACCTTCCGTGTGGGACAAGGAGCCGGACGTGTGCCTTTCCAGAATCAGACTCTGCCGAGGACGAGAGCCATGAGATGTTCCTCCTCTGGGCAAGCCCGGGTCCCAGATCCTGTTGTGCCTGTGAATAGGCTGCAGGGGGACGGTGAAGACCAGCAACAGCTTTCAGGGCTGCCACCTTCCGTGTGGGACAAGGAGCCGGACGTGTGCCTTTTCTGAAAGAGGCTCTGCCGAGGACGAGAGCCATGAGATGTTCCTCCTCTGGGCAAGCCCGGGTCCCAGATCCTGTTGTGCCTGTGAATAGGCTGCAGGGGGACGGTGAAGACCAGCAACAGCTTTCCGGCCTGCCACCTTCCGTGTGGGACAAGGAGCCGGACGTGTGCCTTTCCAGAATCAGACTCTGCCGAGGACGAGAGCCATGAGATGTTCCTCCTCTGGGCAAGCCCGGGTCCCAGATCCTGTTTTACCTGTGAATAGGCTGCAGGGGGACGGTGAAGACCAGCAACAGCTTTCCGGCCTGCCACCTTCCGTGTGGGACAAGGAGCCGGACGTGTGACTTTTCAGTAATAGGCTCTGCCGAGGACGAGATCCATGAGATGTTCCTCCTCTGGGCAAGCCCGTATCCCAGATCCTGTTGTGCCTGTGAATAGGCTGCAGGGGGACGGTGAAGACCAGGAACAGCTTTCAGGGCTGCCACCGTCCTTCTGGGACAAGGAGCCGGACGTGTGCCTTTTCGGAATCGGGCTCTGCCGAGGACGAGAGCCATGAGATGTTCCTCCTCTGGGCAAGCCCGGGTCCCAGATCCTGTTGTGCCTGTGAATAGGCTGCAGGGGGACGGTGAAGACCAGCAACAGCTTTCAGGGCTGCCACCTTCCGTGTGGGACAAGGAGCCGGACGTGTGCCTTTTCGGAAAGAGGCTCTGCCGAGGACGAGAGCCATGAGATGTTCCTCCTCTGGGCAAGCCCGGGTCCCAGATCCTGTTGTGCCTGTGAATAGGCTGCAGGGGGACGGTGAAGACCAGCAACAGCTTTCCGGCCTGCCACCTTCCGTGTGGGACAAGGAGCCGGACGTGTGCCTTTTCGGAATCGGGCTCTGCCGAGGACGAGAGCCATGAGATGTTCCTCCTCTGGGCAAGCCCGGGTCCCAGATCCTGTTGTGCCTGTGAATAGGCTGCAGGGGGACGGTGAAGACCAGCAAGAGCTTTCCGGCCTGCCACCTTCCGTGTGGGACAAGGAGCCGGACATGTGCCTTTCCGGAATCAGGCTCTGCCGAGGACGAGAGCCATGAGATGTTCCTCCTCTGGGCAAGCCCGGGTCCCAGATCCTGTTGTGCCTGTGAATAGGCTGCAGGGGGACGGTGAAGACCAGCAACAGCTTTCAGGGCTGCCACCTTCCGTGTGGTACAAGGAACCGGACGTGTGCCTTTTCGGAAAGAGACTCTGCCGAGGACGAGAGCCATGAGATGTTCCTCCTCTGGGCAAGCCCGGGACCCAGATCCTGTTGTGCCTGTGAATAGGCTGTAGGGGGACGGTGAAGACCAGCAACATCTTTCAGGGCTGCCACCTTCCGTGTGGGACAAGGAGCCGGACGTGTGCCTTTTCGGAAAGAGGCTCTGCCGAGGACGAGAGCCATGAGATGTTCCTCCTCTGGGCAAGCCCGGGTCCCAGATCCTGTTGTGCCTGTGAATAGGCTGCAGGGGGACGGTGAAGACCAGCAACATCTTTCAGGGCTGCCACCTTCCATGTGGGACAAGGAGCCGGACGTGTGCCTTTTCGGAAAGAGGCTCTGCCGAGGACGAGAGCCATGAGATGTTCCTCCTCTGGGCAAGCCCGGGCCCCAGATCCTGTTGTGCCTGTGAATAGGCTGCAGGGGGACGGTGAAGACCAGCAACAGCTTTCCGGCCTGCCACCTTCCGTGTGGGACAAGGAGCCGGACGTGTGCCTTTTCAGAAATAGGCTCTGCCGAGGACGAGAGCCATGAGATGTTCCTCCTCTGGGCAAGCCTGGGTCCCAGATCCTGTTGTGCCTGTGAATAGGCTGCAGGGGGACGGTGAAGACCAGCAACAGCTTTCCGGCCTGCCACCTTCCGTGTGGGACAAGGAGCCGGACGTGTGCCTTTTCGGAATCGGGCTCTGCCGAGGACGAGATCCATGAGATGTTCCTCCTCTGGGCAAGCCCGGGTCCCAGATCCTGTTGTGCCTGTGAATAGGCTGCAGGGGGACGGTGAAGACCAGCAACAGCTTTCAGGGCTGCCACCTTCCGTGTGGGACAAGGAGCCGGACGTGTGCCTTTTCGGAAAGAGGCTCTGCCGAGGACGAGAGCCATGAGATGTTCCTCCTCTGGGCAAGCCCGGGTCCCAGATCCTGTTGTGCCTGTGAATAGGCTGCAGGGGGACGGTGAAGACCAGCAACAGCTTTCCGGCCTGCCACCTTCCGTGTGGGACAAGGAGCCGGACGTGTGCCTTTTCGGAATCGGGCTCTGCCGAGGACGAGAGCCATGAGATGTTCCTCCTCTGGGCAAGCCCGGGTCCCAGATCCTGTTGTGCCTGTGAATAGGCTGCAGGGGGACGGTGAAGACCAGCAACAGCTTTACGGCCTGCCACCTTCCGTGTGGGACAAGGAGCCGGACATGTGCCTTTTCGGAATCGGGCTCTGCCGAGGACGAGATCCATGAGATGTTCCTCCTCTGGGCAAGCCCGGGTCCCAGATCCTGTTGTGTCTGTGAATAGGCTGCAGGGGGACGGTGAAGACCACCAAGAGCTTTCCGGCCTGCCACCTTCCGTGTGGGACAAGGAGCAGGACGTGTGCCTTTCCGGAATCAGGCTCTGCCGAGGACGAGAGACATGAGATGTTCCTCCTCTGGGCAAGCCCGGGTCCCAGATCCTGTTGTGCCTGTGAATAGGCTGCAGGGGGACGGTGAAGACCAGCAACAGCTTTCAGGGCTGCCACCTTCCGTGTGGGACAAGGAGCCGGACGTGTGCCTTTTCGGAATCAGGCTCTGCCGAGGACGAGAGCCATGAGATGTTCCTCCTCTGGGCAAGCCCGGGTCCCAGATCCTGTTGTGCCTGTGAATAGGCTGCAGGGGGACGGTGAAGACCAGCAACAGCTTTCCGGCCTGCCACCTTCCGTGTGGGACAAGGAGCCGGACGTGTGCCTTTTCGGAATCGGGCTCTGCCGAGGACGAGAGCCATGAGATGTTCCTCCTCTGGGCAAGCCCGGGTCCCAGATCCTGTTGTGCCTGTGAATAGGCTGCAGGGGGACGGTGAAGACCAGCAACAGCTTTCCGGCCTGCCACCTTCCGTGTGGGACAAGGAGCCGGACGTGTGCCTTTCCAGAATCAGGTTCTGCCGAGGACGAGAGCAATGAGATGTTCCTCCTCTGGGCAAACCCCGGTCCCAGATCCTGTTGTGCCTGTGAATAGGCTGCAGGGGGACGGTGAAGACCAGCAACAGCTTTCAGGGCTGCCACCTTCCGTGTGGGACAAGGAGCCGGACGTGTGCCTTTCCAGAATCAGGCTCTGCCGAGGACGAGAGCCATGAGATGTTCCTCCTCTGGGAAAGCCCGGGCCCCAGATCCTGTTTTACCTGTGAATAGGCTGCAGGGGGACGGTGAAGACCAGCAACAGCTTTCCGGCCTGCCACCTTCCGTGTGGGACAAGGTGCCGGACGTGTGCCTTTTCGGAAAGAGACTCTACCGAGGACGAGAGCCATGAGATGTTCCTCCTCTGGGCAAGCCCGGGTCCCAGATCCTGTTGTGCCTGTGAATAGGCTGCAGGGGGACGGTGAAGACCAGCAAAATCTTTCAGGGCTGCCACCTTCCATGTGGGACAAGGAGCCGGACGTGTGCCTTTTCGGAAAGAGGCTCTGCCGAGGACGAGAGCCATGAGATGTTCCTCCTCTGGGCAAGCCCGGGTCCCAGATCCTGTTGTGCCTGTGAATAGGCTGCAGGGGGACGGTGAAGACCAGCAACAGCTTTCAGGGCTGCCACCTTCCGTGTGGGACAAGGAGCCGGACGTGTGACTTTTCAGAAATAGGCTCTGCCGAGGACGAGAGCCATGAGATGTTCCTCCTCTGGGCAAGCCCGGGTCCCAGATCCTGTTGTGCCTGTGAATAGGCTGCAGGGGGACGGTGAAGACCAGCAACAGCTTTCCGGCCTGCCACCTTCCGTGTGGGACAAGGAGCCGGACGTGTGCCTTTTCGGAATCGGGCTCTGCCGAGGACGAGAGCCATGAGATGTTCCTCCTCTGGGCAAGCCCGGGTCCCAGATCCTGTTGTGCCTGTGAATAGGCTGCAGGGGGACGGTGAAGACCAGCAACAGCTTTCCGGCCTGCCACCTTCCGTGTGGGACAAGGAGCCGGACGTGTGCCTTTCCAGAATCAGACTCTGCCGAGGACGAGAGCCATGAGATGTTCCTCCTCTGGGCAAGCCCGGGTCCCAGATCCTGTTGTGCCTGTGAATAGGCTGCAGGGGGACGGTGAAGACCAGCAACAGCTTTCAGGGCTGCCACCTTCCGTGTGGGACAAGGAGCCGGACGTGTGCCTTTCCAGAATCAGACTCTGCCGAGGACGAGAGCCATGAGATGTTCCTCCTCTGGGCAAGCCCGGGTCCCAGATCCTGTTTTACCTGTGAATAGGCTGCAGGGGGACGGTGAAGACCAGCAACAGCTTTCCGGCCTGCCACCTTCCGTGTGGGACAAGGAGCCGGACGTGTGACTTTTCAGTAATAGGCTCTGCCGAGGACGAGATCCATGAGATGTTCCTCCTCTGGGCAAGCCCGTATCCCAGATCCTGTTGTGCCTGTGAATAGGCTGCAGGGGGACGGTGAAGACCAGCAACAGCTTTCCGGCCTGCCACCTTCCGTGTGGGACAAGGAGCCGGACGTGTGCCTTTTCGGAATCGGGCTCTGCCGAGGACGAGAGCCATGAGATGTTCCTCCTCTGGGCAAGCCCGGGTCCCAGATCCTGTTGTGCCTGTGAATAGGCTGCAGGGGGACGGTGAAGACCAGCAAGAGCTTTCCGGCCTGCCACCTTCCGTGTGGGACAAGGAGCCGGACATGTGCCTTTCCGGAATCAGGCTCTGCCGAGGACGAGAGCCATGAGATGTTCCTCCTCTGGGCAAGCCCGGGTCCCAGATCCTGTTGTGCCTGTGAATAGGCTGCAGGGGGACGGTGAAGACCAGCAACAGCTTTCAGGGCTGCCACCTTCCGTGTGGGACAAGGAACCGGACGTGTGCCTTTTCGGAAAGAGACTCTGCCGAGGACGAGAGCCATGAGATGTTCCTCCTCTGGGCAAGCCCGGGACCCAGATCCTGTTGTGCCTGTGAATAGGCTGCAGGGGGACGGTGAAGACCAGCAACATCTTTCAGGGCTGCCACCTTCCGTGTGGGACAAGGAGCCGGACGTGTGCCTTTTCGGAAAGAGGCTCTGCCGAGGACGAGAGCCATGAGATGTTCCTCCTCTGGGCAAGCCCGGGTCCCAGATCCTGTTGTGCCTGTGAATAGGCTGCAGGGGGACGGTGAAGACCAGCAACAGCTTTCCGGCCTGCCACCTTCCGTGTGGGACAAGGAGCCGGACATGTGCCTTTCCGGAATCAGGCTCTGCCGAGGACGAGAGCCATGAGATGTTCCTCCTCTGGGCAAGCCCGGGTCCCAGATCCTGTTGTGCCTGTGAATAGGCTGCAGGGGGACGGTGAAGACCAGCAACAGCTTTCAGGGCTGCCACCTTCCGTGTGGGACAAGGTGCCGGACGTGTGACTTTTCAGAAATAGGCTCTGCCGAGGACGAGAGCCATGAGATGTTGCTCCTCTGGGCAAGCCCGGGTCCCAGATCCTGTTGTGCCTGTGAATAGGCTGCAGGGGGACGGTGAAGACCAGCAACATCTTTCAGGGCTGCCACCTTCCATGTGGGACAAGGAGCCGGACGTGTGCCTTTTCGGAAAGAGGCTCTGCCGAGGACGAGAGCCATGAGATGTTCCTCCTCTGGGCAAGCCCGGACCCCAGATCCTGTTTTGCCTGTGAATAGGCTGCAGGGGGACGGTGAAGACCAGCAACAGCTTTCCGGCCTGCCACCTTCCGTGTGGGACAAGGAGCCGGACGTGTGCCTTTTCAGAAATAGGCTCTGCCGAGGACGAGAGCCATGAGATGTTCCTCCTCTGGGCAAGCCTGGGTCCCAGATCCTGTTGTGCCTGTGAATAGGCTGCAGGGGGACGGTGAAGACCAGCAACAGCTTTCCGGCCTGCCACCTTCCGTGTGGGACAAGGAGCCGGACGTGTGCCTTTTCGGAATCGGGCTCTGCCGAGGACGAGATCCATGAGATGTTCCTCCTCTGGGCAAGCCCGGGTCCCAGATCCTGTTGTGCCTGTGAATAGGCTGCAGGGGGACGGTGAAGACCAGCAACAGCTTTCAGGGCTGCCACCTTCTGTGTGGGACAAGGAGCCGGACGTGTGCCTTTTCGGAAAGAGGCTCTGCCGAGGACGAGAGCCATGAGATGTTCCTCCTCTGGGCAAGCCCGGGTCCCAGATCCTGTTGTGCCTGTGAATAGGCTGCAGGGGGACGGTGAAGACCAGCAACAGCTTTCCGGCCTGCCACCTTCCGTGTGGGACAAGGAGCCGGACGTGTGCCTTTTCGGAATCGGGCTCTGCCGAGGACGAGAGCCATGAGATGTTCCTCCTCTGGGCAAGCCCGGGTCCCAGACCCTGTTGTGCCTGTGAATAGGCTGCAGGGGGACGGTGAAGACCAGCAACAGCTTTCCGGCCTGCCACCTTCCGTGTGGGACAAGGAGCCGGACGTGTGCCTTTTCGGAATCGGGCTCTGCCGAGGACGAGATCCATGAGATGTTCCTCCTCTGGGCAAGCCCGGGTCCCAGATCCTGTTGTGTCTGTGAATAGGCTGCAGGGGGACGGTGAAGACCACCAAGAGCTTTCCGGCCTGCCACCTTCCGTGTGGGACAAGGAGCAGGACGTGTGCCTTTCCGGAATCAGGCTCTGCCGAGGACGAGAGACATGAGATGTTCCTCCTCTGGGCAAGCCCGGGTCCCAGACCCTGTTGTGCCTGTGAATAGGCTGCAGGGGGACGGTGAAGACCAGCAACAGCTTTCAGGGCTGCCACCTTCCGTGTGGGACAAGGAGCCGGACGTGTGCCTTTTCGGAATCAGGCTCTGCCGAGGACGAGAGCCATGAGATGTTCCTCCTCTGGGCAAGCCCGGGTCCCAGATCCTGTTGTGCCTGTGAATAGGCTGCAGGGGGACGGTGAAGACCAGCAACAGCTTTCCGGCCTGCCACCTTCCGTGTGGGACAAGGAGCCGGACATGTGCCTTTCCGGAATCAGGCTCTGCCGAGGACGAGAGCCATGAGATGTTCCTCCTCTGGGCAAGCCCGGGTCCCAGATCCTGTTGTGCCTGTGAATAGGCTGCAGGGGGACGGTGAAGACCAGCAACAGCTTTCAGGGCTGCCACCTTCCGTGTGGGACAAGGTGCCGGACGTGTGACTTTTCAGAAATAGGCTCTGCCGAGGACGAGAGCCATGAGATGTTGCTCCTCTGGGCAAGCCCGGGTCCCAGATCCTGTTGTGCCTGTGAATAGGCTGCAGGGGGACGGTGAAGACCAGCAACTTCTTTCAGGGCTGCCACCTTCCATGTGGGACAAGGAGCCGGACGTGTGCCTTTTCGGAAAGAGGCTCTGCCGAGGACGAGAGCCATGAGATGTTCCTCCTCTGGGCAAGCCCGGACCCCAGATCCTGTTTTGCCTGTGAATAGGCTGCAGGGGGACGGTGAAGACCAGCAACAGCTTTCCGGCCTGCCACCTTCCGTGTGGGACAAGGAGCCGGACGTGTGCCTTTTCAGAAATAGGCTCTGCCGAGGACGAGAGCCATGAGATGTTCCTCCTCTGGGCAAGCCTGGGTCCCAGATCCTGTTGTGCCTGTGAATAGGCTGCAGGGGGACGGTGAAGACCAGCAACAGCTTTCCGGCCTGCCACCTTCCGTGTGGGACAAGGAGCCGGACGTGTGCCTTTTCGGAATCGGGCTCTGCCGAGGACGAGATCCATGAGATGTTCCTCCTCTGGGCAAGCCCGGGTCCCAGATCCTGTTGTGCCTGTGAATAGGCTGCAGGGGGACGGTGAAGACCAGCAACAGCTTTCAGGGCTGCCACCTTCTGTGTGGGACAAGGAGCCGGACGTGTGCCTTTTCGGAAAGAGGCTCTGCCGAGGACGAGAGCCATGAGATGTTCCTCCTCTGGGCAAGCCCGGGTCCCAGATCCTGTTGTGCCTGTGAATAGGCTGCAGGGGGACGGTGAAGACCAGCAACAGCTTTCCGGCCTGCCACCTTCCGTGTGGGACAAGGAGCCGGACGTGTGCCTTTTCGGAATCGGGCTCTGCCGAGGACGAGAGCCATGAGATGTTCCTCCTCTGGGCAAGCCCGGGTCCCAGACCCTGTTGTGCCTGTGAATAGGCTGCAGGGGGACGGTGAAGACCAGCAACAGCTTTCCGGCCTGCCACCTTCCGTGTGGGACAAGGAGCCGGACGTGTGCCTTTTCGGAATCGGGCTCTGCCGAGGACGAGATCCATGAGATGTTCCTCCTCTGGGCAAGCCCGGGACCCAGATCCTGTTGTGCCTGTGAATAGGCTGCAGGGGGACGGTGAAGACCACCAACATCTTTCAGGGCTGCCACCTTCCGTGTGGGACAAGGAGCCGGACGTGTGCCTTTTCGGAAAGAGGCTCTGCCGAGGACGAGAGCCATGAGATGTTCCTCCTCTGGGCAAGCCCGGGTCCCAGATCCTGTTGTGCCTGTGAATAGGCTGCAGGGGGACGGTGAAGACCAGCAACAGCTTTCAGGGCTGCCACCTTCCGTGTGGGACAAGGAGCCGGACGTGTGCCTTTCCGGAATCAGGCTCTGCCGAGGACGAGAGCCATGAGATGTTCCTCCTCTGGGCAAGCCCGGGTCCCAGATCCTGTTGTGCCTGTGAATAGGCTGCAGGGGGACGGTGAAGACCAGCAACAGCTTTCCGGCCTGCCACCTTCCGTGTGGGACAAGGAGCCGGACGTGTGCCTTTTCGGAATCGGGCTCTGCCGAGGAAGAGAGCCATGAGATGTTCCTCCTCTGGGCAAGCCCGGGTCCCAGATCCTGTTGTGCCTGTGAATAGGCTGCAGGGGGACGGTGAAGACCAGCAACAGCTTTCCGGCCTGCCACCTTCCGTGTGGGACAATGAGCCGGACGTGTGCCTTTCCAGAATCAGGTTCTGCCGAGGACGAGAGCAATGAGATGTTCCTCCTCTGGGCAAACCCCGGTCCCAGATCCTGTTGTGCCTGTGAATAGGCTGCAGGGGGACGGTGAAGACCAGCAACAGCTTTCAGGGCTGCCACCTTCCGTGTGGGACAAGGAGCCGGACGTGTGCCTTTCCAGAATCAGGCTCTGCCGAGGACGAGAGCCATGAGATGTTCCTCCTCTGGGAAAGCCCGGGCCCCAGATCCTGTTTTACCTGTGAATAGGCTGCAGGGGGACGGTGAAGACCAGCAACATCTTTCCGGCCTGCCACCTTCCGTGTGGGACAAGGTGCCGGACGTGTGCCTTTTCGGAAAGAGACTCTGCCGAGGACGAGAGCCATGAGATGTTCCTCCTCTGGGCAAGCCCGGGACCCAGATCCTGTTGTGCCTGTGAATAGGCTGCAGGGGGACGGTGAAGACCAGCAACATCTTTCAGGGCTGCCACCTTCCGTGTGGGACAAGGAGCCGGACGTGTGCCTTTTCGGAAAGAGGCTCTGCCGAGGACGAGAGCCATGAGATGTTCCTCCTCTGGGCAAGCCCGGGTCCCAGATCCTGTTGTGCCTGTGAATAGGCTGCAGGGGGACGGTGAAGACCAGCAACAGCTTTCAGGGCTGCCACCTTCCGTGTGGGACAAGGTGCCGGACGTGTGACTTTTCAGAAATAGGCTCTGCCGAGGACGAGAGCCATGAGATGTTGCTCCTCTGGGCAAGCCCGGGTCCCAGATCCTGTTGTGCCTGTGAATAGGCTGCAGGGGGACGGTGAAGACCAGCAACATCTTTCAGGGCTGCCACCTTCCATGTGGGACAAGGAGCTGGACGTGTGCCTTTTCGGAAAGAGGCTCTGCCGAGGACGAGAGCCATGAGATGTTCCTCCTCTGGGCAAGCCCGGGCCCCAGATCCTGTTTTGCCTGTGAATAGGCTGCAGGGGGACGGTGAAGACCAGCAACAGCTTTCCGGCCTGCCACCTTCCGTGTGGGACAAGGAGCCGGACGTGTGCCTTTTCAGAAATAGGCTCTGCCGAGGACGAGAGCCATGAGATGTTCCTCCTCTGGGCAAGCCTGGGTCCCAGATCCTGTTGTGCCTGTGAATAGGCTGCAGGGGGACGGTGAAGACCAGCAACAGCTTTCCGGCCTGCCACCTTCCGTGTGGGACAAGGAGCCGGACGTGTGCCTTTTCGGAATCGGGCTCTGCCGAGGACGAGATCCATGAGATGTTCCTCCTCTGGGCAAGCCCGGGTCCCAGATCCTGTTGTGCCTGTGAATAGGCTGCAGGGGGACGGTGAAGACCAGCAACAGCTTTCAGGGCTGCCACCTTCTGTGTGGGACAAGGAGCCGGACATGTGCCTTTCCGGAATCAGGCTCTGCCGAGGACGAGAGCCATGAGATGTTCCTCCTCTGGGCAAGCCCGGGTCCCAGATCCTGTTGTGCCTGTGAATAGGCTGCAGGGGGACGGTGAAGACCAGCAACAGCTTTCCGGCCTGCCACCTTCCGTGTGGGACAAGGAGCCGGACGTGTGCCTTTTCGGAATCGGGCTCTGCCGAGGACGAGAGCCATGAGATGTTCCTCCTCTGGGCAAGCCCGGGTCCCAGATCCTGTTGTGCCTGTGAATAGGCTGCAGGGGGACGGTGAAGACCAGCAACAGCTTTCCGGCCTGCCACCTTCCGTGTGGGACAAGGAGCCGGACGTGTGCCTTTTCGGAATCGGGCTCTGCCGAGGACGAGAGCCATGAGATGTTCCTCCTCTGGGCAAGCCCGGGTCCCAGATCCTGTTGTGTCTGTGAATAGGCTGCAGGGGGACGGTGAAGACCACCAAGAGCTTTCCGGCCTGCCACCTTCCGTGTGGGACAAGGAGCAGGACGTGTGCCTTTCCGGAATCAGGCTGTGCCGAGGACGAGAGACATGAGATGTTCCTCCTCTGGGCAAGCCCGGGTCCCAGATCCTGTTGTGCCTGTGAATAGGCTGCAGGGGGACGGTGAAGACCAGCAACAGCTTTCAGGGCTGCCACCTTCCGTGTGGGACAAGGAGCCGGACGTGTGCCTTTTCGGAATCAGGCTCTGCCGAGGACGAGAGCCATGAGATGTTCCTCCTCTGGGCAAGCCCGGGTCCCAGATCCTGTTGTGCCTGTGAATAGGCTGCAGGGGGACGGTGAAGACCAGCAACAGCTTTCCGGCCTGCCACCTTCCGTGTGGGACAAGGAGCCGGACGTGTGCTATTTCGGAATCGAGCTCTGCCGAGGACGAGAGCCATGAGATGTTCCTCCTCTGGGCAAGCCCGGGTCCCAGATCCTGTTGTGCCTGTGAATAGGCTGCAGGGGGACGGTGAAGACCAGCAACAGCTTTCCGGCCTGCCACCTTCCGTGTGGGACAAGGAGCCGGACGTGTGCCTTTTCGGAATCGGGCTCTGCCGAGGACGAGAGCCATGAGATGTTCCTCCTCTGGGCAAGCCCGGGTCCCAGATCCTGTTGTGCCTGTGAATAGGCTGCAGGGGGACGGTGAAGACCAGCAACAGCTTTCCGGCCTGCCACCTTCCGTGTGGGACAAGGAGCCGGACGTGTGCCTTTCCAGAATCAGACTCTGCCGAGGACGAGAGCCATGAGATGTTCCTCCTCTGGGCAAGCCCGGGTCCCAGATCCTGTTGTGCCTGTGAATAGGCTGCAGGGGGACGGTGAAGACCAGCAACAGCTTTCAGGGCTGCCACCTTCCGTGTGGGACAAGGAGCCGGACGTGTGCCTTTTCGGAAAGAGGCTCTGCCGAGGACGAGAGCCATGAGATGTTCCTCCTCTGGGCAAGCCCGGGTCCCAGACCCTGTTGTGCCTGTGAATACGCTGCAGGGGGACGGTGAAGACCAGCAACAGCTTTCAGGGCTGCCACCTTCCGTGTGGGACAAGGAGCCGGACGTGTGCCTTTTCGGAATCGGGCTCTGCCGAGGATGAGATCCATGAGATGTTCCTCCTCTGGGCAAGCCCGGGTCCCAGATCCTGTTTTGCCTGTGAATAGGCTGCAGGGGGACGGTGAAGACCAGCAACAGCTTTCCGGCCTGCCACCTTCCGTGTGGGACAAGGAGCCGGACGTGTGCCTTTTCAGAAATAGGCTCTGCCGAGGACGAGAGCCATGAGATGTTCCTCCTCTGGGCAAGCCTGGGTCCCAGATCCTGTTGTGCCTGTGAATAGGCTGCAGGGGGACGGTGAAGACCAGCAACAGCTTTCCGGCCTGCCACCTTCCGTGTGGGACAAGGAGCCGGACGTGTGCCTTTTCGGAATCGGGCTCTGCCGAGGACGAGATCCATGAGATGTTCCTCCTCTGGGCAAGCCCGGGTCCCAGATCCTGTTGTGCCTGTGAATAGGCTGCAGGGGGACGGTGAAGACCAGCAACAGCTTTCAGGGCTGCCACCTTCTGTGTGGGACAAGGAGCCGGACGTGTGCCTTTTCGGAATCAGGCTCTGCCGAGGACGAGATCCATGAGATGTTCCTCCTCTGGGCAAGCCCGGGTCCCAGATCCTGTTGTGTCTGTGAATAGGCTGCAGGGGGACGGTGAAGACCACCAAGAGCTTTCCGGCCTGCCACCTTCCGTGTGGGACAAGGAGCAGGACGTGTGCCTTTCCGGAATCAGGCTGTGCCGAGGACGAGAGACATGAGATGTTCCTCCTCTGGGCAAGCCCGGGTCCCAGATCCTGTTGTGCCTGTGAATAGGCTGCAGGGGGACGGTGAAGACCAGCAACAGCTTTCAGGGCTGCCACCTTCCGTGTGGGACAAGGAGCCGGACGTGTGCCTTTTCGGAATCAGGCTCTGCCGAGGACGAGAGCCATGAGATGTTCCTCCTCTGGGCAAACCCCGGTCCCACATCCTGTTGTGCCTGTGAATAGGCTGCAGGGGGACGGTGAAGACCAGCAACAGCTTTCCGGCCTGCCACCTTCCGTGTGGGACAAGGAGCCGGATGTGTGCCTTTCCAGAATCAGACTCTGCCGAGGACGAGAGCCATGAGATGTTCCTCCTCTGGGCAAGCCCGGGTCCCAGATCCTGTTGTGCCTGTGAATAGGCTGCAGGGGGACGGTGAAGACCAGCAACAGCTTTCAGGGCTGCCACCTTCCGTGTGGGACAAGGAGCCGGACGTGTGCCTTTTCGGAAATAGGCTCTGCCGAGGACGAGAGCCATGAGATGTTCCTCCTCTGGGCAAGCCCGGGTCCCAGACCCTGTTGTGCCTGTGAATACGCTGCAGGGGGACGGTGAAGACCAGCAACAGCTTTCCGGCCTGCCACCTTCCGTGTGGGACAAGTAGCCAGACGTGTGCCTTTTCGGAAAGAGGCCCTGCCGAGGACGAGAGCCATGAGATGTTCCTCCTCTGGGCAAGCCCGGGTCCCAGATCCTGTTGTGCCTGTGAATAGGCTGCAGGGGAACGGTGAAGACCAGCAACAGCTTTCAGGGCTGCCACCTTCTGTGTGGGACAAGGAGCCGGACGTGTGCCTTTTCGGAATCGGGCTCTGCCGAGGACGAGAGCCATGAGATGTTCCTCCTCTGGGCAAGCCCGGGTCCCGGATCCTGTTGTGCCTGTGAATACGCTGCAGGGGGACGGTGAAGACAAGCAAGAGCTTTCCGGCCTGCCACATTCCGTGTGGGACAAGTAGCCAGACGTGTGCCTTTTCGGAAAGAGTCCCTGCCGAGGACGAGAGCCATGAGATGTTCCTCCTCTGGGCAAGCCCAGGTCCCAGATCCTTTTGTGCCTGTGAATAGGCTGCAGGGGAACGGTGAAGACCAGCAACAGCTTTCCGGCCTGCCACCTTCCGTGTGGGACAAGGAGCCGGACGTGTGCCTTTTCGGAATCGGGCTCTGCCGAGGACGAGAGCCATGAGATGTTCCTCCTCTGGGCAAGCCCGGGTCCCAGATCCTGTTGTGCCTGTGAATAGGCTGCAGGGGGACGGTGAAGACCAGCAACTGCTTTCCGGCCTGCCACCTTCCGTGTGGGACAACGATCCGGACGTGTGCCTTTCCAGAATCAGGTTCTGCCGAGGACGAGAGCCATAAGATTTTCCTTCTCTGGGCAAACCCCGGTCCCACATCCTGTTGTGCCTGTGAATAGGCTGCAGGGGGACGGTGAAGACCAGCAACAGCTTTCCGGCCTGCCACCTTCCGTGTGGGACAAGGAGCCGGATGTGTGCCTTTCCAGAATCAGACTCTGCCGAGGACGAGAGCCATGAGATGTTCCTCCTCTGGGCAAGCCCGGGTCCCAGATCCTGTTGTGCCTGTGAATAGGCTGCAGGGGGACGGTGAAGACCAGCAACAGCTTTCCGGCCTGCCACCTTCCGTGTGGGACAAGGAGCCGGACGTGTGAATTTTCAGAAATAGGCTCTGCCGAGGACGAGAGCCATGAGATGTTCCTCCTCTGGGCAAGCCCGTATCCCAGATCCTGTTGTGCCTGTGAATAGGCTGCAGGGGGACGGTGAAGACCAGGAACAGCTTTCAGGGCTGCCACCTTCCTTCTGGGACAAGGAGCCGGATGTTTTCCTTTTCGGAATCGGGCTCTGCCGAGGACGAGAGCCATGAGATGTTGCTCCTGTGGGCAAGCCCGGGTCCCAGATCCTGTTGTGCCTGTGAATAGGCTGCAGGGGGACGGTGAAGACCAGCAACATCTTTCAGGGCTGCCACCTTCCATGTGGGACAAGGAGCCGGACGTGTGCCTTTTCGGAAAGAGGCTCTGCCGAGGACGAGAGCCATGAGATGTTCCTCCTCTGGGCAAGCCCGGGTCCCAGATCCTGTTTTGCCTGTGAATAGGCTGCAGGGGGACGGTGAAGACCAGCAACAGCTTTCCGGCCTGCCACCTTCCGTGTGGGACAAGGAGCCGGACATGTGCCTTTCCGGAATCAGGCTCTGCCGAGGACGAGAGCCATGAGATGTTCCTCCTCTGGGCAAGCCCGGGTCCCAGATCCTGTTGTGCCTGTGAATAGGCTGCAGGGGGACGGTGAAGACCAGCAACAGCTTTCAGGGCTGCCACCTTCCGTGTGGGACAAGGAGCCGGACGTGTGCCTTTTCGGAAAGAGGCTCTGCCGAGGACGAGAGCCATGAGATGTTCCTCCTCTGGGCAAGCCCGGGTACCGGATCCTGTTGTGCCTGTGAATACGCTGCAGGGGGACGGTGAAGACCAGCAACAGCTTTCCGGCCTGCCACCTTCCGTGTGGGACAAGTAGCCAGACGTGTGCCTTTTCGGAAAGAGGCCCTGCCGAGGACGAGAGCCATGAGATGTTCCTCCTCTGGGCAAGCCCGGGTCCCAGATCCTGTTGTGCCGGTGAATAGGCTGCAGGGGAACGGTGAAGACCAGCAACAGCTTTCAGGGCTGCCACCTTCTGTGTGGGACAAGGAGCCGGACGTGTGCCTTTTCGGAATCGGGCTCTGCCGAGGACGAGAGCCATGAGATGTTCCTCCTCTGGGCAAGCCCGGGTCCCGGATCCTGTTGTGCCTGTGAATACGCTGCAGGGGGACGGTGAAGACAAGCAAGAGCTTTCCGGCCTGCCACATTCCGTGTGGGACAAGTAGCCAGACGTGTGCCTTTTCGGAAAGAGTCCCTGCCGAGGACGAGAGCCATGAGATGTTCCTCCTCTGGGCAAGCCCGGGTCCCGGATCCTGTTGTGCCTGTGAATAGGCTGCAGGGGGACGGTGAAGACCACCAAGACCTTTCCGGCCTGCCACCTTCCGTGTGGGACAAGTAGCCGGACATGTGCCTTTCCGGAAGCAGGCTCTGCCGAGGACAAGAGCCATGAGATGTTCCTCCTCTGGGCAAGCCCGGGTCCCAGATCCTGTTGTGCCTGTGAATAGGCTGCAGGGGGACGGTGAAGACCAGCAACAGCTTTCAGGGCTGCCACCTTCCGTGTGGGACAAGGAACCGGACGTGTGCCTTTTCGGAATCGGGCTCTGCCGAGGACGAGAGCCATGAGATGTTCCTCCTCTGGGCAAGCCCGGGTCCCAGATCCTGTTGTGCCTGTGAATAGGCTGCAGGGGGACGGTGAAGACCAGCAACATCTTTCAGGGCTGCCACCTTCCGTGTGGGACAAGGAGCCGGACGTGTGCCTTTTCGGAAAGAGGCTCTGCCGAGGACGAGAGCCATGAGATGTTCCTCCTCTGGGAAAGCCCGGGCCCACATCCTGTTGTGCCTGTGAATAGGCTGCAGGGGGACGGTGAAGACCAGCAACAGCTTTCCGGCCTGCCACCTTCCGTGTGGGACAAGGAGCCGGACGTGTGCCTTTCCAGAATCAGACTCTGCCGAGGACGAGAGCCATGAGATGTTCCTCCTCTGGGAAAGCCCGGGTCCCAGATCCTGTTGTGCCTGTGAATAGGCTGCAGGGGGACGGTGAAGACCAGCAACAGCTTTCCGGCCTGCCACCTTCCGTGTGGGACAAGGAGCCGGACGTGTGACTTTTCAGAAATAGGCTCTGCCGAGGACGAGAGCCATGAGATGTTCCTCCTCTGGGCAAGCCCGTATCCCAGATCCTGTTGTGCCTGTGAATAGGCTGCAGGGGGACGGTGAAGACCAGGAACAGCTTTCAGGGCTGCCACCTTCCTTCTGGGACAAGGAGCCGGACGTGTGCCTTTTCGGAATCGGGCTCTGCCGAGGACGAGAGCCATGAGATGTTGCTCCTGTGGGCAAGCCCGGGTCCCAGATCCTGTTGTGCCTGTGAATAGGCTGCAGGGGGACGGTGAAGACCAGCAACATCTTTCAGGGCTGCCACCTTCCATGTGGGACAAGGAGCCGGACGTGTGCCTTTTCGGAAAGAGACTCTGCCGAGGACGAGAGCCATGAGATGTTCCTCCTCTGGGCAAGCCCGGGTCCCAGATCCTGTTGTGCCTGTGAATAGGCTGCAGGGGGACGGTGAAGACCAGCAACAGCTTTCCGGCCTGCCACCTTCCGTGTGGGACAAGGAGCCGGACATGTGCCTTTCCGGAATCAGGCTCTGCCGAGGACGAGAGCCATGAGATGTTCCTCCTCTGGGCAAGCCCGGGCCCCAGATCCTGTTTTGCCTGTGAATAGGCTGCAGGGGGACGGTGAAGACCAGCAACAGCTTTCAGGGCTGCCACCTTCCGTGTGGGACAAGGAGCCGGACGTGTGCCTTTTCGGAAAGAGACTCTGCCGAGGACGAGAGCCATGAGATGTTCCTCCTCTGGGCAAGCCCGGGACCCAGATCCTGTTGTGCCTGTGAATAGGCTGCAGGGGGACGGTGAAGACCAGCAACAGCTTTCAGGGCTGCCACCTTCCGTGTGGGACAAGGAGCCGGACGTGTGCCTTTTCGGAAAGAGGCTCTGCCGAGGACGAGAGCCATGAGATGTTCCTCCTCTGGGCAAGCCCGGGTCCCAGATCCTGTTGTGCCTGTGAATAGGCTGCAGGGGGACGGTGAAGACCAGCAACAGCTTTCCGGCCTGCCACCTTCCGTGTGGGACAAGGAGCCGGACGTGTGCCTTTTCGGAATCGGGCTCTGCCGAGGACGAGATCCATGAGATGTTCCTCCTCTGGGCAAGCCCGGGTCCCAGATCCTGTTGTGCCTGTGAATAGGCTGCAGGGGGACGGTGAAGACCAGCAACAGCTTTCAGGGCTGCCACCTTCCGTGTGGGACAAGGAGTCGGACGTGTGCCTTTTCGGAATCGGGCTCTGCCGAGGACGAGAGCCATGAGATGTTCCTCCTCTGGGCAAGCCCGGGTCCCAGATCCTGTTGTGCCTGTGAATAGGCTGCAGGGGGACGGTGAAGACCAGCAACAGCTTTCCGGCCTGCCACCTTCCGTGTGGGACAAGGAGCCGGACGTGTGCCTTTTCGGAATCGGGCTCTGCCGAGGACGAGAGCCATGAGATGTTCGTCCTCTGGGCAAGCCCGGGTCCCAGATCCTGTTGTGCCTGTGAATAGGCTGCAGGGGGACGGTGAAGACCAGCAACAGCTTTCCGGCCTGCCACCTTCCGTGTGGGACAAGGAGCCGGACGTGTGCCTTTTCAGAATCGGGCTCTGCCGAGGACGAGATCCATGAGATGTTCCTCCTCTGGGCAAGCCCGGGTCCCAGATCCTGTTGTGTCTGTGAATAGGCTGCAGGGGGACGGTGAAGACCACCAAGAGCTTTCCGGCCTGCCACCTTTCGTGTGGGACAAGGAGCCGGACGTGTGCCTTTCCGGAATCAGGCTCTGCCGAGGACGAGAGCCATGAGATGTTCCTCCTCTGGGCAAGCCCGGGTCCCAGATCCTGTTGTGCCTGTGAATAGGCTGCAGGGGGATGGTGAAGACCAGCAAGAGCTTTCCGGCCTGCCACCTTCCGTGTGGGACAAGTAGCCGGACATGTGCCTTTCCTGAATCAGGCTCTGCCGAGGACAAGAGCCATGAGATGTTCCTCCTCTGGGCAAGCCCGGGTCCCAGATCCTGTTGTGCCTGTGAATAGGCTGCAGGGGGACGGTGAAGACCAGCAACAGCTTTCAGGGCTGCCACCTTCCGTGTGGGACAAGGAACCGGACGTGTGCCTTTTCGGAATCGGGCTCTGCCGAGGACGAGAGCCATGAGATGTTCCTCCTCTGGGCAAGCCCGGATCCCAGATCCTGTTGTGCCTGTGAATACGCTGCAGGGGGACGGTGAAGACCAGCAACAGCTTTCAGGGCTGCCACCTTCCGTGTGGGACAAGGAGCCGGACGTGTGCCTTTACGGAATCAGGCTCTGCCGAGGACGAGAGCCATGAGATGTTCCTCCTCTGGGCAAGCCCGGGTCCCAGATCCTGTTGTGCCTGTGAATAGGCTGCAGGGGGACGGTGAAGACCAGCAACATCTTTCAGGGCTGCCACCTTCCGTGTGGGACAAGGAGCCGGACGTGTGCCTTTCCAGAATCAGGCTCTGCCGAGGACGAGAGCCATGAGATGTTCCTCCTCTGGGAAAGCCCGGGCCCCAGATCCTGTTTTACCTGTGAATAGGCTGCAGGGGGACGGTGAAGACCAGCAACAGCTTTCCGGCCTGCCACCTTCCGTGTGGGACAAGGAGCCGGACGTGTGCCTTTTCGGAAAGAGACTCTGCCGAGGACGAGAGCCATGAGATGTTCCTCCTCTGGGCAAGCCCGGGTCCCAGACCCTGTTGTGCCTGTGAATAGGCTGCAGGGGGACGGTGAAGACCAGCAACAGCTTTCCGGCCTGCCACCTTCCGTGTGGGACAAGGAGCCGGACGTGTGCCTTTTCGGAATCGGGCTCTGCCGAGGACGAGAGCCATGAGATGTTCCTCCTCTGGGCAAGCCCGGGTCCCAGATCCTGTTGTGCCTGTGAATAGGCTGCAGGGGGACGGTGAAGACCAGCAACAGCTTTCCGGCCTGCCACCTTCCGTGTGGGACAAGGAGCCGGACGTGTGCCTTTCCGGAATCAGGCTCTGCCGAGGACGAGAGCCATGAGATGTTCCTCCTCTGGGCAAGCCCGGGTCCCAGATCCTGTTGTGCCTGTGAATAGGCTGCAGGGGAACGGTGAAGACCAGCAACAGCTTTCAGGGCTGCCACCTTCCGTGTGGGACAAGGAGCCGGACGTGTGCCTTTTCGGAATCGGGCTCTGCCGAGGACGAGAGCCATGAGATGTTCCTCCTCTGGGCAAGCCCGGGTCCCGGATCCTGTTGTGCCTGTGAATACGCTGCAGGGGGACGGTGAAGACAAGCAAGAGCTTTCCGGCCTGCCACATTCCGTGTGGGACAAGTAGCCAGACGTGTGCCTTTTCGGAAAGAGTCCCTGCCGAGGACGAGAGCCATGAGATGTTCCTCCTCTGGGCAAGCCCAGGTCCCAGATCCTTTTGTGCCTGTGAATAGGCTGCAGGGGGACGGTGAAGACCAGCAACAGCTTTCAGGGCTGCCACCTTCCGTGTGGGACAAGGAGCCGGACGTGTGCCTTTTCGGAATCGGGCTCTGCCGAGGACGAGAGCCATGAGATGTTCCTCCTCTGGGCAAGCCCGGGTCCCAGATCCTGTTGTGCCTGTGAATAGGCTGCAGGGGGACGGTGAAGACCAGCAACAGCTTTCCGGCCTGCCACCTTCCGTGTGGGACAAGGAGCCGGACGTGTGCCTTTCCAGAATCAGGTTCTGCCGAGGACGAGAGCCATGAGATTTTCCTTCTCTGGGCAAACCCCGGTCCCACATCCTGTTGTGCCTGTGAATAGGCTGCAGGGGGACGGTGAAGACC
Organism: Astur gentilis; assembly: GCF_929443795.1. NCBI lineage: Eukaryota > Metazoa > Chordata > Aves > Accipitriformes > Accipitridae > Astur > Astur gentilis. The sequence continues at coordinate 6,996,389 of NW_026060868.1, read as the reverse complement.
AGCAACAGCTTTCCGGCCTGCCACCTTCCGTGTGGGACAAGGAGCCGGACGTGTGCCTTTCCAGAATCAGACTCTGCCGAGGACGAGAGCCATGAGATGTTCCTCCTCTGGGAAAGCCCGGGTCCCAGACCCTGTTGTGCCTGTGAATAGGCTGCAGGGGGACGGTGAAGACCAGCAACAGCTTTCCGGCCTGCCACCTTCCGTGTGGGACAAGGAGCCGGACGTGTGACTTTTCAGAAATAGGCTCTGCCGAGGACGAGAGCCATGAGATGTTCCTCCTCTGGGCAAGCCCGTATCCCAGATCCTGTTGTGCCTGTGAATAGGCTGCAGGGGGACGGTGAAGACCAGGAACAGCTTTCAGGGCTGCCACCTTCCTTCTGGGACAAGGAGACGGACGTGTGCCTTTTCGGAATCGGGCTCTGCCGAGGACGAGAGCCATGAGATGTTGCTCCTGTTGGCAAGCCCGGGTCCCAGATCCTGTTGTGCCTGTGAATAGGCTGCAGGGGGACGGTGAAGACCAGCAACATCTTTCAGGGCTGCCACCTTCCATGTGGGACAAGGAGCCGGACGTGTGCCTTTTCGGAAAGAGGCTGTGCCGAGGACGAGAGCCATGAGATGTTCCTCCTCTGGGCAAGCCCGGGCCCCAGATCCTGTTTTGCCTGTGAATAGGCTGCAGGGGGACGGTGAAGACCAGCAACAGCTTTCCGGCCTGCCACCTTCCGTGTGGGACAAGGAGCCGGACGTGTGCCTTTTCGGAATCGGGCTCTGCCGAGGACGAGAGCCATGAGATGTTCCTCCTCTGGGCAAGCCCGGGTCCCAGATCCTGTTGTGCCTGTGAATAGGCTGCAGGGGGACGGTGAAGACCAGCAAGAGCTTTCCGGCCTGCCACCTTCCGTGTGGGACAAGGAGCCGGACATGTGCCTTTCCGGAATCAGGCTCTGCCGAGGACGAGAGCCATGAGATGTTCCTCCTCTGGGCAAGCCCGGGTCCCAGATCCTGTTGTGCCTGTGAATAGGCTGCAGGGGGACGGTGAAGACCAGCAACAGCTTTCAGGGCTGCCACCTTCCGTGTGGGACAAGGAGCCGGACGTGTGCCTTTTCGGAAAGAGACTCTGCCGAGGACGAGAGCCATGAGATGTTCCTCCTCTGGGCAAGCCCGGGACCCAGATCCTGTTGTGCCTGTGAATAGGCTGCAGGGGGACGGTGAAGACCAGCAACATCTTTCAGGGCTGCCACCTTCCGTGTGGGACAAGGAGCCGGACGTGTGCCTTTTCGGAAAGAGGCTCTGCCGAGGACGAGAGCCATGAGATGTTCCTCCTCTGGGCAAGCCCGGGTCCCAGATCCTGTTGTGCCTGTGAATAGGCTGCAGGGGGACGGTGAAGACCAGCAACAGCTTTCCGGCCTGCCACCTTCCGTGTGGGACAAGGAGCCGGACATGTGCCTTTCCGGAATCAGGCTCTGCCGAGGACGAGAGCCATGAGATGTTCCTCCTCTGGGCAAGCCCGGGCCCCAGACCCTGTTTTGCCTGTGAATAGGCTGCAGGGGGACGGTGAAGACCAGCAACAGCTTTCAGGGCTGCCACCTTCCGTGTGGGACAAGGAGCCGGACGTGTGCCTTTTCGGAAAGAGACTCTGCCGAGGACGAGAGCCATGAGATGTTCCTCCTCTGGGCAAGCCCGGGACCCAGATCCTGTTGTGCCTGTGAATAGGCTGCAGGGGGACGGTGAAGACCAGCAACAGCTTTCAGGGCTGCCACCTTCCGTGTGGGACAAGGAGCCGGACGTGTGCCTTTTCGGAAAGAGGCTCTGCCGAGGACGAGAGCCATGAGATGTTCCTCCTCTGGGCAAGCCCGGGTCCCAGATCCTGTTGTGCCTGTGAATAGGCTGCAGGGGGACGGTGAAGACCAGCAACAGCTTTCCGGCCTGCCACCTTCCGTGTGGGACAAGGAGCCGGACGTGTGCCTTTTCGGAATCGGGCTCTGCCGAGGACGAGATCCATGAGATGTTCCTCCTCTGGGCAAGCCCGGGTCCCAGATCCTGTTGTGCCTGTGAATAGGCTGCAGGGGGACGGTGAAGACCAGCAACAGCTTTCAGGGCTGCCACCTTCTGTGTGGGACAAGGAGCCGGACGTGTGCCTTTTCGGAAAGAGGCTCTGCCGAGGACGAGAGCCATGAGATGTTCCTCCTCTGGGCAAGCCCGGGTCCCAGATCCTGTTGTGCCTGTGAATAGGCTGCAGGGGGACGGTGAAGACCAGCAACAGCTTTCCGGCCTGCCACCTTCCGTGTGGGACAAGGAGCCGGACGTGTGCCTTTTCGGAATCGGGCTCTGCCGAGGACGAGAGCCATGAGATGTTCCTCCTCTGGGCAAGCCCGGGTCCCAGATCCTGTTGTGCCTGTGAATAGGCTGCAGGGGGACGGTGAAGACCAGCAACAGCTTTCCAGCCTGCCACCTTCCGTGTGGGACAAGGAGCCGGACGTGTGCCTTTTCGGAATCGGGCTCTGCCGAGGACGAGAGCCATGAGATGTTCCTCCTCTGGGCAAGCCCGGGTCCCAGATCCTGTTGTGTCTGTGAATAGGCTGCAGGGGGACGGTGAAGACCACCAAGAGCTTTCCGGCCTGCCACCTTTCGTGTGGGACAAGGAGCAGGACGTGTGCCTTTCCGGAATCAGGCTCTGCCGAGGACGAGAGACATGAGATGTTCCTCCTCTGGGCAAGCCCGGGTCCCAGATCCTGTTGTGCCTGTGAATAGGCTGCAGGGGGACGGTGAAGACCAGCAACAGCTTTCAGGGCTGCCACCTTCCGTGTGGGACAAGGAGCCGGACGTGTGCCTTTTCGGAAAGAGGCTCTGCCGAGGACGAGAGCCATGAGATGTTCCTCCTCTGGGCAAGCCCGGGTCCCAGATCCTGTTGTGCCTGTGAATAGGCTGCAGGGGGACGGTGAAGACCAGCAACAGCTTTCCGGCCTGCCACCTTCCGTGTGGGACAAGGAGCCGGACGTGTGCCTTTTCGGAATCGGGCTCTGCCGAGGAAGAGAGCCATGAGATGTTCCTCCTCTGGGCAAGCCCGGGTCCCAGATCCTGTTGTGCCTGTGAATAGGCTGCAGGGGGACGGTGAAGACCAGCAACAGCTTTCCGGCCTGCCATCTTCCGTGTGGGACAAGGAGCCGGACGTGTGCCTTTCCAGAATCAGGTTCTGCCGAGGACGAGAGCAATGAGATGTTCCTCCTCTGGGCAAACCCCGGTCCCAGATCCTGTTGTGCCTGTGAATAGGCTGCAGGGGGACGGTGAAGACCAGCAACATCTTTCAGGGCTGCCACCTTCCGTGTGGGACAAGGAGCCGGACGTGTGCCTTTTCGGAATCGGGCTCTGCCGAGGAAGAGAGCCATGAGATGTTCCTCCTCTGGGCAAGCCCGGGTCCCAGATCCTGTTGTGCCTGTGAATAGGCTGCAGGGGGACGGTGAAGACCAGCAAAATCTTTCAGGGCTGCCACCTTCCATGTGGGACAAGGAGCCGGACATGTGCCTTTTCGGAAAGAGGCTCTGCCTAGGACGAGAGGCATGATATGTTCCTCCTCTGGGAAAGCCCGGGCCCCAGATCCTGTTTTACCTTTGAATAGGCTGCAGGGGGACGGTGAAGACCAGCAACAGCTTTCCGGCCTGCCACCTTCCGTGTGGGACAAGGAGCCGGACGTGTGACTTTTCAGAAATAGGCTCTGCCGAGGACGAGAGCCATGAGATGTTCCTCCTCTGGGCAAGCCCGGGTCCCAGATCCTGTTGTGCCTGTGAATAGGCTGCAGGGGGACGGTGAAGACCAGCAACAGCTTTCCGGCCTGCCACCTTCCGTGTGGGACAAGGAGCCGGACGTGTGCCTTTTCGGAATCGGGCTCTGCCGAGGACGAGAGCCATGAGATGTTCCTCCTCTGGGCAAGCCCGGGTCCCAGATCCTGTTGTGCCTGTGAATAGGCTGCAGGGGGACGGTGAAGACCAGCAACAGCTTTCCGGCCTGCCACCTTCCGTGTGGGACAAGGAGCCGGACGTGTGCCTTTCCAGAATCAGACTCTGCCGAGGACGAGAGCCATGAGATGTTCCTCCTCTGGGCAAGCCCGGGTCCCAGATCCTGTTGTGCCTGTGAATAGGCTGCAGGGGGACGGTGAAGACCAGCAACAGCTTTCAGGGCTGCCACCTTCCGTGTGGGACAAGGAGCCGGACGTGTGCCTTTTCGGAAAGAGGCTCTGCCGAGGACGAGAGCCATGAGATGTTCCTCCTCTGGGCAAGCCCGGGTACCGGATCCTGTTGTGCCTGTGAATACGCTGCAGGGGGACGGTGAAGACCAGCAACAGCTTTCCGGCCTGCCACCTTCCGTGTGGGACAAGTAGCCAGACGTGTGCCTTTTCGGAAAGAGGCCCTGCCGAGGACGAGAGCCATGAGATGTTCCTCCTCTGGGCAAGCCCAGGTCCCAGATCCTTTTGTGCCTGTGAATAGGCTGCAGGGGAACGGTGAAGACCAGCAACAGCTTTCAGGGCTGCCACCTTCCGTGTGGGACAAGGAGCCGGACGTGTGCCTTTTCGGAATCGGGCTCTGCCGAGGACGAGAGCCATGAGATGTTCCTCCTCTGGGCAAGCCCGGGTCCCAGATCCTGTTGTGCCTGTGAATAGGCTGCAGGGGGACGGTGAAGACCAGCAACAGCTTTCCGGCCTGCCACCTTCCGTGTGGGACAAGGAGCCGGACGTGTGCCTTTCCAGAATCAGGTTCTGCCGAGGACGAGAGCCATGAGATGTTCCTTCTCTGGGCAAACCCCGGTCCCAGATCCTGTTGTGCCTGTGAATAGGCTGCAGGGGGACGGTGAAGACCAGCAACAGCTTTCCGGCCTGCCACCTTCCGTGTGGGACAAGGAGCCGGACGTGTGCCTTTCCAGAATCAGACTCTGCCGAGGATGAGAGCCATGAGATGTTCCTCCTCTGGGCAAGCCCGGGTCCCAGATCCTGTTGTGCCTGTGAATAGGCTGCAGGGGGACGGTGAAGACCAGCAACAGCTTTCCGGCCTGCCACCTTCCGTGTGGGACAAGGAGCCGGACGTGTGCCTTTTCGGAATCGGGCTCTGCCGAGGACGAGAGCCATGAGATGTTCCTCCTCTGGGAAAGCCCGGGTCCCAGATCCTGTTGTGCCTGTGAATAGGCTGCAGGGGGACGGTGAAGACCAGCAACAGCTTTCCGGCCTGCCACCTTCCGTGTGGGACAAGGAGCCGGACGTGTGCCTTTCCAGAATCAGACTCTGCCGAGGACGAGAGCCATGAGATGTTCCTCCTCTGGGCAAGCCCGGGTCCCAGATCCTGTTGTGCCTGTGAATAGGCTGCAGGGGGACGGTGAAGACCAGCAACAGCTTTCAGGGCTGCCACATTCCGTGTGGGACAAGGAGCCGGACGTGTGCCTTTTCGGAAAGAGGCTCTGCCGAGGACGAGAGCCATGAGATGTTCCTCCTCTGGGCAAGCCCGGGTCCCAGACCCTGTTGTGCCTGTGAATAGGCTGCAGGGGGACGGTGAAGACCAGCAACAGCTTTCAGGGCTGCCACCTTCCGTGTGGGACAAGGAGCCGGACGTGTGCCTTTTCGGAATCGGGCTCTGCCGAGGATGAGATCCATGAGATGTTCCTCCTCTGGGCAAGCCCGGGTCCCAGATCCTGTTGTGCCTGTGAATAGGCTGCAGGGGGACGGTGAAGACCAGCAACAGCTTTCCGGCCTGCCACCTTCCGTGTGGGACAAGGATCCGGACATGTGCCTTTCCGGAATCAGGCTCTGCCGAGGACGAGAGCCATGAGATGTTCCTCCTCTGGGCAAGCCCGGGTCCCAGATCCTGTTGTGCCTGTGAATAGGCTGCAGGGGGACGGTGAAGACCAGCAACAGCTTTCAGGGCTGCCACCTTCCGTGTGGGACAAGGAGCCGGACGTGTGCCTTTTCGGAAAGAGGCTCTGCCGAGGACGAGAGCCATGAGATGTTCCTCCTCTGGGCAAGCCCGGGTACCGGATCCTGTTGTGCCTGTGAATACGCTGCAGGGGGACGGTGAAGACCAGCAACAGCTTTCAGGGCTGCCACCTTCTGTGTGGGACAAGTAGCCAGACGTGTGCCTTTTCGGAAAGAGGCCCTGCCGAGGACGAGAGCCATGAGATGTTCCTCCTCTGGGCAAGCCCAGGTCCCAGATCCTTTTGTGCCTGTGAATAGGCTGCAGGGGGACGGTGAAGACCAGCAACAGCTTTCAGGGCTGCCACCTTCCGTGTGGGACAAGGAGCCGGACGTGTGCCTTTTCGGAATCGGGCTCTGCCGAGGACGAGAGCCATGAGATGTTCCTCCTCTGGGCAAGCCCGGGCCCCAGATCCTGTTTTGCCTGTGAATAGGCTGCAGGGGGACGGTGAAGACCAGCAACAGCTTTCAGGGCTGCCACCTTCCGTGTGGGACAAGGAGCCGGACGTGTGCCTTTCCAGAATCAGGTTCTGCCGAGGACGAGAGCCATGAGATTTCCTTCTCTGGCAAACCCCGGTCCCAGATCCTGTTGTGCCTGTGAATAGGCTGCAGGGGGACGGTGAAGACCAGCAACAGCTTTCCGGCCTGCCACCTTCCGTGTGGGACAAGGAGCCGGACGTGTGACTTTTCAGAAATAGGCTCTGCCGAGGACGAGAGCCATGAGATGTTCCTCCTCTGGGCAAGCCCGGGTCAGGAATCCTGTTGTGCCTGTGAATAGGCTGCAGGGGGACGGTGAAGACCAGCAACAGCTTTCCGGCCTGCCACCTTCCGTGTGGGACAAGGAGCCGGACGTGTGCCTTTTCGGAATCTGGCTCTGCCGAGGACGAGAGCCATGAGATGTTCCTCCTCTGGGCAAGCCCGGGTCCCAGATCCTGTTGTGCCTGTGAATAGGCTGCAGGGGGACGGTGAAGACCAGCAACAGCTTTCAGGGCTGCCACCTTCCGTGTGGGACAAGGAGCCGGACGTGTGCCTTTTCGGAAAGAGACTCTGCCGAGGACGAGAGCCATGAGATGTTCCTCCTCTGGGCAAGCCCGGGACCCAGATCCTGTTGTGCCTGTGAATAGGCTGCAGGGGGACGGTGAAGACCAGCAACAGCTTTCAGGGCTGCCACCTTCCGTGTGGGACAAGGAGCCGGACGTGTGCCTTTTCGGAAATAGGCTCTGCCGAGGACGAGATCCATGAGATGTTCCTCCTCTGGGAAAGCCCGGGTCCCAGATCCTGTTGTGCCTGTGAATAGGCTGCAGGGGGACGGTGAAGACCAGCAACAGCTTTCCGGCCTGCCACCTTCCGTGTGGGACAAGGAGCCGGACGTGTGCCTTTTCGGAATCGGGCTCTGCCGAGGACGAGAGCCATGAGATGTTGCTCCTCTGGGCAAGCCCGGGTCCCAGATCCTGTTGTGCCTGTGAATAGGCTGCAGGGGGACGGTGAAGACCAGCAACAGCTTTCAGGGCTGCCACCTTCCGTGTGGGACAAGGAGCCGGACGTGTGCCTTTTCGGAATCGGGCTCTGCCGAGGACGAGATCCATGAGATGTTCCTCCTCTGGGCAAGCCCGGGTCCCAGATCCTGTTGTGCCTGTGAATAGGCTGCAGGGGGACGGTGAAGACCAGCAACAGCTTTCCGGCCTGCCACCTTCCGTGTGGGACAAGGAGCCGGACATGTGCCTTTCCGGAATCAGGCTCTGCCGAGGACGAGAGCCATGAGATGTTCCTCCTCTGGGCAAGCCCGGGTCCCAGATCCTGTTGTGCCTGTGAATAAGCTGCAGGGGGACGGTGAAGACCAGCAACAGCTTTCAGGGCTGCCACCTTCCGTGTGGGACAAGGAGCCGGACGTGTGCCTTTTCGGAAAGAGACTCTGCCGAGGACGAGAGCCATGAGATGTTGCTCCTCTGGGCAAGCCCGGGTCCCAGATCCTGTTGTGCCTGTGAATAGGCTGCAGGGGGACGGTGAAGACCAGCAACAGCTTTCCGGCCTGCCACCTTCCGTGTGGGACAAGGAGCCGGACATGTGCCTTTTCGGAATCAGGCTCTGCCGAGGACGAGAGCCATGAGATGTTCCTCCTCTGGGCAAGCCCGGGTCATGAATCCTGTTGTGCCTGTGAATAGGCTGCAGGGGGACGGTGAAGACCAGCAACATCTTTCAGGGCTGCCACCTTCCATGTGGGACAAGGAGCCGGACGTGTGCCTTTTCGGAAAGAGGCTCTGCCGAGGACGAGAGCCATGAGATGTTCCTCCTCTAGGCAAGCCCGGGCCCCAGATCCTGTTGTGCCTGTGAATAGGCTGCAGGGGGACAGTGAAGACCAGCAACAGCTTTCCGGCCTGCCACCTTCCGTGTGGGACAAGGAGCCGGACGTGTGCCTTTTCAGAAATAGGCTCTGCCGAGGACGAGAGCCATGAGATGTTCCTCCTCTGGGCAAGCCTGGGTCCCAGATCCTGTTGTGCCTGTGAATAGGCTGCAGGGGGACGGTGAAGACCAGCAACAGCTTTCCGGCCTGCCACCTTCCGTGTGGGACAAGGAGCCGGACGTGTGCCTTTTCGTAATCGGGCTCTGCCGAGGACGAGAGCCATGAGATGTTCCTCCTCTGGGCAAGCCCGGGTCCCAGATCCTGTTGTGCCTGTGAATAGGCTGCAGGGGGACGGTGAAGACCAGCAACAGCTTTCAGGGCTGCCACCTTCTGTGTGGGACAAGGAGCCGGACGTGTGCCTTTTCGGAAAGAGGCTCTGCCGAGGACGAGAGCCATGAGATGTTCCTCCTCTGGGCAAGCCCGGGTCCCAGATCCTGTTGTGCCTGTGAATAGGCTGCGGGGGGACGGTGAAGACCAGCAACAGCTTTCCGGCCTGCCACCTTCCGTGTGGGACAAGGAGCCGGACGTGTGCCTTTTCGGAAAG